>NW_027459348.1:0-374977 GCF_050624435.1 Tenrec ecaudatus
GTCTTAAGAGACATACGGATACTATGTGGCACAGAGCTTGGAACACACATCTTCACGGACTGGGTTTCTATCTCCCTTTCTGTTTCCCTCACTCATGCTGTGTGGCATGTACCCACTGCAGGATGGCTAGCAGCATGGGCTCATGCTTGTCAACCGACTGTCTTTGTTGTTGTGTGTGCTGTGGATGGAATGTCCTCTCCTATGGCAGAGTAGAACTGTCCCATGGATTTCTTAGGCTGTGATCTTTACTGGGAAAGACGGGAAGTTCTTTTCCTCTCTGGGGTTACTGGTGGGCAAAAACAACTGACCTTTTCGTTAGTAGGAGAGCATTTAACTACTAAATCAGTTGCCTATCATCCACTGCTATCAAGTGGATTCCAACTCACTCCTACCCCGCCGGATAGAACAGAACGAGTTCTTAGAAATTCAAATACATCTTTATGGAAGCAGACAGCCTAAATGTTTTCCTGAGGAGCTGCTGGCGTGTTTGAACATTAACGTAAGGTTAGCGGACCAAAGATTAACCCCCTATGACACCAGTACGGCAGCCAAATGCCTGTAAGTGCCCCTAAAACTGTAAGAAGAACAACAACGCATTCAACGTTTTCACAGTGCTGCCTAGAGGATAGCTCCTCCCCTAGAGGAAGCAACAGATCTTAAAATGGTTTCTTTGCTGTGTTTTTTTCATTAGACCGTTTTTATGGTTGCTCTCCAGTGAGACCTGCTTTTGTTGAATTCAATACTAGCGTGGTGCTGCTGGTCTGCCCTGACTCTATCTCAACACTGTATTTTCTAAAATTATGGATAATGTCGATGATGCTATTCTCAACATCAGACCTGTGTGCTTATTTCTTTTTCTATGCAGACTAATGGAAGAAATGTATCCCTGACGCCATAATAGGATAGCGAAGCTTCTCTCGACTCTTCTGACTTTGAGACGTATTTATGCTTCTCTGTGTGTGTTGGTCAAATAAGTCACGGGTCAAATTTGTGTTCTGTATCTTGAAGGCAGATTTTTAAAAACATTTTTTCTCCTCTTGTTTCCATTTCCATTCTGCTTTTGTCATTTCATGCAAGCAACTGTTTTTACAACGATTATTTTTTTCCTTGTTGAGTCAAAATAACTCAATAATTCTAGTTTTTAAGATTTCAGACTGAGCAGATATTGTAAGTATAAACTGTAGCTTTAACTATCATCTTCCCCTGTTTACATCAAGCATCCTAGGAAGTACACACACACACACACACACACACACACATATCCCCCATGGGCTATAAAAGGGGGCCATTCAACCATATGGTTGCAAATAAGAAGAATTCCTTTGATGAGGGAATGGAAAGCTAATAAAAATTACTGGACTCTTATATTTCATCAGGTAATGGCTATACAAGAAAAAAACAACTAAGGTCTAGAAACCAAGGGGCAATGCGCACGGTGCAGTTTGGAGGAAAGCAAAGCATATTAATACTTTAATATCATATCGTTTCATACTGAAGATCTCCACTTAACCTGATAGATTTTATTCTTATTGGACTGTATCAATGTTGCTTGGGACTTGGTTATGAGGGCACACCAGGTTACCCAGAGGAAAGCTATAACTTTCTAAGTGTAACAAGGAATTCTGAGTCCTCAGTATGAGTGGGATTCTCACTAGATTTACATCACATACTCAGGTCAAGAAAAAATGAGCAGCTATGGTCCAGTAACAATGACGTTCATTCCTGTTACAAAAATTCATGCATGAGTATTGTGCAGTGCAATGTTTTCCATGTGTTGGCTGTCAGATGCCATAGACCTGTTCTCGCTGGCAATGCGAGGGGAATAGGCTGGAGCTGCTCCATAAGGTTTCCAAGGCTGTGATCTGTGGGAAGCTGATTCCCAGACCTTTCTTCTAAATTGATATCTGGCTGGAATTGTTAACCTTTCCATAATTAGCCAGAGCTTAGCCATATGTCTCATAAACCACCTTAACATTAAAGTAGGTTGGGGAAAATATCAGTGGTTTGAATTTTAATCATAACTCTCCATTAGTACACATATGCAAACATGGCTACATTTTAATCATCTTCCTCCGCCCTTAATTCTTGTAAGCTCATTCAATTTTGCATATTTAATTCTTGAGCTTATTCTATTTTATTTATTAGGATTTCAAGTAAGTAATTTTCAGTTTACTTTGGAACCAATGGCTTAAACCCATGCCTACTGAACTTAAATAAATTTCCCTATGCTAGATGAATTGGTAAATCCTGATTCTGCAAAAAATTCTGCAAAGAAATATACCTCCTCCTTGTGAATAAGAATATGAGTATACTGTCTGTCATATACTAAAATGATGCAATTGACCAGCTGTCAGGAAATGCTCTCTGAATTTTTTTCCCAGGGATCCTGCTAAATTACTCTATTGGCTGTAGTTAGAGAGACAGTCTTTTTTGTGGAAAGATTTTTTTCCCCTCTCTGTAAAGTTAACTGACTCAAATAAGGAATGAATATGCAATCTTAGCCTCATAAGCAACATACTATCACACTCTAACCAAAGAATTGCTTTAGTAATATTTACTACTGTGACATATAACCATCTGTGGTTTGTTAAAAGTCTCACTTAAATTTTTTCTGCATATAGTTAAATTTTCTTCAAAGGTCTTTAAAGTTAGGGAAAAGTCAGTGGAAAGAAGAAATCTAGGAGATAAAAACGTGAAACAGGATAAAGTGTAAGGTGGTTGAAACAAGGGATACACATTTATTCAAAGCCACTTTCACCAGGTTTGTAAATAAAACAATTATATTGATGTCCAGAGCTTCTAAGCATTTAATGTGATTACATATGGGAGGTCAACTACAGGACTTCTTTTCTTATGCTTATAGGAGGCACCATTTCTCATTAGGAGGTGGGAGACTAGTTATTGAATTCCTACAGGAATGATGGAAATGAAATTTTCTTTTGGTCTTGAGGTTGGAAGCTTGCATGTCTGACTGCTTTGTTCTTCATGATGTTCCTGGAAGGAAAGCCCCAGGGAAAGAGACTGGGTGATATTTCTAGGAGCCTGAGAATGAAGCTTTGACCGGGGGCAGTAGGATTTCTCAGGGAAGAACCAGAGTCTGACTATCTCTTTGGTGTTGTAGACAAGGATCTCACTAGAAATCTAAGATGTGTCATGAACTTCAAATCGTATCGATGTTTGTACTAGAGAGGGTGTAATACTCAGTGTTTTCATGGTGGGATAGTCGTTAAGTTGTGTGGTAGTTATATGAATGGTACCTAAAAGATAAAAAAACCAAAAACACTTTTACTATGGGTATGGGCATGATAAATGCTGCAACAAACTTATTCTTTATTTCCTCTGAAATCTGTAAGCTCAAACATTTTCCTCTCTTGAGAGCCATTTAAAGGAATCATTTAAAATGACAAACAAGATTCTTGGGGATATGGCTGTCAGGTAACAATCACAGGAAGATCTCCTTAGCAAGTAGTAGAGAGGTCCCACTAGTAGGGAAATCCTGCACTCCTGGGAAGGCAGAAAAACAACTAAACACCTAAATGCACCAAAAATTCTTAAAGTTGGAACTTAGCACCACCTTTGGATTGTGACTGACTCACCTTTCCCATTGACTGGCACCCAGGTTGTTTATGTGTGCTCCCCCTCCCTTGTACAAGTGGAACTTTCCCTGTCTCTGTTCCAACCTGCACACTAAACCTCTTGCCTTGCTGGCCTCTGTGGGCCCTGTGTGGACAACAGACTGTGTGGGTAGCTTGGGTAGGCATCCTAACTACCCAAACAATACTTTTACCCATTAATATTTTTTTCTTATTTCCTCCATCTTTTGCACCCCTCCCCCACATGCCACCACCTCTTCACCATGCAGCAGTCAAGGGAGCACACCAAAGCAACTAAAGGATTCAGAATCCCCACCCAAATTATGGTTTTATTTTCTACTTTTTGCTTTTTCTATTTTTGACTTGTTTTATTTAATTTTTTCTTTTATCCTGGTTAACTCTTACTTCTTCCCATGTGTCCTCTGAACTGTGAAGATATGCATGCTTCCTAAGAAGATTTACAAACCTGCAGACAGTTTGATACAGTTACCCAAACAAGGTTTTTTTGTTCTGATGATGCCTGATACCTGATCCCTTCGACACTTCGTGATCACAAAGGCTGGTGTGCTTCTTCCATGTGCACTTTGTTGCTTCTGAGCCAGATGGCCGCTTGTTTATCTTCAAGCATTTAAGACCCCAGATACTATATCTTTTGATAGCCAGGCACCATCAGCTTTCTTTGCCACATTTGCTAATGCACCCATTTGTTTTCAGTGATTATACTGGGGAGGTGAGCACACAATGATATGATTTTTTATTTGATGCCTGATAAGTGATCCCTTCTGTACCTCGTGATCACACAGGCTAGTGTGGTTCTTCCATGTGGTCTTTGTTACTTCTAAGCTGGATGGCCAATTGTTTACATTCAAGCCTTTAAGACCCCCAGACGCTATATCTTTTGATAGTCTGGCACCATCAGCTTTCTTCACCACATTTGCTTATGTACCCGCGTTGTCTTCAGTGATTGTGTCGGGAAGTTGAGCATCATGGAATGCCAGTTTAATAGAACAAAGTATTCTTGCTTTGAGGGAGTACTTGAATGGAGGCCCAATGTCCATCTGCTACCTTAATACTAAATCTATACATATATGCACATAGATCTATTTCCACATCCTCACATATAAATATATTTACATATGTACCTGCCTTTATTTAGACCTCTATGAATTCCCTTGACCTCCTAGCTCTTCTTTCCTCTTTTTCCTTTTCCTTTCCTCTTGTCCTGCTATCATGTTCAGCCTTCTTTAGGGTTTCAGTAATTCCTCTCGGATACATTACCCTTGATCATGCCCTGCCAGGCCTCCTACACCCTCCTTACCACCAGTTTGGACCACTTGTTGTTCCCTTGTCCCTGAGTTTATTAACATCACTTCCTTCCCACCCCCCACCTCCCCATATCCCCCCAGAACTGTCGGTTTCATTGTTTTCTCCTCCAGATTGCTCATCCAGCCTATCTTATTTAGACAGACCTGCAGAGATAATAACATGCACAAAAACAAGACAGAGCAAAACCAAGCAACAAACTAAAACAAAACAACAAGAGCAACACCAACAAGCCAATGGCAAAAATCAAAACAAAGCACAACAACAAGAAAGAAAAGCTTGTAGTTAGTTCAAGGGCTGTTGGCCTTTAGGAGTGTTTTCTGATTGAATCTGTTGGGGCACCAAGCCCTGGCCCCAAAGTCTATTCTCTGGGAACTTCCTTGCTCTGTTCCCCTTGTTGTTCTGTTCCACACCCTTAGTGCTTTGCCTTGGTGTGGTGGGATCAGATCAGGTGCAATTCCCACACTTTGTTTCCAGTGTTGTCCCCTGTAGGGCTATGGGTCAGTGAGGGATTTCGTATCTCATAGTGGGACTGACCGTGTTGTCTTCTCTGTAGCGACTGCTCTGAGTGGGAATATCATCTTCTTCAAGGCTCGCAGGACAGGCTGTGCTCCACTCTCTCTTCCTCTCCCTTTATCTGCTCCCATGTGCTCTGATCAGACATGTGTCTCTCCTGGAGCTGCAGATACAGTGTTGTCCTTTGAAATAAATCCTTATGGGGGGGAGGGGCAGCTGTCCACATAGTTGGGATTGAGGCTGGCCCCTCAGCACTCTCCACTGGTTCCCTAGTCCATGCCGGCATGTTGCATTTACATTGGGTTGAAGTCTGGTCCCTTTTTCCCTGTGGAGATATAAACATTACCCTCCCCCTGGGTGGGTTAGAGCCCTGACTCCCCCTACCCATTATTTTTTCTTCCCCCACATCCTTTTTAGTTGGCTACCATATGTATCCTTGTATTTGGTCTGGCCTCTGCCATACTACCTGGTTCTCACCCCAGGAATCAAACAAGGTTTTTAAAACTAGATTGGGTTTGTTTTTTTCTTTTTTGCTTATTGCCCTGAGGGTAGACTCACCCATGTTCACATCACCATAGTAACAGAACTCCATACTCATACCCAAGCCAGGTCTAAGTGTTTATTTGTTTGTTTTTCAATCTCTTCTCAGCACAGTTAAATTTTACTTTTTTCTTTCTTCTTTTATCATATTTGCCTTCTCTCTTTCCCCTTCCTTCGATTTTTTCTTCCATTCCACCTTCATTTTCTTTCTTGTTCTTTAATTCTACTTATTCTAAATACAAACAAAAAACCAAACTCACTGTCATTGAGTCAATCCTCATAATGACCCCAACAAACAAAAAAAATCTACACAGATAGAATGGTCCCCTGTGGGTTTCTGAAGCTGTACTTCTTTAAGGAATTAGAAATCCCCATCTTTTTATAGTGCAGTGGTTGATGGCTTCAAAGAGCCAACCTTTCAGATCACAGCCCAATTTGTAACCCCGACCCGAACAGAGCTCCCTTCTCCATGTAAATGCATATTAGTGCACTTCTTCTGGTCTGACTATTTACTTACAATGTTCTCCTGCCTCATGGACTCTCTCTTCTCTATCTCCTTTCCTAGGACACCTTTAAATCTTATGACCTATCTTAAAATGTATTTTCTTTATTTTTATAGACCCTTTGCTCTATTAAGATATCCCCCTTATTATTATTATTATTACTATTAACTTAATTTTATCCTCTCTCTTCTTTCATTTTACCTTCCCCATTTGCCCATCTCCTTCCATTTTCCACTAAATGTTCTCTAGCTCCTATTTCACTCTTCCCCCATAACTTGACAAAACCAACTCCCCCAACTCGACACAGCAGCTCACACACTATTAATAGCTTCACCTTGATGCCAGGGAGCAGTCAACCAGAGCACACTCTACAAATCAAGAAAACAGTCACTAACCACTGGTAATCACCTAAATACAATGCGTTACTGTATCTGAAATTGAATTCAAACAAAATGTGTTGAGGTGCTGTCATGAGAAGTGGGGTTTTTTCATGAGAACAATGGAAAGAACTAAAAAACGAGAAGTCTTACATCAACCGATACCAAGTAACTATCAGATGATAAGCAATAATGTTATAGAACCAGGCAGCATGGCAAAAGACCTGAGTTCTATGACAGAAGAAAAGGAGAATTGAATCAGTGAACTCAAAGAAAATATTCTGACTACCAGCTTGGAGAGAAACAATAAAAAAGCAGAGCAATGAAATCCAAAGAAAGCCTGAGAATGTGGTGGGGAAAAAGTAATATCCTACATCTCATTGGGTAAGAAGAAACACTCCAATGTGGTGTGTAAAAAGTAACATCCTACATCTCATTGGAATCCAGAGTAAGAAGAAACAATCGAAAATATCTACAAAGAAAATAGTAAGAGAAATCATGCAAGAAAACTTCCCTAACATCACAAAGCAGGAGAAAATAACTATTTAAAATCTAAGAAAACCCAAACAGGACAGAATCCAATGAGAAATGCTTTGTGATATATGGTAGCCAAATGATCCAATTCCAAGGTAAAGAGAAGAATCATGAATGCAGCTTGGGGAAAAAAGTCATCTACAGAGAAAAATGATAAAGATAAGCTTGGATGTCTCAGAAAACATATGCAGGCGAGAAAACAACAAAGTGACTCGTGTCATGTTCTGAAAGAAGAAAGAAGATTGACCAAGAATCTTGTGCCCTACAAAATAATTCCTCAAATATGAGAGAGAAGTAAAGGTATTTACAGATAAAGAACAATTAAAGGAATTCAGAAAGACAAGACCAGCATTACAAAACGAGGATCACTATTGACAGAGAATCAATAACAGCAGACAAACCTGAGATCATCAGACAGGTAACAGCACCCAGAAAACAATACAATGAAAGCAGTATTCAGACCAACACAGGACACCAATAAAATCACAGCAATAAATAAAGACCAACAACAAAGACAAACACAGCAAAATTATAATGTCAAACACACATATATCAATAATGAAACTGAATGTCAATGCATTGAATGCACCAAGCAAGAGACACAGGGTAGCAGACTGGATTAGAAAGCAAGGCTCACCTATAAGGTGCCTACAAGAGACAAACCTAAAACTCAAAGACAAAAATTGGCCCCAAATAAAATACTGAAGAAAAATTTACCAAGACTTTGGCAACCATAAAAAAGCAGGAATGGCTCCATGATGCTCACCTTCCAGACACAATCGCTGAAGACAAAGCAGGTGCATAAGCAAATGTGGTGAAGAAAGCTGATGGTGCCCGGCTGTCAAAAGATATAGCATCTGGGATCTTAAAGACTTGAAGATAAACAAGCGGCCATTTAGCTGAGAAGCAGCAAAGCCCACATGGAAGAAACACACCAGCCTGCGTGATCACAACAGGTCAACAGGATCAGTTATCAGGCACCAAAGACCCAGAACAAAAAATCATATCAAGGTGAATGAGGGGGCATGTGGAGTAGAGACCCAAAGCCCATCTGTAGGGAACTGGATATCCCCTTACAGGAGGGTGTTTCCTCCCCGCCACTCTCATGACCCCAATTCTACTTTACAAATCTGGCTAGGTCAGAGCATCTACATAGGTGGAGATAAGACCTGGAAGCTCTCAGGGCCAATATTGAGAGTAGCCATATCAGGAGGGTAAGGGGAAGGTGGGGGGAGAAAGGAGGAACTGGTCAAAATGCTCTACCTATTACCCACTTCCAGGGGCATGGACAACAGAAAAGCGAGTGAAGGGAGATATCGGCCAATGTAAGACATGGAAAAATAATAATAATTTATAAATTATCAAGGGTTCATGAGGGAGGGAAGGTGGAGAGAGATGGGGAAAATGAGAAGCTGATACCAAGGGCTCAAATAGAAAAAAAAATGTTTTGAAAATGATTCTGGCAACAAGAGTACAAATGTGCTTGACACAATGGATGTGATATGGATTGTGATAAGAATTGTATGAGCTCCCAATAAAATGATTTTTTAAAAAGGAATGGCAATATTAATCTCTGATAAAATAGACTTCAAAGTAAATAGCATAATTTGAGATAAGATTGAACATCATATAATGATTAAAGGAATACAAGAACAAGACATACCATAATAAACATGCAAAGTCAAATCAAACTAACTGCTATCAAATTCATGCTGACTCATAACAACCCTAGTATTGGTTTCTGAAACTGTAACTGTTTACTTGAATAGAAAGCCCAGCCTTCCTCCCTCGGAGTTGCTGGTAGTTTTGAACTGGCAACCATGCGATTGCAGCCCAACTGGTAAACAATACACCACCAGGGCTCCTTATAATAAATATATGCCCCCAATGAAAGATCCTCAAATAAATCAATTAAACCCTCATAGGGTTGAAGAGAGAAATAAATGGCTTGACTAATTGGAGACTTAATTTATACCAATATCAAAGAAAGACAGATCATCAAGGCAGAAATTCAGCAAAGAAACAGAAAAGCTAAACAACACAATCAGCTAGCTTGGGCTCCTACACATACCCAGAGCACTCCACTAACAGCAGCATGGCATCCATTCTTCTCCAGGACACTCAGTATGTACTCTAGAATAGACCACCTGCTAGACCACACAGCCAGCCTTACTAATTAAAAAACAAACCAACATTGAGATCCTACAGTCTGTTTCTCAGATCACAATGCTATAAAACTGGAAATCACAATTGATGTATGTATATGTATGGATTGTGATAAGAGTTCTATGAGTCCCTAATAAAATGTAAAAAAAGAAAAGAGGAGAAAAAATGATTAGGGAAAAGAATGTACAGATGTGCTTTATACAATTGATGTATGTATATGTATGGACTGTGATAGGAGTTGTATGAGCCCCTAATAAATTGTTAAAAAACAAAACAAAACTGGAAATCAACAAAGTAAGGAAGAGGAACATAAAACTAAACACAAGTACAATGAACAACATAATACTTAAAAAGGACTGGTAAGAGATCAAATAATAATTAAATAAAACACTTTACTACCATTGAGTCAATTCTGACTCATAGTGACCCTACAGGACAGAATAAAACTGTCTCTGTAGGTTTCCAGACTATAATTCTTTATGGGAGTAGAAAGCCTCATCTTTCCCCCAGGAGTTTCTGAAATTTTTGAATTGCTTACCTTCAGGTTAGCAACCCAACATATAAGCCTTACATCACCAGGGCTCAAATATCAAATAAGAGATGAAATTGAGAAATGAATGAAAATGGTAGCACAATATAACACAGGGAAGGCATTTATCAGAGAGGAAATTATAGCAATCAAGACACACATGAAAAAAATGAGGGAAAATCCACAATCTACACCTTAACATAACACATGCATCAACTGGAACAAGGGCAGTGACATAAACGCTCAGCCAACAAAATAAACCAGAAATAAATGAACTAAAAAACAGAAAAACAATGGAAAAGCTCAATAAGACTGGAAATTGGTGTTTAGAAAGGATCAATAGAATCGACAAACTGCTGATAAATTTAACAAAGGAAAAGACAGAGAAGATGCAAATATCTAGAATTAGAGATGAAAAAGAAAAATGTGACAACAGATTCAAATGAAATAAAAAGAAGAAGAGCTCACTACTGCAAAAGACAATAAGTTTGATCCTGGAAGTGGACAAATACCTAGAAATACATCATCTACATAAATTAATGCTGATGCGTTTCGAAAACCTGAAGAGACCTATAAGAAAAAAGAAACAGAGAAGGTTATCAAGTAGCTCCTAAACCAGAAAAGGCCGAGACAGCTGGTTTCACAGGGGGAATTCTACCAAGTCCTCATTGACGATCCGTCACTATTCCGACACAGAATACAGAAAGGGCCAACAGACCCCCACACTCATTCTATGCAATGAGCATATGCCCGATACCAAAGCCAGGCAAAGACCCCGCAAAGAAAGTGAACTGCAGACCAATATCCCTCAAGAAAAAGACACAAAAATTCTCATCAAAATTCTGACTCATAGAATCCAATAACATATCAAAAAGACAACTTGCCATCACCAAGTGGAATTCATACCAGGGGTTCAAGGATGGCTGAACATTAGAAAAGTAATTAATGTAAATAACCACATAAGCAAGACAAGAATAAGAACCACATGAGCATATCAACAGAGAAAATGTAAATGACATTATCCAACAGCTATTTCTAATTTTAAAAAAACCCAAGAAAAAAACAGAAAAGGAAATTCCTCTGCAGAATAAAGGCCCTATATAAAAAATTCAACTGCCAATATCATGGTCATTGGGGGATAAACTGAAAACATTTTCTCTGAGAACAGGAACCAGACAATGATTCTGCATATCATTACTCTTACTCAACAATGTGCTGGAAGTCTTAGCCAGAGCCATTAGACAAAAAAGGGAAATCAAGGACATATAATTGGGAAAAGAAAAAGCTAAATTCTCACTATTATCAGATGATATAATTTGATAAATACAAAACCAGAAAAGATTGTTAGAAACAATTGAGGAATTTGGTAAAGTAGAGGGGTATAAAATTATCCAGCAGAAATAAATCAGATTCCTGTATACTAGCAAAGAGAACTCAAAAATGACATCCAGAAAATAATACCATTTACAATAGCCACATGTGTTAAGTTGGGTTATTTAGACAAAGAAGACCAACGACACTCTTATATGTACAAGAAAGAATTTTTATATCAATTAACTTCATATCAAGAAGGCTCCCAGCCCAGTCCAACTCAAGTCTGTAAGTCTGATGCTGGATTAGTATTTTCAATTGCCGTGTAGGCATGTGAAACTTGAACATTGAATAAGGAAGAGGGAAGAAGAATCCATGCTTTAGAATTGTGGTACTTTTGAAGAATGTACCATGAACTGCTAAATGGACAAACAAATCTGTTTTGGAAGAAGTTCAGCCAGAGTGTTTCTTAGTGGCAAGGATGGTGAGACTTGATCTTACATACTTTGGACATGTTGTCAGGAGAGACCAGTCCCTGGAGAACAACATCATGGCTGATAAAGTAGAGGGCAGTGAATAAGAGGAACTCCCTCAAATAGATGGATTGACAAAGTGTCTGCAACAATGAACTCAAGAGTACCCACAGTTGGGAGGATGGCAGAGGACTGAGCAGTGTTTCTCTTTGTCGTGCATGGAATTGCTATGAATCAGAGCTGACTTGATGGCACCTAACAAGATCAATAGGATTACTATATGAGAGGGTACCCCAAAAAGTCTGGAATTTTTTCAAAGCTATATATTTAATTTTTTTAACAAAACAACCTTATTAGCTTCAAAGTACTCTCCATTACAGTTAATATACTTGTCAAATCTGCATTTCCATTCTTGGAAACATTTTAAAAACACATCTGTTTGGATGGCTGACAGCTTCTCCCTCTTTTTTCTCTTCACCTCTTCTAAGTCGTCAAATCATTGTCCTTTCATGTCCCTCTTCATTCGTGGAAACAAAAAGAAATCTCATGGAGCAAGGTCAGGTGAGAGGTGTGTGGGGCAAGAGAAGCAGGCTGTTTTTTGTCAAAAACTGGCACACTGAGATGGCTGCATGAGCAGGTGTATTGTCATGGTGGCAAAACTGGTCCCCCGTCTGCCACAAATCAGGCCTTTTTGGTCACACACTGTTACACAATCTTGTCAGAATCTCTAGATGAAAGACCTGATGAAAAGTCCAACCTGGTGAAATGGACTATTCCCCTCACATTAAAAACAACAACAACAACAACAAATAAGCATCATCTTGATCTCAGATTTCACTTGTTGAGTTTTTGGAGGGTGAAGTGACAATGGGGTCTTCCACTAGTGTGATTGATGTTTGCTTTCAGCGTCATGTCTCATTACCAGTAACGAACTTGGTTACAAAAAGTCTGGGTCGCTTCAGAACTATTATTTCAAAGCATGGCATGTTTCCACTCAGTGTTATTTTTCTTGTTCAGTCAGAACCTGAGGGCGCACATTTTCCAGCAACCTCATTCCCAAATTTTCCGTTAAAATTTGCTGAACCAAGCTCCAAGATAGTCCCTATAACTTCTCCATCTCTTCAATCATCTGACATGGTCTTTGAGCACAAGTGCACAAATTATGTTGACATTTTTGTCCATTTAGGACAGACATCCAGAAGATTTGTCATCAATGGAAACTTCACCTTTTTTTTTGAAATGAGAAAACCACTCGTGCACCTGAGTTGAATAAACTGTGTTCAACATCACAACTTTTGCAGTATTTTCCCCAAGCAGGACACACAATTTCAGTCACACACTGTTCTCTTAAATCAGCCATCACGAAAAACGAGAGTCAAGCAAAACTGCTTTTATGAAAAAAATCACTGTGACCAAAGAGAACTTTCCCAGGTGATGCCACTTGGTGCATGTGGTAGTCACCTAATCTGCTGTCAATTTGAGTCTTAAGGGTTTAGGGGTGGAGTCTAGTCTGTCAATCTGAAGATAGCCAATGTGACCTCTGTGTGGGTATGGCCTTCTCCTGAGAATTCTGGGAAATCCAGTACTTCCTCCTTGGAGGCAAGAGACACCTCTCTCTGCTACTTCCTAGGGGACATTGCAGAAGGCAAGCTACATGGACATAACCATATCTCAGAAGCCGGAGAAGCCACAGAGAGACCCCTGCCAGCACTGAGATGCTTACAATGCCACTAGATCTAAAGACTTTCTACCCACTGGCTTATGATCTTCCTGTATTTGGCTTCATTGCATGTGTTTGGTATCGGACATATAGGCTAATATCAGACTTATGGCCCTGGATTGGACTGGGTTGGGATGCTTTCTCAATGTTCAACTCCTCTTGTATATAAAACTCTTTCTTATACACATATGTGTGTCCATGGATTTGTTTTTCTAGTCTACCCAGATTAACACAATGCACTAACTCAGAGCAGGTTACTCCATGCTCACCTAATGGGAAAAATGCATATTATGAAGGCTCTGCCAAGTGGAGACTTTTTTTTCTTCCATTTTGGGGTACCCCTTGTGTTACCTATATGGATGATTTATGACCTTCTCTCTTAAGATGGTAAAGATACAGTTACTATGAATCAGGGGCCTGTGTAAACTATAGACTTATGAATACATTTTGAACATTCACTTAATTATAACCGTTCTTGTGACTTGGTCATATGATCACTGAAAATATGGTGCTATTGTAAAGTGTGGCGAAACATCAGATGGCACTCGCCTATTGCAAAGGATAATGTGTGGGGCCTTAAAGGCTTGTCTTGATCCAATTTTTGTAACTAATGAAAGCCAAGACGAGAGAAGGGAATGGCATTAGAGCTTACCTTCTGTGCATCCAGTTTGCATAAGGCTGCGAAGGACAGGGAAAGTCCCAATACATTGTCAGGTTACCAACCTGGATTAAGCCTTGAGGGAATTCCCTCTGGCTATTGGCCATGAATGGGAATGGCCTTCCTATCAGACAGATTGCATTGGAATTGGATCAATGTAGATGTATTGCTGTTGTTGGTATCATCAAGTCTGTTCCATTTCATAGCAACGCTATGTAGAGCAGAACGAAACACTGCCTGGCCATGGGCCATCCTCACAATTGTTCATATGTATGAGCCCATTGTCATGGGCACCGTGTCAGTCCATCTGGTCAAGGATCTTTTTCTCTTTTACTGCTCCTCTAATTTACGAGTCTTGATGTCCTTTTTGAGACTGGTCTCTCTTGATAACACGTCCAAATGACATAAGACAAACCCCTTTTTCTGTCCCTCCACTGCTTCCCGCTGATAACATGTCCACAGCATGGGAGATGAAGTTCTGTCATCCTTGCTTATAAGGAGCAATTTGACTTACTTCTTCCAAGACTTATTTATGTGTTCTTTTGACAGTCCATTGTACTTTCAATATTCCTTGCCAGCCCCATAATTCAAATGCATAACTTTTTCTTTGATCATCCATATTCCATGTACAAGCTTCACATGAGCATGAGGCAATTGAAAATTCCAGGGTTTGAATCAGGCACACCTTAGTCCTCAAAGTAGCATCCTTGCTTTTCAGCTCTTTAAAGAGGATCTGTGCTGCATATTTACCCAATGCATTGTATCCTTTGATCTGTTCACCGATGCTTCTAAGAACATGATTGCGAATCCAAGCAAGGGAGAATCCTAGATAACTTCAATCTTTTGTCTATTTATCATGATGGTGTTACCTATTGGCTTTTCTTCACATTGAGTTGTAACTCATACTTAAGCCAGCAATTCTTGATCTTCACCAGCAAGTGCTTCAAGTCCTGCTCATTTGCAGCAAGGAAGGTGCTGTCCTCTGGCTATCGCACATTTTAATAAGCCTTTCTCCAGTCTTCTTCATAGAGCCCAGCTTCTCTGATTATTTCTCAGCAGCCAGATTGAAATACAGGCAAAGTTGGGTTAAAAGTTAACACCCTATGCTTTGTTTCCTGTTGGACCAATTTTAAATTTGTTCTAGGTTTTAATATTTTCTGCTTTCCTTTCAATTGAGATTTTTCTCTGATTTATTTCATTGTTGGGCTTTTTGTGTTTGCTTTTAGTTTGGGTTTTTTTTCTGCGTGTGAAATCTAGGATAAGTAAATCTATAGAGACAGTTTCTTAGGGTTAATGGGGAAGTTTGAGGGAAATGGGGAGCTACTAAAGAGAACAAGAAAGTAGAACTATTCCAAAGTTGATTGTGGTTATGACTGCACAACTCTTTAATATGATTCAACAATTGGAGTTGAAAAATCAATCAATCAATAAAATCACAACGGTTGTTACGCATGGCCAAGGGGAGTCCAGAAGTGTATGTGGTAGGTGAACTTGTCTACCACGTTGAGCATGTGGAACAACAGATCGCATTGGCATACACATCTTGTCTCTTGCTGGCCCTGCCCTCTGTTTTGGTGTTCTCCATGGCAATTTGATCGGCTTCCATGTTTCCAGAGTAGATCTGCTCCCTAAGGTCTTCAAGGCTGAGGCCGTTTGGAAGCAGGGCACCAGACTCTTCCAAGGCACCTCTTGGTAGACTTGAATTCCCCAGCAGTCTGATGCTTTACCGCTTACAGACTCCTCATTCCTTTTCAACTTCTCAGAGATGTAAGAGTGTGGAAATGCTCTGTCTTTACTTATGTGGCCACTCTGTAGAAAAGACAATTGATTTTGACTATAGTGTCTTTAGTCTAACTGACAAACAGTTCATAAAAATGTCACTTTAATAAAATAGAAATTATTTTGATTAGTATAAATTCCAGTTAGAGACTTCAGTTTATCTTATAAATAGACTTTAAGCCTCATTGCCAATTTGTGAACTTTCAGAGACCTACTAGTAATTGTTTGACTTTCTGTCATAGAGAATGCAGCCAAGTGACAAATAGAATCATCATTTTAATATGCTGAGGCTTGCATCATTGAATGTGCTATGAGGCTGGGATAAGGTATTTAAAGTACTTTAAAATGGACAACAAACAAACACAACTTCTAGTTAAGATGGCATGTGCTTCAGAAACTACACATTTCCTCATGATTTCATCAGGGAGTAATTAACTGAAAAGATGAGAATGGTACCGAAGATTAATGATAACATCAATAAGCTGTTTGAACTCAATAGGCTAAAAAAGGAATACATCGAACATAGCAATTAAGCACATTTGGTTTAAATAAAGCACCTTTAGTTGCCAGGAATATTACCCACTGTGTTTGTGTTTTCACTGGGAAATGTTTCTTGGGATTGGGGTAATGAAAACATTTAAAAAACAATGGGAACAATAAACTAGTTAAAAAGAGTTCAGAAAGAAAGCAAGAAAAGATCCTCTGGCCATTAGTATTTAAATTCTCAGTAAAATTCCAAGGCAGATATTAAAGGGAAATGTATACATGCATCAAGAGAGAAATGAAAGCTTGTATGATAAACAGCATGAGCATATAAAGAACAGATCATGCCAGAGATATTCAATTGCATTCCTTTGATCAAATTACCAAGTGGATGAAGGGAATTTAGTAGATGCAATATATCTGGGCTTTACTAAATCATTTGCTTTATGCTTTATGAAAACCTACTTAAAATTTTAATTAAAATTAGCTTAACTATTTACACTGTCCCATAGACTGAAGTAAACTCACAAATAGATAAAGAGAAATGAGACTTTGCAGCCGTATCTGCACTGAGGAAAAGGGCTGTGGAAAGTCCCCCGATGGCACGAGATGTAGAAGGAACAATTGTATGCTAAGGACAATGAGAACTGTTAAAAGCATAGAGGGGTGAGATGCTAATGTCGTGTTAGAAATTTCAAGGTTTTTCAAATATTATAATTCAATATTCATTTTAAGGAGCTTAGGAAAAATGAATTCTTTCGCAACCTGATATATGAAGCAGATATCAATAGTTTATAGATGTGCTAGCAGGAGGATATCTAGTTTATCACTGGCAGATGGTTTTCTTTCTAGAGAACCTTGAGTGATTGAAATCTGCCCTATTAAAATTATTATGTCAATAAAGCAAAGGGCCTTACGTCCTAAAGAGTGTAAAATTTGTAACAATAAACTTGTATTTCCTGTATACATCTTGATAAGTATTATCTGAGATCCTTTCTAGTTTTGGGTCACTATTAATTTTCCAGGGCTGTTCTATCAACACACTAACAGGAAGGTGGCTTATCACAACAGGAGTTATTGACTAAAGTACAAATCAACATGTCAGACAGGCCAGGCTCCCTCCAAACCCTCTGGGGGCAGACAGAGCCTGTCTTGTGTCTCTCAACTGTTAGCCTGAGGCATTCTTGGGCTAGTAGATGTATCATTACATGACTGTTCTTCCCTTGTCTGTTTTTCTGTATCTCTTCTCTTCTTTTATAAGGACTTCGCGCAGATTTTATTAGTACCTACTCCAGTATGACCAAATGTTAACAGACGTTAACAGATGACAACATCTTCAAAGACCCTATTACCAAATAAGTTCACAATTACAGGTACCAGCAGTTGGTACTTCATATCTTTTTCAAAGACAAGTCAATCTGTAACACCAATTAATAATCATCTTTGTTTACTCATAGACTTTAAGTATATAATTAGCATAGTGATTTCATGTTATTATCATCCATATTATCCCTATTATAATAAACAAAGTAGTTATTGTAGTAATTGTTTCATTCTTTTTCTTATATTTCCCCTCCTGACATTCATGTACCTGATACCAATATATTGCATAATATGTAGTCTGAATACTATACTTTCTAATTAATCAATCACATCATAACCAATCCAGAATGTGAAAATTTACACTTTCAAGCAAATACTGTTTATAGACACACATCAAAACTGAATCTCATTCTGGGTAACTAGGTAATTATAATATTATTGTAATTTGCAGTTACTGTCACTAGATAGTGGAACTAGCTAATATACTGATTTTTAATAAAGTCTAGAGCTCCCCACTCGGAAAACCAAGCATTCCCCAGGGTGGCTGATTGCAAAAGCTCTCAGGGCACCTTAGCAGAAAAACCCATCAGCTTTGACAGGGTTGGGAGATACATTTTCCCTCCACTCTACTTGTGGTAAAAATTTCCCCGTGCAACATATGCTTATAAAAGTTGGCTGTGTCTTATAAGCTGCCAAAGCTTATAAATGAGAAAATACGGTGATGTGTTCAACAGATATGTAGTCTTCCCCCAACTGTAGCACAAGCTCTTTTTAAGTCAAACGTTGTTACTATGAATCATAATTCTGTTTTCATCACTCGATAGAAATGTAATTGAAAAATAACACACTGGGATTATTTTAGGACCAGAAATTAGCATAAACTGTGAAAAGAAAATGGGTAACAGAAATGATATTGTCATTTTTTGACTTTGGACATTCATCAACACTTAAAGTCAGAGCTGTGTTATACCCATAGAATTAATTCACATACGAGGCAGAATTTTAACTGATTAAGTTTTGCTATTTTTTGAGAAAAAATAAACAAACATAAGACATGTTTATTTGACAATGAAGAAAGAACATGAAAACAAAAAAGAGAAATATTTTAAAATCCTACAGAACACTTATATTTCACTACATTGATCCCCCACTGCTCTGTCAGGCCCTGGCTCATGTATGGCTGTGGGGCTTGACGAAGTCACCAGGATTTTAAATCCCAGAAAGGTGACTGACGGTAGACAGGCTGTAGTGGAGCTTCCAGCCTAAGAGAAGCTAAGAAGAAGGAAGAGGCATTTCACTACTGAAAAATTAACCACTAAAAATCTTATGAAGAGCAGGGGACATCATTTTACATACTAGAATCAGAAAAAAAAAACCAAAACAAAAGTATTGCTGCTATGGTTCCAGTTCAGACACGAATGAGTTCCTTCCAAACAAACTGGTTTATACCTGGCTCAGCCATCAGCGACTGACTGCCAACAAGGTAGTTCAGTGATACTCTCGTGTCAGTCCATTGGAACACTTCCAACAAGGTCTACTCAAGTAGTCGCTTCCAAGGACAAGTTAAAGGAAAGGCAGAAAGGTCAGTTCAGAAGATTTTGATCACTTGGGGGCATGGGCAGACTTCAAAGGACAAATCTTTTTTTCATTTTATTGTCTTTTTTAAAATTTAATCATTTGATTGGGGACTCATACAATTCTTATCACAATCCAGACATACATCCATTGTGTCAAGAACATATATACATTTGTTGCCATCATCATTCTCCAAACACTTGCCTTCTACTTGAGCCCTTAATGTCTGCTGCTCATTTTCCCCCTTCCTCCCCACTACCCCTTAACTCACGAACCCTTCATAATTCATAAATTATTATTATTTTGTCATCTATTACACTGTCTGATGTTTTGCCCTACCTTCTTCTCTGCTGTCCCTCTCCCAGGGAGGAGGCTATACGTAGATTCTTGTAATCAGCTCCCCCTTTCTACCACATAGCGTCTGGGGTCTTAAAGGCTTGAAGATAAACAAGCGGCCATCTAGCTGAGAAGCATCAAAGCCCACAGGGAAGAAGCACACTAGCCTGTGTGACCATGAGGTGTACAAGGGACCAGTTATTAGACATCAAAGAACTAAAAATCACATCAGTGGGTGCCCACCTTCCTGATACAATCACTGAAGACAAACGTGTGCATAAGAAAATGTGGTGAAGAAAGCTGATGGTGCCAGGCTATCAAAAGATGTAATGCCTGGGGTCTTAAAGGCTCAAAGATAAACAAGTGCCCATCTAGAAGCAACAAAGCCCACATGGAAGAAACACACCAGCCTGTGTGACCACAAGCTGTCGAAGGGATCGGGTATCAAGCATCAAGGAACAAAAACTCATACCATTGAAAATGTGGGTGAGTGCAGAGTGGAGACTCAAAGCCCATTGGCAGCCAACCAGACACCCCCTTACTGAAGGGTTGTGGGGAAGAGATGACCAGTCAGTGTGTAGGGTAGCAAAGATGAACATACAACTTTCCTCTAGTTCTTAAATGCTTCCTCCCCCCCACTATCATGATCCCAATTGTACCTTACAAATGTGGCTAGACCAGAGGATGTACATAGGTACAGATAGGAGTTGGAAACACAGGGAACCCAGGACAGATGACCCCTTCATGACCAGTGGTGAGAGTGGCGATGCCTGGAGGGTGCAAAGGACTAATCTTGATAGATTTTCTATAAGGGCATAGCACAATCATTCGGTGAGGAAAGGTCCAGTAAAATTGTGTCAAGGAATTTTCCCATCACAACAGTGCACCTGCTCATTCTTTGTGGGAAGCAAATTATCCTACAAGAACTTAATAGGAAACCTTATCCCATCTGCCCTACAGCCCTGATATCACCCCTTCAGTCATTGTGATATTGACAAAATTCAAAGAATATTTAGACAGAATATTGTTGTAGGCTCCCGAGGATGCCCAAAGTTTTGATTTAGTCTAAATCAAAGAGCACATTCTTCAGGAAGGATTACAGAGATGGAAACCACCTTCAGAAGTCTATAGACCTAGCTAGAGAACAATAGCTTCATATTTTGAAATTTTTGTTTAGTAAAGATTTCTGTGATGTTTTTGGCAATATTTTTTAACTTAACTTTTGGTGCCGAAGGTGGGCCCCTCAGGTTAGAAGGTATTCCAGATAAGGCTGGAGAAGCCATCTCCTCAGAGCAGAGGTGAACGCCGTAGTGGACGGCGGCTTTTGAGACCTTCATCTGCGGGTGTGACATGACGCAAGATGAGAAGAGACACTGGCAAACATCCATTGCTATTCAGAAGTTGGAATGTATAAAGTACAAATCTAGGAAAATTGGAAGTCATCAAAAATGAAATGGAAGGCATACAAAGCCACATCCTACACTTTTGTGAGGCGAAATGCACTGATCCTAGCCGCTTTGAATCCAGTCATTGGTTTAGTATTGCTGCAATGTCACAGTGTCAGGCATTCATCATTAGAAACGAACATTTCAACATCGATACCGCAGTACATCAGGTTTATTAACAATCTGCAGATAACACAGCCTTGGTGGCTGAAAGAGAAGATGGGAAGCTCTTGTTAATGAAGACGAGTGACTGCCGCCTTCTGTATGGACTGCAACTCAGTGTGAAGACTGAGATCCTCATCACATCATGATAAATGGAGCAAATATTGACATTTCCCAGGACTGTATCTTGCTTGCACCCATAATCAATGCTCATTACAGCACTAGTCAAGAACTCAAACAAGGCATTCTATTGGACACTCTGCTGCACAGGGTTCTTTGAAATGAGGACCATGGATGCTATATCGAGGACTCACGTGTGCTCGGCCTAAATCAGGGTCTTCGCTAAAGAGTGATGTATTTGAATTATGGTGCTGGGGATGAATAGTGCAAGTACCACGGCCTAACGGAAGAACAAACAAACCTGTCTTGGACAGAAGTACAACCAGAATGCTCCTTAGAAGCAAAGATGGCAAGACATTGTCTCACATACTTTGGATATGTTCTCAGGAGAGACCAGTTCCTGAAAAAGCACACTGTGCTTGGTCAAGTAGACAGGCAGCAAAAAAAGAGTAACTTTCCAGAAGACAGCTTGCCACAATGGCTGCGACAGAGGACTCCAACGTAACATTTGTGGAAGTGTTGCAGGACAAGACAGTGTTTCACTCTGGGGCTGCTAACCCCAAGGTCAGCAGAGTGAAACCACCAGCACTCCTGAGGGGAAAGATGGCGCCTGAACTTCCTGGGGGCAGTTCTTGTTCTCTGGAGTTTCTGGGAGTCGGCATGGATTCAGGGGCTGTGAGATTTCCTTCTCTGAGTTGGAGCTGACTTCACAGCACTGGTGGCAACAGTAATTGAAGTACAAGATGAGCAGAGGTAGGATAATGACCAGACGTCTTCAAGGAAGACCAACTAATATGACTATTATTCAAATGTACACTTTGGCCACTAATGCCAAAGATGAGGGACTTAAAGAGTTTGACCGTGTTCTGCATTCTCAATTTGATGAGATGTGCTATCAAGATGTATTGTCAATTACTAGTGGTTAGAAATTTGGATAAAAAGATGATTTTGAGTTTGGAAAAGATGGCTGTGGTGATGGAAACAATGTTGGAGATCATATGATAGAATTTTGTAATACCAGTGATACATTTTGAGTCAAATGGGGTCAAACCTGTCCTCCTGCATCAGCGTCTATAATACTCTATGCACGGACATTGCCAGTGGATAAGACAGCCCAGAGGGATACTGCGTGGTTTAAAACCGGAACAGATGTGGTTGGGGTTTTGTTATTTCCGTATACTTTTTCAAACTCTATGCTCAACATACAATTTTTGAAAATTGAACTATATGGATGAGAACCTGAAATCAAAATCGCCAGTTCCAACTCTTTGCTACATAAATCCGAACAAAACACTGCCTGGTCTTGCACCATGCTCATAATTGTTCTTACACTTGAACCTGCTGTTGCAGCCACTGTGTTGATCCATCTTGAGCAAGGCCTTCTTTTTCACTGGCCCTCTACTTTAGGAGACGGGCTGTTCTCTGGGAACTGGTCTCTCCTGACAACTTGTCTAACGTACTTGAGACAAAGTTTAATCATCCTTGCCTCTAAGGAGAGTTCTGGCTCTACTTCTTCCATGATAAATCTCTTTGTTCTTTTGCCACTTTCAATCTTTGCCAGCATCATAATTCATATCCAATGTTTATTCTTTGGTCTTCCTTATTGAACACCAAACTTTCACTATTATATGAGATGACTGAAAATATGACGAGTCAGGCGCACCTTAGTCCACAAAGTAACACCCTTGCTTTGCAACACTTTAAAGAGGTTTTGTGCAGCAGATTGACCTAATGCACGTGTCCTTTGATTTCTTAATTGCTGTTTCCATGAGCATTGTTTGCAGATTCAAGCAAGATAAAATTCTAGACAACCTTTTCTTTATTTATCATGATGCTACCTATTGGTCCCATCATGAGGAGTTTGGTCTTCTTCACATTGAATTGTAATCCCTACTGAAGGCTGACTTGATCTTCATCAGCAAGTGCTCCTCACTTTCAGCAAGCAAAGTGGTGTCATCTGTACATCACAGATTGTTAATAAGCCACCGCCTTCTTCCTGTAATCCAGCTCCTCTGATGATTTGCTTAGCATACAAATTGAGTAAATATGGCTGGTGGACACAACCCCAATGCACATCTATCCTCACTTTTAGTTATGCGGTATTCTCTTGATCTGTTTGTAAAAGAGCTCCTTGATCCAGGTACAAGTTCCACAGGCGCATGACAAAGTGCTCTGGAATTCCTATTCTTTTTAAGTCTATCCTTAGTTTGTTGAGATCTAAATAGTTGAACGCCTTTCCATAGTCAATAAAACGCAAGTAAACATCTTTTTGGAAATCTCTCATTTCATCCAAGATTCATCTGATATCAGCAATGATATTACTCGTTACATGCTCTCTTCCAAGTTGGACCTGAAGCTCCCTGTTGATATTCTGCTGCAACTGTTGTTGGACGATATTCAGCAAAATTTTACTTGTATGTTATATCAATGATCTGGTTCTATAATATGAGCATGTCGCCTTTCTTTGGAATGGGTACAAATATGGATCTCTTCCAGTCAGTTGACCAAGTAGCTGTTTACTAAATTTCCTGGCATAGACCAGTGAGTGCTTCTATGCTTCGTGAGCTTGTTGAAACATTTTAATTGCTATTCTATTGACTATCCTGGAGCCTTGTTTTTGGTTAAGGCTCTCAGTGTAGCTTGAACTTCTTTCTCTAGTAACTTTGATTCTTGTTTATATGCTACCTCTTGAAATGGTTGCGTGTCAACTAGTTCTTTTTGGTACAGCGACTGTATCACTCAATATTTTGGCCATAGAATCTTTTAGAATTTCATCTTGAGGCTTGATTTTTTTTCTTGAGTTCTTTCCATTTAAGATATGCTGAATGTGTTATTCATTTTGTATATTTCATTATAATATTTTACTTTGTCTTCTCAATCTGCCATTTGAAATGTTCTGTTTAACTCTTTGACTTTCTAAGCCCCGCCCCCATTTGCTTTAGCTACTCTAGGATTAAGAGCAAATTTCAGAGTCTCTTCTGACATTCACTTTGATCTTTTCTTCTTTCCTATGCTTTTAATGATCTTTTGCTTTCTTCATGAATGATGTTGTTTTCTTTTATTTTTTTGAAGTTGACAAAGATGTTTTTACTTGACTCCACAATCAACACCCATGGAAGCAGTAGTCAAGAAGTCAACTACAATATTGCTTTGCGCAAATCTGCTGCAGAAGTCCTCTTTACATGTTAAACGAGATAAGTAAATCACCTTGAGGACTAAAGTGCTCCTGACTCACAAAGTCATTATATTTTCATTGATTTATACCCAGCTGAAAATCAGGCAATGAAGAAAACTCAGAGCAGAATTCCTGGCTTTGAATTATAGTGTTGGTGAAGCATATTGAGCGTAATATGCAGTCCTATAAGAACCCTCGGATCTCTTTTGGAGGAAGTCCAGTCAGAATACTCCTTGGATGTGCGAGTGACAAGGCTTCACCTCCCATACTTTGGTTATATCATCAGGGGTGAGCAGTCTTTGGAAACGAACACCATGCTTGGTAAAGAATAGTGCAATGAAAGAGCACAAACCCTCCAGGAGATAGATAGGCACGATGATGAATGATGTTCTTGATGTTGTCTCAGCAACTCAGGTCTCATCGTTCATGTTGTGTTCAATGTATCAAATCTGTCCTTGCGATATTCTCAGGTGGGATCTACTCAAGTCCTATTTTGGCTCTGGTGGACTTGTTTAATTTCTGCTTCACAGTCAAATTACATATAAACAAATGATGTCCTGTTTTACAGTCATTCCCTGGTCTGGCTTACCTGCTAATATTGAGCTTCCTCCTTGTTTCTTCTTACAGATGGAATCAATTTTGTTTCCTACATATTCCATATGGAGAAGTCTATGTGGACAGTCACTTTTTATATTGAACAATGGTATTTGCTTTGAAAAAAATATATTTGCATTGGTCTTGCAAAAGTCTCTAATGCAATCTCTAGCATCATTTCTATACTGTTCCTTCTTCTCGGCTTCTAACTTTTGTGATCCAATTTCCAATAATAATCAATGCATCTTGATTGCATAATTAACCAAGTTCAGAATGAAGAGTTGGTAGAAATCTTTAATTTCTGCATCAGTAGCATTAGTGATTGGTGTATAAATTTGAATAATAATTATCATAAATATTTGTGTATAAGTGGAGTTTTTCGGCACATTTTAATGCCATTTTTGTGGTAAAATTAGGTGCCTCGGCTGATATTCGGGTCAGCTTATACTGAAGTATATATAGTATATTGACTTATTAACTTGCATTTGGATAGATATTATGCTATCACAAACAGCAGTGAAATGTCCTTTTTGACAATAAATCAGACACCATTCCTCTTGAATCTATCATTCCCAGCATCATAATTCATAAGATTTTTTCATTCAAAATGGCTAATACCAGTCCATTTCAGCTCACTAAAGCCTAGACCATCAATCTTTATGTGTTTCCTTTCATTTTTCACAACTTCTGAATTTCCTAGCGTCGTAGTCTATGCATTCCAAGTTCTGATGATGACCAATGGCATTTGCGGTGCTTCCTTCTCATTTTGGGTCAGAGCCCATCAGCAAGTCCAAGTCCCAAAGGCTTTGCTCCTGTAAGCCTTTTCTCCATCCGTGTCATGATGACCCACCCTGCTTTGAGAAGCCAGGGCCTCATGACCCTGCATTGGCACCACACCGAGGCTGCATCACTGGGATGACTCATAGAAGTGATTGTGAATGCAGCCTGACCCTGGCAGTGTTTCCGTCTTCTGTCCATAATGTTTCCATGCGCTGGAACCAATGTGATGTCCCCTAGCACTAATCTGAGTCTTTGATATTCCAGAGAGTTGTGACTCTTTTCAGCATTTATTCACTTCCTTCTTTTCCTTCTTATGTAAATGACGCGGCTATTTCAGCCTACTGGCCTAGAAGAAGTTGTGGAGGTGGTGCACACCATGGGATGGGTACCATCTTTTCCTTACCCAAAAACACCTCTCCCTATTCCTTTTGAGGACCTTCCAGCTGATGACAGTCTGCTGCTGCTGTACAACACTTCGGAAAGCCCCCAACGGGAGTTAGACGTGGCCCGGGAGATCTCTTCTCCCCTTCACTCTTTTGGTCTCATCAAACCAGACCCATGCTTTTCTGTTCGCTTTGTTTTTATGTCTAGACAATGCAAACAGTACCTCCAGGAACCCAGTTTATTATGATTGGAATGTTGTCACCACTAAGAACGTAAGGCTTTGGGGTTACTTTTGAATATTCTGAATAGAATATTTTTAACTTTTTTATTAAAAATTACTGTGAATTAGGTGAAGGTTTACAGAGATGGTCATAGTTTTACATACAATGAGTCATACACCTTATGATTAAAATAATCCACTCCAATCCCCTCAGTATTTCATCATGTATCCCATATCCCCTGTTCAGACTCAGAGCTGAAGCTTTCGTGGGGATCCCACCTGATCTTTCCAAGAGGTTAACCTGTTTGTTTGTTTTTGAGTTGTGATACCATTTTATTTAGAAACATACCGACACCATTAAATCCATACAAAATGATTCTGGTATTTCATTTTTTTCTTTAAAATTGCATGAGTTACACAGCTCTGGATAATGGAAATATTAACACTCTGAATGTAAATTAAATACAAAACAACTGGACTCCTTTCGCACCCCCACTGCTCATCTTCTGTGGCATTTTTCGTTGCCTTTTGTAGATCTTTTTCTTCCTGGTTTTCAATCCCACCCGGGGCTCTGATTTCACCCACTCAATTTTGATGGACTTTTCCTCGGCTGGGGGTTGAGCACATCTGCAGGGGACCATGGGCAGCTCAGTCGTGGGCTCTTTCTTTCTCCGTTTCTGCACCTCCTCCCTTGCTGTCGTGCTTTGTATTTTGCAGCTGTGATGGATTTCTTGATACGGCTGCGTGTTTGGTGACTGAATAGGGTTTTCCTATGAAGTTGGTGCTCTGAGCCTTCCCTGGAAAATCTGGATAAAGTTTAAGACAAAACGTTCCCTATCTCTACCAGAGCAGCATCTTCCTCTATAATCTGGAAATTCTGCACCCATAACCGATTATCCACAATGCTGAAAGCAAACACATGATTCATAAAGGGCTGACAAGGAGGTCAGCTGGGGCGACAGTGGGGCATCCAGAAGATCTGAATTTAGCAGTCTTTTAACAAAGTATCCTGTGGGATTCATCCAATACAGGGTCAAGACACAAAAGGGGCCGAGAAACCTGCAAACAGCTTCCAGTCAACTTGAGTTCAGCTAGGGTATGATTATTCTGAACAAGGAATTTAGCAGATGGTCCGTGAGGTGAATTTGAAAGCCACATATAAAGATGCTGCTTTTTCTTGGCCTCAAAATAGATGCACTTATTAGTTTTTCATTTAGTAGGCCTCATTAATCACGAATAACTTATCTTTATGATCTATTTTAGTATCTGCTTTTGAACGAGGCATCACCATTCTTAAATCTTGCATTAAGCATCTTGTTCTGAAATTTACTCCTCTGGAAGAATAGATGAGAACTTGATCCTTATTCTTCCACTTGCCCTTGCTGACAGGGCCTGGGATATGGTCTATGTATTCCTCTTGTGCCTCCTTTGCAGTGTCATGCTGCTTAGCCGGTGATGGGACATCTTTTTGGTTCCATTTTCATGTCTTGGCTTGGATGACCAGGTTTCCATGCCATCTAATATGATCTTTTTAATGCTTTTGAATTATGTTCCACATTTTCCACTCGTCATGTTCATGACATCCTACTGTGATGCTGCTCAGAGCAGTTGATAGTGGTCAACAAACATGCACCATCTACGTGTTTTGGTCTTAGAATGTTTACATGATCCATTAGTCCATCAGATGAATTATTTCTGTGTTTTTATTTTTATCACTCTTTTTTTGTTTTGAATTTGGTTCAATGTAAACACATTGTTCACAATTAAGATGCTGGAATCGTTCTGAATTAGGAGGCACCACTTCTATTAAAGAGTTCAAGGGCGGTGGACAATTGGAGTACAACTAGAGAGTCAAAGTGAGGGCAGATGGTTATGATCTTGTTTTAATCCCTAACCTAACCCTAACCCTAACCCTCACCCTCATCCTAGCCCTAACACAACTCTAATTGGCTATGATCTTATAACCAGAGGTTGGAATTGGATTTGTGTGTTGTAACAAAGATTGGTTTTGTGTATGTGTATGTATGTATGTAATAATTTTCAGTTATACCGAGCTAGACTCTAAGACAGAATTTTGAATATTATAATATTCCGT
Source organism: Tenrec ecaudatus (assembly GCF_050624435.1). Classification (NCBI taxonomy): domain Eukaryota; kingdom Metazoa; phylum Chordata; class Mammalia; order Afrosoricida; family Tenrecidae; genus Tenrec; species Tenrec ecaudatus. The sequence goes on from NW_027459348.1 coordinate 28,715, forward strand.
TATAATAAAGAGAACCACCATTATTTTCTAATGAAATAAAAATAATTTCTGAGTTGCTCATCTGCTACCTGAGAGAAATTCTGGGAAGGAGGTATTAAGAACCATAGTCCTATCATCTTCCTTACCAGAACACTAACTTCCAAGGGGAAGGCCTAGCTCAAGTTCAAGGTGGAACACCTATATCAAAGTCTTTTTTTTCTTATTTCTAAGACATACTTTATCAGCATATATCTAGGTTCCCCCCTTATTTTCTTGATTCTATTACCAAAATAATACCTTCAGTCAATCTTCTTTCCCGCTGTCTCATATAAATCTGTTTTCTTCCACAGAGTCTCTTTTAATAACACCTATCATTCTATAATTTATACATTTTGCTTGTGTACTTTGCTTATTATCTGTCTCCCTCATGAAACTGCAAGCTTGATTAAAGCAGGGAGTTTCATCTGTTGTGTTTACTACCGTTTCTCCATGGTTTTGAACAATGATGGCACACGGTAGATGCCTACTAAATATTTGTTGAAAACATCCCTTAATGAACCATGATGTCTGATGTTCAACTTAAAGCTGCTTTCTGTTCTTTTGAAACCTTCAATAACTTTTTTTTGCACACACAGCTTGAGGAATGAAGGCAGAAACGCAGGATAAAACTACAGGGTGAGCGTTATCTAGAAGGAATGTAGGCAACCTCAATCTAGTTCTTAGGAGGTAAGGCAACTGGGGTTTGGAATTTCCTGAGCACCTGGCTTGGGATTCAAATAATTTTATTTGAGTATTAATTTTAATTATTGAGTATTAATTTTAATAAAATTCAAATAATTTTATTTGAGTATTAAAAATATATTTGAGTATTAAAATATATTCCAATTGGGTAGGGCAGTGGAGTGCGTATGTAGCACAATGATATTGCAAGAAAGTCTTGGGTAAAGAGAAAAAAATATTTTTAAAATATTCAATAAAAAGCAAAACTGTTAATAAGTTAAGTGAAATTCACAGGAAAAAAGGAAGCAAAATGAGTTTCGTTTAAGGGAAGAGACATATTATATCACTACTTGTGTCATTCTCAATATTACTGTGTGATAGTTTCTCAAAACTGGGGTGATTGGCATGATTGAAATAACTCACCTGAGTCTGAATCGAGGCTTCATTGATTACTATTTAGCTACCTATTTACTTTTTGACTACTATCTACTTTGTTTTCTATTTTGCCTTCAGAAGTGTACTGCCTGCTGTTTGGAGCCTTCTGACATTCCTGGAACATTTAGAACCTGAATAGCCAACAATGGAGGAGTCAAGGATGCTATTTGCAACAAAATGTGTGTTTGCCAGAGTGGTCTTGCAGGAGTATTTGAGCAGCATGCCTCAGCACGGTTATCCAGGGAGATGTTTCAGAGGATCACTTTCTAGGTTGGAGGGTGGATTAGCTAACCTTGCACTGTTCAATTTGCTGTTTTCCTATACATAATCCCTAATCCTGCCATCGCGCTCACCTTCTTCTTACCCCACTTTTCTATATAACTGTTCATCTCTCTCTCAGAATGTCAGAACATTGAGTTTCTTTTCCTGGGCTCTCTATTTCCCTTTTGACCTCTTAGTTTTACTCTGAATAGAGGATTGGAATTTTATTCTATGGCTCTTCCTTGATGATGTTCTGTGTGCACTTCACTGATATATGAGAAACACAAAACTTCAGCATAAAATTTCCTAGTTTGTGAGTCAACAGTGAAGGATAGGTACATAATGCAGCAACTTTTAGATACATAAAAACACTATTATTATTTCATACTGCTTGGTAACGTTATTCTCTTGTATACATTTTCAAAATTTAACTTTTGAGATGTGTTTTCTTCCCCAGTCAATGCAATACCTTTTCTGTTTTGTCACCTAATTTTTCAATCACTGACTTCCAGCTGATAATAGAAGAGAATGAATAATACTCCAGGTGTGTGCTAGATTCTGTGTTTGTATTGCAATAGTAGAAACTACTTGTACATAACGATAGTAGACCATTTCTCTAAACTGAGGGTTATTTAAGTTATTTGTATTTGTGATGTGACACATCTGCAGTATACCTCTGTAACAAGGAAATACTGAATTTATTGTAAAATTTCTTGATGAGGTATAGTATAATTCAATTTTGGTGTAAGTGCATACAATAGTTTATTCCTGTAAGTGATACAGAGAAAATATCTAAATATTGAGTAAATCCTTGTAATTTTTATGTTCACCGCTTTGTCAAAAAGATGTTATCTTCCCAGCAGCATCATGTTATCAAAGATGCAAACTTTAAATCAACAGTTGTTACACCTCCAGCAAGTCATGAATGTTTTCTGATTTATAGCAATCATTCTTTTTATATCTTTTCTCAGTCAAGCTGGGGCATTACAGTTATTTTCATGTAAAAGATCAAAACACTGTGGCTTACTGGTTCAAATAATCCACACCCAGTACTTTTAAAATTAATTGGCTATTGAAATAAATGTGACTTGAGGGCTCTTTTGATTAATAACATAAATATTGTTAACAAATACAAGGTAGAGACATTTACATAAGAATAAAATAGAAGATAACATAGACATAATGAAAAGAATCCTTTTTATGATTTATATTATAATGATATGCCAATAAAATATGACCATAAAAGCTGAAGAAATTTGTGGTATTTCAGGAGAGAAATATTACAGTTTTGTTTTTTGTTGGTTTTACATTCTCTTTTTTAAAAATCCACTTTGCCTAAATCAAACAAAGAAGGTTACCTTTTGGTGAATTTGCATAAATAATACTTTGAAGTTACAAACTACAGTACGCTAAAACTGACCTTATAGATCATAAAATTGTTTGCCCAAATTAATAATAATTAATCTGTTTCGATTTATAGTAAATTACAAGTGTAAATTACATACTGTATGAAAATATTTTCTATACAGCAGCTAACAGTTCTGGAAAGAACTTTTTGGAGCTAAATACTATTGCGTACTGATGATTCTGACTTACAGAGTCATGTGAGAGTAAAACTGTGCCACCCTCCTGGGCTGTAACCTTTATGGGAACAGAACAGCTGGTCTTTTCTTCTACGGAGCCTCTGGTGGGCTGAACCACCGAGCTTTCAGTTAGCAGCAGAGATCAGACTACTTTACCATGATAGCATCGGGGTTCCTAAGCACTATTATTGGTTCTATGTCATTGATGAGAAAAGTGAAATCCAGTGTCTGGGCCAGGGTCCAAGTCCTAGGTTGTTAAAACCTAGGTTTTTAAATCCAGAATTAAAAAACAGGATTTTGACTCATCTGAAGGAATAATTGAACAAACATAACCCTTAAACATTTTATTATACTGGCTTTGACTACAGTGTCTTAGAAAAAACTGGGAGAGTCTGATTGAAATGAAAAGAAAAGAGCTTTTATTGAGAGAGGCGTCAATTTACAGAGGATTCTTAACTGAGACAAGGGGGAGACAATTCACAGTGTTTATATATGGAGTTTTAATAAAAATTCAACAATTGGTAGATATTTAAGTAATAGTTACAAAATTGGGTGATAGTGTATCTGATTGGAAGATTATACACAGTTTCTAAAGTGTTTTTTTTTTTGTTGTTGCTGTTTTTTTCTTTTTACAAAGTGATCATTGCATTGGGTACATTTGGCCTTCAATCATGAGAACTTCCCCTGCCTGCATGGCTGCAGGGTGGACATACATAATTCTAAAGTTTCTTTTGGGTAAGCATCTTTTCTGAGAAGTGTTTTGGACATTGCTTCCTAAGCGGCAAACAAAACTTTTCAGTAAGTAATGGAGAATTAAGATCTGAAGTTGCTTACTGAGTGATTTTCTCAAGATAGAATAGAAATTACAGGAATGAAACACTTCCTTCCTGGTGCAGAGGTTATATTTGATTTGAAACAGAATTGTTAGCCTTGACCTTACCAGAGTCACCCTCCTACATTAAGAACCCTAAATTAATTAGAGTTGCTCTCCTCCAGCAGGGAAGCACGTTTGCCAAACCCACACCAAGAACCGACCGGCCGAAGAAGCCAATGTAGAAATGGCCATGTTTTTTACCAGGGAGACCTAAAAATGTGGTTTAATTATACTCAAGAAGAAGAAGCAAAAATTACAGGTAGAGGGATAACAGTTCTAGTTATTTTCCAAACTAATTTTAGCTTGCTTGTGGAGTCCTATGCACATTGCAATTGTGCTTAACATTCTCTCCAAGGCCACTTATTGTCAACAATCAAGAATCACACTTTGGACACATTTCTCGGGCTCGAATAAGACAACTTCATAACGTGGTTACGTTCTTGATAGAAGTGCTTTCTCAACACATTGATTGGTTTATTTTATTTATCAAACACACTAGTAACGTAGTAACTGTGTGCTAGCTACTGTTGTAGGAACTTTGACATATTCGATTTTTGAGATAAATTCTATTATTGTCTCATTTTATGATTAAGATGACTGAAGCATAGCTTAAATAACTTGCTCCCATAAAACGTAACCGGTGAATGGTAGAGATTGGACAGAAAACGGGTTGCATTCACAATCTGTACTCTTAACCACACTACATTAGGATTCTCTGTATCACCCCACTATTGCTACATTGTTGCATTTGGCAAACCACCTCCAAACGTCACGCTTCAGCACAAGGATGCTCTCTTCTTGTTTACAGATCTTCCGTTTCAGTCAGGTTTACATGACTTCAGACGGGCGCAGCTGATGGCTCTGCTTTCAGTTCTAATCCAGGCTCCTCACCAGACTCTCAGCTAGGGCCCAGTCTATTCCATATGTGTGTGCAGAGAGGTTCACGCCCACGAGGAGCAGAAACAAGGGCAAGCTCTTCTCAGGTAGATCACCAGAGGACCAAGCTAAACTTAATAAGTACATTAACTCGCCTTTAGAGTGAGGCATGTATTAGCTAACACGACTTTACGCTAGTGAATTAGAGACATTCTCACTCTACATTTGTTTAATACAAGAAGAGCTTGTTGCTCCGCAGCACGCCATATGAGCAGACTTCCTCAAGCGTATTTGTGGATTCAGCTAGGCCTCCATGTATCCTGGCTATTCCTTCCTCTAGCAATCAGACATTGTTCCGTCATAAGGGAAGGTACAGAAAGAATGGGATTTGGCCCTGACGGTAGCATCCTTTAATTCTCTGTATTACATTGGCTAGAACTCAGACACATCGTTCCTAACTCTGAGGGAGAAAGGAAAATGAACTAGAGTTTGTGCTCCAAGAGGGTATTGGGTTTAGTTAGCATCTAGCCAATTTTGAACATGCAAAACGAATCACGTGATTATACAACAATGAGCAGATATCTGTCTACACTTGTTCTTCATGCTATAGCAGCATTAAGTGCATTAGAGAGGTACCTTAAATCCCTTACTAAAATGAAGACAGAATATTAGCATAAAATCAAATCTTTAGGATAATAAATTCAACAAACTACTAGGGGTTTTTTGTTGGTAGTTGGGTGGGCAGGGTGGTCTTATAAAAGTAAGAAGTCACCAGCCACCTCTTTGAATCCCTAGTTCACACTATCATGTAAAAATGAACTTGGAGTATGAAAATCCATAGTTTGCACCAGAGTGAAACAGTTAAAAATGTGTAAATGTGAGTTTTTGAAGTCTCAAAGCAGTTTGTGTCTTCTGAGAAAAATATTTTGAGAAGACATTGTTTTTTCCTAGAGCCATAAGAAACAGACATTGATCTTTGGTTTTTATGAAAGTACACTGCCTTTCTGCAGACTCTCAACTACATCACATCTTCCAAAATTAATCTTCCACCATTTTTTTTGTCAATCGTGACCAGTTAACACTCCATATCATTATTTAACCTCATGGTTTTTCTTTTCCTTTTTTGTATTCAGAAAAATAAAATTATTCATACGAGACAGATGGAAGATTAAGGATTAAATCTATGCTTCTCTACTGCCAAATTGAACCCCATTTTGAGTCAGAGCACCAGCTACACAGTGAACACAAGTATTCAATGAAGGAAGTTATTCACGATATGACTGGCCCATTACTAATGCAATTACTATAGCACTTGTTGCAATGACTACGAGTTCAATTACGTTACAGCAAAATGACTCCGAAACACAAAATGGATATTTCTGGTCTCGTTAGTTGCAGGAGGTTGGAGCACCTAAATCACATCATGTAGCTGTCACTTTTCAATAATTATTTATGTCAGAGGTATTATCGACTGATAAATCCAGTTATTCCTTGCTCCCCTGAAAACACTTAGCATATTGCTTTTTTGTCTCTCATTTTTGACAAGTACTTTTTGTGTCAAAAACAGATTATGTCACAGTATAAATCACTGCTTCAACCTCTGCATGCATTATTTTCTTAATGGAGATAAAATCTGTTATATTCTTTTAAAGTTAAAAAAACCATAAAACACAACAATTTTTAAAAAGAAATGTCTGTTACTTCACATCCTAAACATTTAGCTTGATATATATAATTTGCTTTACCTACTGGTTATGCCACAAATATAATTGAACTTTGGATGAGGTCTTTTTGTGTCTGTGAGAATAACAAGGACAACACTAATAAGAATCCCTGCTTTAATCGATTTTGTTATTTTCATGGGAATGCCCGTATTTTGTTCCTACCAAAAGAAATCTTGCAATGTTAAAAAAACCCAATTTACGTGTTTTTCTTTCTTTTTGGGTGTTTATTAGGTTTAGGTAGCCCTGCAAAGTAGTCTTGTATTTTTCTTTCTATTTTAAGTAACGTGTTGGTTCCTAGGAAGAACTAGTCTCCAGAGTTGAAACAGCTGGGGCTTCAATATCCATATTTTTAAGCTGAAATAGCACCGTAAGAGCATTGCGGCTAGAAAAGAAGGAAATAAATCAGCCTGTGAGATGTTATCATTCACTTTACATCGTGCAAAACAAATACAGCTGCCATATTCTAACATCCACCATAGATAGATTGAAAATGTATATCATTATTTAACATGGTGCAATGAGGGAGAGGGCGAGAGCATCTATGGCTTTGAAAGTACAGTATTTTGGTAATATGTCTTATTAAAGCAAAGTAAATTGGCTACTGGATGGTAAAATTGCAAAGAGGTTATCAAAGTGTTGAATTGTAGAGACTCAAAATTATATGAATTTAGGAGTGGAGAAGATTTCGCTGTTTATTAATCTCTGAAATAGGTTGTAACACCATGTAACATTTTAAAAAATATGAAGAGGTATCACTAGGCTTCTATTGATTTTTCTTCTTAATACCTCTGGGGAAAATGACTGTTTCCTTTGGAGAAATGCTCTCTCCTCGTTCCCTTTCATCTGTATGTTCAGGGTCTTTGCTATTGGGGAGTGCCGCTGGCATTTCTGACGTCAGTGGCTACTGTCAGAAGAGTAGCTCACCCCGTGAACTAAGCCTAGTGATTCACCTTTTCTATGAACAATGCACGTGATTCAAGCCTGGACCATTTCCCCCCTGTTATTTACCTGTAATCTCTAAGAACATCTTGTGTCATGAGCTACTTCTCCTATTTTTTTCCTATTAAAATTTTCATAGTTTTATAGTTTCTATTTACTTCTCCGCTACATTTTGAGTTGTTTTTTTGCACTGTGTATGAGGTTTAGGGCAAGATTCTTCTTTTTTGTTGATGTTACTATTTTCTTCTAATTCAATGGCCCATTATCCTAGTACTGTTTTTATACATTTTCATTTCAATCCATTATTTAACTATTAAATATTTTCCAACATCTGTCAAAATCAATTAGTCATTTTTATAGCATTCTGTTTCTGGGTTCTTTATTGATCTTGATATCTTTCTCTGTGTCTGCAACATGTCATCTTAATTACACTGGCTATGTAGGAAGTCTTACAATTAAGTGAAATAATTCCTCCTGCTTTATTCTCATTTGTCACACTTGCTTTGACTCTTCAGGATCCTTCCCCTTTCCAAACATATATTATAATGAGCTTACTCATATCCAGAAAACAGTCTTCTGGAATTTTGATTGGTATTGTTTTAATTCTATAGGTCAATTTTTGGAGAATTGACATGATTATTGGTTGAAACTTTTGATATTAAAACATTAGATGTCTCTTCATTGATTTATTGAATTAGTATTATATAATTCTGAGAATACAGACTCTATACATGGTTTATTATCGTAATTATTATTTCCTATTTTGTTGTTTTAGATATTTTACATGAACTAATTTTGATATTTTTTATTCCAATTCATTATTACTAGTTCATAAAAATACATTCTTTTAATTGATCATGTGGCCTGTAACTTTGCTAAACACCAGTTCTAACAGGTCCTTTGTAGATTCTTTGAGATATTTTTACATTAAAAATATTTCACCTCTGAAAAGGGTTGGTTTTATGCCTCCTGCTGTGTTTTTATGTTTTTTAAAAAAAATTTCTCCTTCCTTTCTTTGCCATATTTTCTGTCTAGGGCTGATTAAAGTAGAAATTCTTATCCTTTCCCCAACTTTTGGGATGAAGCATTTAGGTTTGCATCATTAAATACAATGTTAGCTACAGATTTTTGTATATAACTCTTATCAGGCTAAGGGAATTGTTATATGTTCCTATTTTATTAAGAATTTTTATCTAGAATGCCTGTTGAATTTTAAAAAATGCTGCTCTGCACTAATTGATCGAATCATCTGCTGTTTTCTTTAAGGCTGCTAATCAGATGTATTCTATTGATTGATTTCTGAATGTTGAACTGCATTTGCATTCTCTGATGCACTCCACCTGACTTTCCTATTCGTCAGTTTATATATTGCTGAAATTGGTATATGGATATTTCTGAGAGTGTTTGTATTTATGTTCATGAGGTCTGTTTATCTGTTTCAGTTCTCTTGAACTCTTTGCTCGTTTGCTAGCAGGGGAATGTTGGCATCATAAGATGAACAGAGAAGTGTTCCCATTGCCCCTATAATTTGGAAAGTTGTGTAGAACTGGTGATAGTCTTCATTAAAAGGTTGATATATTTCACTGATATATACCAGTGAAATGGGGTTCTGGAGACATTTTTGGTTTTACTAATTTATTTTAATTCTCTCTAAGCACAAGATTTTTCTCATTTTTGGATTAATATTAAAATGACCACAAATATATTTTCTAGCTCCAGTCTCATAGATTCTGATTCAATAGGTAAAAGTAAAAACCATAACCCTGTATTTTTAGTAATCATTGGTTTCAGTATTCTAGAATCCTTACTATAGATTAATATGTCTGACTATGTGCACATGAACTCACATGTTGCCATTTTCTTCAAATGCTTCAATTTCTCTCTTTACTCTAGGTTTTTGCCCCAAGATTCTACTGACACAGGCCTTTCAGAAGGTGACCAATGATTTTCACATAACTGTAACAGGCAATTCCAAATCCTGTGCTATTTGGCACAGTTTAATCTATAGTGAAATTCTTCCAATGTGGAATTCTTCGTTTGGATTCCAGGACACCAGTTGCTTTTGTTTCTTCCCTATGGTCTCACTGGCTGATCCCTGTCATTGTCCTTGATTTTTGCTCCTAATCACTTAGACCTCATTCCTCGTGTTCTGTTTGTATCTGCAACCTTCTCTGGAGGCTCTCCATATGTCCTATCCATGCTAATGATTCTCACATGTGTATCTTCATCCCAGATGCCTCCTCTGAATTCAGGACTTACATATCTAACTTTTCAACAGTTCCACTTAGAAATCTCATAGGTATTTAAATGTAATATGTCCAAAATAAAATTCCTAAAATTATCTCCCAATCTACTCTTTCTGTAGCCTTTCTCATCATAGTAAATGACAACTCCATACTTCAAATTGCATAGATTAAATTTTTTATATTTTCCTTTTAAAAAAAGAAGCTTGGGAGCTCTTACAGATATTGGAACAATCCATATTTCAATTAAAATAAGCATAATTGTACAAATGCTACCACGATCAGTTTCAATATATTTTCTTTCTTCTTAAACTCTTTGATATCAGCTTCCCTTTATTCCCCCTTCCCCACCCTACCCCCAGAGACCCTGTTTTATTACATATTATTATTTGCTGTATCTTACACCATCCAGTGAATCCATTGACCAGCAATTCTGTTATTCCTTCTCCTCAAGTGGGGTTATACAGTCATCATTACTATCAGATCCCAATTATCCCTCCCACCCCCCTCGCCAGTCTTCCAGACACTCAGGGAATCTTTACTCTCATTACTGTTACAGAAGGGTTATCTACTTAGCTTTCATGCATGGAGCGCTCTTAATTGTACAGATGAACATATGCAGGCCTACAAGTTTAATGAGGCAAATCAAAGACCATAATAGTAAGGGGAAGAAATGTTACAGAATTAGAGGATAGTTATGTGTTTCATCAGTGTTATCCTGCTCCCTAGATTTAACATTCCTACCGTGTGGCCCTTCTATGAAGTACTATCTAATTATCTTAGAGGTGGGTTTTGGGTCTCAACTTTGTCCATGCTCTTCCCTTCAATTTGATAGCTTGCTTTTGAACATCTGATACCCATTCCCATTGACACCTCATGATCACACAGGCTGGTGTGCTTCTTCCATGTGGACTTTGTTACTTCTCAGATAGATAGCCACTTGTTTATCTTCAAGCCTTTAAGGTCCCAGGCACTATATCTTTTGATAGCCGGGCACCATCAGCTTTCTTCACTACATTTGCTTATGCACCTGCTTTGTCTTCAGCGATCGTGTTGGGAAGGTGAGTATCACACATTGTCACATTATTAGAATAAATCATTCTCATACTGAGGTAAGGTTTAAGTAGAGGCCCAAAGTTCATCTGCTTATTTATTGAGTTGACACATGTATACATACATAGACAGATACAGTTATTTTTATATCTTTATATATTTACATTATATATGTATATTTATACCTTTATCTATAATTGTTACTTTCTTCTTCTTTCCCCTGTTCTGTCTGCTGTATTTCTCACCTTGCATCATTCAAATACTATCCTTAACCCAAGTCCATCACCCCATCATTTATACTCTATTTCAAGCCATCATCAAGTATTGTTTATATTATTGTAACAATGTGTATAATAAACACAAATAACCCTCTTGAGAAGTAAGGTTATTTCCTTCCTCTGTTCACAGTCCTTCAGTGGTGAAACTCATCACTCAGGGTGAAAGGGATAAGACGGTCCCTGCTACTTCATTAACCTCATTGCTTCCTACTCCTGCTCGCTCTCATTTCGCTGCCGTCATGTGAACTTACACATGCCAACGAAGCTCCCGAAGAGTCTTTACTCTTCCTAGTCCACTACCTATCATGTGCTTTTTCTGGAGAGATATAAGGTTTGCTTGCTCACTTTTTTTGTATCGCTACTTAAATGTATGTGAGACCATGTGCCCACTCCCATGATATCCAGTCTTCCTTAGCTGGTTTTATTGTGGTCTTTCCATTGTCCTTATCACAAACACATACATGTGCATATATGTACATGTATATAAATATGTATGCATATACATATGTGTATTCTGTCTTCCTCCTCCCTTTCCTGCCCCTCCTAGAATACAAACTCCATCTGAGCTTGGCAGTTTTCTCTATCATTCATTGCTCTGTCTCAAGTATCTGGAGCAGGAATCAGCAACCTTTTGAGATGGAGAAGCCACTCCTGTTCCTCACAGCAATTTACAAATTATTCAAGAGCCATAAGTATATTTTCACAAACAAATGAAACTAGTACTATCTGAATAGTATCCATTAAAGGAAATGATGTTCGTTTCATTTTCATTTTCAATTTTACTTCAGATCCCTGGGTGCCTTCTGAAGGAACTGCATATGGCATATCAGCTGACCCGGATCTAGAACAGTGTCTGCACAGGAAACTCATTTCACATCCAAACTAAGTCATTCCTTCCTCTTTTATTAAAGTTTTATCGGGCTTTACTCTCACATTTTACCTCTTGATATCTTTAGATTCTGATGCTTTTACTGTAGACTTCAAAGGATTTTATATTAAAAGAGGATAAAGAAGTAATAACTACAGAGTAGTTTCTCTCACAGTTTATTTTCTTTCTAGGGATTGCAAATATTAGCACACACAATTACGAACCTTTCAGGAAATTTATTAATGATGAGAACAGGTTGGTTAATCCATAATTGATATTCTCTGTTGCCCCTTTGTTGGTGTCATGAGCTACGTAAATGATGAATGCAGCTTCTCTGCGACCGATACTTCTTTTCTGGAGAGACAATGGAGGTGGTTTAACTCCGTTTACTCACTTTGATCCTGGGAGATTTGGGCCTGGTAAGACAAAATCTTGGACAAGAACAAGTGACTTTTCCACAGGGGCTATACCATTTTTGCATTCCCCTCAGTAATAGAGGAAGGTTCTGATTTCTCCACATGCTTATTAAGCCCTTACGTTCAGTTATGAGGCTCTATTTATCATTTGATGTTACTACATTTATTATCCTTTTTTGGCCCATTGATGCACACATGTTCAAGTCTATGATGTTACTAACTCCGTTCGTAGCAACTTCCTCATGGAATACCACTGTCAATTATGTCCTCTTGCTATACCATGATCTCGAAACTGCAGTAACCATAAACTTGGAGGTCAATGAAGCTACTCTATAGGTTTGATATTAGAATGGGAAATTTTACAGAAATGTATTTTAGATTCTATTGTAAATAATATATTTAACAATACATTTGAAAATTCAGCTCTTAGCCGTCACTTAACATACCTTAACATACTCTTCTTTTGGCTATTAATTTCCCTTCATTAATGATAGAAGTAAGCATTCCTGGTTAAATGCTCAACGACTAAATGAAAGATTGGCTGTTTGAACCCACAAGTTACTCCACAGAGGAAAGATGTGGCCGGCTTCTTCCATAAATATTACACCCTGCCAAATATGGGGCTGCTCTATGACCAACTGACTCGCCTACAGAAGTCATTTTGTTTTCTTAAAATAGATGAAAATAACTATTTTCTATAAATATATACACGAATTGCTAAAAAGGCATCACCATCTCATTAAGAAATCAATTTCGCAATTAAATATTACTTTATGTTTCTAATTATAATGATTTCGATATGTTTTTGATGGATTAGATACTAAAAGTAATTTTGTTGCTGTAAGGTGTTGTTGAATCAGTTCTAACTCCTAACGACTGTGTACAACGGAAGGTAGCACCACTGGCCCTGCACCGATTCAAAAGGAAACTCACTGTACTTGATGGGTCCATAATTATTTGCAAAGTAAAAATAAACGTTACATACATATTTTACTGATGAAAATGTGATAGGGGGTCAATAAAAGACTTCCAAGAACAATATTCAAGATAGTGTTCTGAGAACTAAGAGGTTATATGATTTACATAGGAGCCTTGGTGGCATAGTGGTTGGGCTGCTAACCAGAAGGGCACGGTTGGAAATCACCAGCCACTCTGCCAGAGGCCTCGGGGCCTTCCTATGCCCATCAGAAGTGACAAAACGGAAAATCCCAAGTCATCTCTACCTAGTCCTTCTGCATCAACTCAATGGCAGGTTTGGTTTCTGATGATTTCGATGTTGCACGAGCTAATAGTCCGGGCCTGGCTCTGGAATATGTTAGCGCTTAGTGGTGATCGTGAGTGTGCCGAGAGGGATTCGCTTTATGTTTCATTTTCAAATTATATTATTAGCAGTTTTTCCATATCTACTATAGATCCCCCGGCACATTCATTAGCCCTGTTGCTTTCAGTGGAGCCAATCTTTTACAATGTAGAGCATTTCTTTTCCTTTTCTGAGTATCCTAATTGCCATGTGGGACAAGCCTAAATCGTGAGCGATAACATTCACTCATTTTCCACTTTACTCTTGTTCATAACCTTGCTTCACTTCTGAATCAATATTTCTGCCTTTCCTTTGTATGTAGCTGCTAACAGTGTCAGCGATTCTGCCTTCCTCGGGAGCCATGAAGCACATCATGGAAATATTTTCTAAGGAAAATTGCAGAGAGATAATGCTAAAACTCTTGAGAGTTGTGCTCTTACATGATATTGCATGTTGCTGCCTATGAGTTGAAACATATTTGTTACTTTGTACATTTAAAAATAGAACAAACCGTACCATTAATATAAATGGTTATTATGCCTAGCCAGGCATACATATTTTAGTTTTATATTTTGACCGGGCAGTGCGATCCCTTGTACCCAAGAGGAATTAGATTCCCCTTGTCTTACCTGTGGGAAGCGTTGTGTTCTCTACGTACCATTCTTCAATTGGATTTTTGCACTCTGCACTAGTACATGTACATGTGTCAGATGTTCTGAGTAGATGTTATGTGGCATATGACTGCAAGATCAAATTCTTTGGGGACAGAGGACTAACAATATAATTTTAAAGAGGAAAAAGAATGGTAGAAATTTTCTGACTACCAAAGAGGAGCTTTATATTTATATTTCTGTGGTGTTTAGGCCATTGGCTTATATTAAACATAATGAAATGGGATTTTTAATTGAAAAACAATTTATTTTGTATCCCTTAAATCATTAATCATAAAAGTGAAAAAGTGCTTGGAAAACAAGTAGGGATATAGGAATGAGACAAACAGTCTTTGAACAATTATTTTACCCTTGAGAGATAGCTTAGTTTTGTTTTTTGCCATTCATTCAAAAAATAAACAAGCAAACAAAATATCTATCAGATTCCTTAAAAGGTACCTTTTAATATTTGAGTGGAAACACAGAAAATGACTCTTTCAACATTAAATTATCTATATTAGGCTAATTTATTACTTTATAATTTATTATAAATTGGGCAGATATAAAAGCACACCAGTTTTCCATCAAAGAATTTATTAATGTTTTGGTACATAGCATTAATTTCAATAATGTAACATCATTTACCCCACTTTCATATTTCCCGTTTCAATTCCTTTTTTTCTCACCCTTTTGAACTCTGCCGCTGCCCTTTTCACTACAAGTGGTGGCTTATTTAAGGTGTGCATATCTCTTTAGGGTCAGTGTTCTCCTTATTGACCTCACAACCGCTTGGCTAAAATACTGAGCCACGGAGGTAAGTTCATTTCCAGACGTGGAAGGTGACTAAGGGCCGTAGTCTTGGGTTCCACTACTCTCTGCACCACCAGTAAGGCTTCTCGTTATGATTTTGAGATCTCTTTCAGAACAGTTGTTTCTAGTATTCCAGTACCATGTAGTTCTTCTCCTCTTAGGGCCACAGAGGTTGTCTATGATTTATCATTACAATGGACTCAATTGTTTCCATGCATCCTCCGTTTTCTTCACTCCTCTCATCCATTCATAGAGAGACCAAGTTCCATCTGAGGCAGCTCTTCTGGAGTGTTTGGAGCCCCAGTGACACAGTCAACAGCTTGTTTTATTGATGCTTTGCTGTTTCATTTATTTCTGTTCTAAACTTCTTTTTCTTTCAGTAATTATAGGCCTATTTTGCTGTTCTTATCCTAATTGTTGTAGATATTGGGTTACGATGTTGATTTTATTCATTCGATGTGGTACTCATTGCTTTAAATTGCCTCTGAGCACTCTTTTTGTTGTGATCCCAAAACATTCTGATATGTTGTATTTTCACTATCACCTGATTCAGTAAATCTTAAATTTTCATTTCTTCTATTACCCAGTTTTTAAGCAAGTTGTTATTCAGTTTCCATGTATTTTACTCCCACTACCCTCAATCTTCCAATTGTTTACTTTTAATTTTATAACACTGTGAGCTGAAAAGATGCTATGTTGTTTTCCTATTTTTAAGAATTTCTCAAGGCTTGCATTGTGGCCTAAATTAAGCTCCTTTCTGGAGAATGTTCCATGTATTCTAGAGAAGAATGTATATTGTGGTGTTGTTAGGTAGGATGTTCTATATACATGTATGATGTTAATCTGATAGAACTGAAGGCAAACAATTAAAGTCTGTAGTTAGAATATTAAAAGATTATATGGACAAAATATTAAACATAAAAAAACCCCAAGCCTTCTTTCCATCATGTAAATTCCAACTGACAGTAATCCTATAGATAGAATATAACTGCCTCTTTGGGTTTCTGAGACTTTAAATCTTTAAAGAAGTAGCCCGCCTTGTCTTACAACAATACAGGAGGCACACATTATGATGGAAGAAACACACAGTTAGTGCACCAAAAATAACTGATGGATATTCAATCCTTTCAAGAGATGGCATGTGATCAAGAACCAATGGTATAGAAAGAAGTCTAAGCTTCCGGAAGTCATCAGTGACAAATAAGGCTCCTGGAATGGATAGACTACCAACTGACATGTTTTAATAAACTGTTGAAGCCTTGGAAACCCTCACGCTTCCTTGCCAAGGAATTTGGCTAACCAATTGGAAGCTATTCATATATGTGTCTATTCCAGAGAAAGGCGACCCAAAAGAGTGGAGACGTTATTGAACAATATAATCAATATTGCACACAAGTAAACTTGTGCAGAAACAATTCAACCATGGTTGCATTAGTACATTGCCAGAAATTCAAGCTGGATTGAGAAAAGGACGCAAAATGAAAGATATTATTGCTGAGAGCAATTTCATTGTGGCTGAAAACAGAGAATATCAAAAAGAGGCTGACTTGTGGTTGATTAACTATGTAGATACATTTGTCTGAGTGGCTCATAACAAACAATGGATAGCCTTGAGAAGAATGGGAATTCCAGAACTCTTCATTGTGCCCCCGCATAACCTGTATGTGGACAAGAGGCAGTATTCAAACAGAAAAGGGGAATGCGGTGTAGCTTAAAAACAGGAAAGTAGCATGTCCGGGTTATAGCCTTTCACCCTACATATTCATGCCTGCTGAATAATCTGAGAAGCTGGATATCAATAAGACTAGAATCAGTGTGGGAGAAAGTCTTATTAACAAGCTGTCATTTGAAGATAACACACTCGCTTGTTGAAAGTAAGAAGGACTGGAAAGATTCGCTGAGACACAATACCAAGGAGCTCAGCTTGCGGTGTGGATTGCAACTCAATGTCAAAAACCAAAACCAAATATGTTCACCACTGGATGAAAGTCAGCATCATGATAAATGGGGAAAAAATGAAGTGCTCAGGATTTCATTCTGCTCATATTCACTTTCAATGCTCTGGAAGCAGCAACAGGGAGTCAAACAGTGCGTTGCACTGGAGAAATCTGCTGCACAAGCCTGTTTTTCAGTCTGGAACAGGAAGGCTCTCACTCTGAGCACCAAAGTACATCTGACCCAAGTTATGGTATTTCCAGTCACCTCACATCTATCAAAAAGTTGGGCAAGGGATAATGAAGACTGAATGATGTGTGGAATTATGGTGTTGGCGAAGAATATTGAAAGTACCATTGTCTGCCCAAAGAGCAAACAAATCTATATTGCCTAAGTACAATCAGAATGCTCCTTCGAAGCCAGGATGGTGAGATTTCATACTCTGGAAATGCTCTTAGGAGCAACCAGGCCTTGCAAAAGGACAGCAGGCATAGTGAACTCGAAGGTCAGCCCAAAAGGAGAGTCTCAACACAGTTAGGGATATGGGACAGCTAGGATGTGGTTTCCCAGTGAATTTCTCTAAGGAGAGCCCTTGCTACTCCTAAAGAACGAGCAGGGGCACCATTAAGATGGACATGGGTCTGGTTACTTCTGGCCATTTTTTCACTAATTTAGGTGTACAGTTTTCTTAAAACTTCATATTAAGTTCCAGGAATCACCAAAACTTACTGGGTACTCTGTACCTCAAGAAAATCTGTCAAAATTATCCCTTTGGAATAACAGAAAACAACGGCATGACCCCCTAAGATGACTTGTATTTTACTGGTCAGTAGATGCCTTCAAAAGTCAGTTTTGATTGGACTTTTTTTCCCTTCCCCTCCCCCCTATTCCACCCACTAGCCGATTGGATTTTTTTTAAGGTACTCTAATGAGGCTAAGATAAACACATTACTGAGAGAACTTGCCTGCAGTCACACACTGATCACAGACATATTTAAATATTTAATTTGGAATATATCATGCATGTGAATCAACTGGAACTCTCGTAGCAATAACTTTGTACTTACTTTGTATTTATATGTAATCAGCCACTCATGTCGCTGATCCTACTTTTCTCCCCAAATCTCAACTTTAGTGGGAAAAAATTAAATCACTCTATTCTCACACACCTTGAAGGCTACACATTATTCAATTTTTCATCTGAGATATCCTAGTGCTGCTAGAAGTTTCCCAAGTCTCTTCTATGAAAACACTATGTTCTGATTCCTACAAGTATTCGCAGGATATACTTTTCCTTGCAAAAAATAAACTTTTACTCCTATGGATATGTTTACCTATCTGTAAACCTTAAAACAATTTAATTTACTACTCTTTCAACATTTCAAAAAATGATTAAGTAAATGAAGCATATGACTTTACAAATTACATTTTTTTACATTGCATTCTTCTAGTAAGGAAATTATTGTTAAAATTTTTGGTCATTATTTAAATTTACACAGGTACAGATAAGTTGATTAAAATTGATATGCACATATATATTTAATTTTAGGAGAAGCATATAATATATTAGGTTAAGTTTAAACAAATATTTTTCACAACAATAAAGTCTAAAATGCCATGATGTATTTAACCACACCCTAATGGTTTTTCCGCAAGATGTTTTCAAAGTCTTTCTCTTAATCACATGCAGTGTGACAAAGAGCGTCCTGGTGAAAATATCACTGCGTGTGTTTGATTATTTCTCAAATATAGATTCCTAAAGTGGGGTGACTTGGTCAATGATTTTACATGCTAATGTTTCAAAGATATTGTCTCCCCAAACAAAACTATTTTACATTTAGATAACAGTGGAAAAAAGGTTTCTTACACCTTCTGCAAAAATGCATATTTTCAACTTTTAAAACTTTTTGCCAAGCAAGTAGGTGTGAGAAGCTGCAAGAAGTGTGACTTCATGTGGACATTGGCATTTCTCTGTAGCATATTGCTCTGCAGAGAGAAGTGGCATGTCTATAATTTAAGTTTCAGTAATGCTGAGTTACTTTTTCTCCCCCTTAGGCCATGTTTATCTGCACAATATCAGTTGGATATGGATTTTGATTCCCCTCTGTCTCCAGAGAAACATATTTTCCTGCTTTCTTTTTGGATCATTTCCTCCTTTCTATTTTCATCTTCAGGAGCTCTGGTGGCTTAGTGGGTCAGCGGTTTGAACCCATCAACAGTTCCACGGGAGAAAAATGAATGCGTCTGCATCTGCGAAAATGTGCAGTCTCTTAAACCCAAAGGGGAAGTTCTACTCTGTCCTATAGGCTTTCACTGAGTCGGAATCAACTTGATGGCTGATTCTGGGAGTATAGTATAATTAGCATAACAAATGATTCCTTGTCTCCAAACAGGATTTACATCTACAGGTTTAGAGGTTAAATTTACAACATATATTTCAGGGTAACATAATTTAACCCATAATATTATTAATTCTTTTTTTATGTTGGACACAGAATATTGGAGTTAAGAACCAGTGAATTGAGGTGAGTGAAGAGGAAACTGACTTTTTCAGTGTTACACACGTTTGTATTTGACACACTAAATTCTACTTGTTTGGGAAGTTCAGAAAAGGAAGCAGGAGCAATGGGGAGCAGATGACCGCTGTTCCAAGATTGTAGACTTTGTGCTTGTTGGCCTTTGCTTCCAATTTCTTGCTTTAAGGGTGCCCAGTGAATAATGGGTGGCCTGGGACTACCAGATATTTACTATGTGAATACACTCTGCTTATTTATGACATGTGTTAGCCTGGCAGTCATGGTTTTGCCTTTGGTGAGTGAGTGTTATTGAAAGTGTTGCCCTATCCGCAATCCTCGCTGCTCCTGTGAATAGTGGCCGGTCACTTACGCACTGAACTTGACAGATCAACAATTCATGTATTGCTGTCTGAAAAGCTGACCTGTACGTGAACAATATCCTTTTCTCAACAGTTTTCAAAGTCTATACCTCTGGCTAAACTAATGAGACTATCAATAGGATTGCCTCCTGTCCATGGAGATGATTTATCATATTCTCTATCAAAAATAATGATGGCCCCAAAGTGACCAGAGACCTGTATTATTAATGGATTTTGGACGCACACTTAAGCATAGTCACAGTCTAAGAACACCTAGGTCTCATGATGTAATACTAGCCTTCTTGAGGAGAGCCCTGCGGATAAGGGCGCTACTGCAGAGTATGGGGAAGAAACCCGATGGTGCCTGGCATACGAATGAATACTATCTTGGGTTTTAAATTCTCGTCTCCAAGCAAGCAAGCATCTAAGTGATGGGTCAACTAAGTCCACATGAAAGAAGTGCATTAATCTGTGCGATCCAAGGATTGCAAATAATCAAATCCAAATCTAAAGGAGGGGACCATATCAGATCTTAAATTGTGAACACCTGGGCTTAAAAAGCTATGGAGGAGAATGGACGCCCAAAATCCATTTACAGGGTCCCCACGCCGAGTGAGGCATCCTTGAATTCCCTCTGATGGCACTGCACCAATGGAACATTGCTTCCCCACAGAGAGTAGTATAAGATCAATTATGACAGATGTAGTTAATACCTTATCATTTGATCCCTATATGATCCATTTGAAAGCTGTTTCCATTTTTAATACTTTCTTTTCTATTAAGATTTTTTCCTCTGTCTCATTTTGTCATTGTTTCTGTTTGTGTTTTGTATGATTTTCTCTTTATGAAATCCAGAGTGGGTAACTCTATTGACAGTGACTGCATTAATAATCATCCGCGGGCATGGCAGGAGATGTTGGCTGCTGGGGTAGGATGCTAACAACAATGGGCATGAGAAAAAAGACAATGTTCTGAAATTGACCATGGTGCTGATTGAACAATCCTTCTCAATATGCTCTATTAATGGTATGGCATGTGAATTATATCCAATAAAATTATTTAAAAAAGAAACATGTAGATCAGCACTTCTCAAATTTTTATATTATCAAAAGTTATTGAGGGCCTCAAAGTACTTTTGTCTTTGTGAGTTATAGTTATCCATGTAAACTATGAGATTAAAATGTATTTATAAAATATGTTAATTAATGTAAAAAACGATTCATTTATATTAATATAAATTATTTGTATTTTATTGAAAAATAATAGTTCTCCAATTAAAGATGACATTAAATGAGAAGAATGCCATTTTTTTACCCTTTTGAAAATCTCTAAAATGTGTGACTCAAGAGAAAACAGGTGTATTCTCATCTTTGTATCTGCTGTCTATCGTTGCAATATATGCTTAAATTGAGAATATAAATGAAATTTAATCTTTTACATAGTTATATAAATATAAAAGAAAAGGATACTTTAGAAGTCCTTTTAGATCAGTAGTTCTCAGCCTGAGGGTCATGAGAAGACTCAGCACTATCTGGCCCTTTCAGGAGATACCTGTACCCAATCTGTCTGCTTTTGTGAACAATGTAGCGACTTAAAAAAAATTCCACAGATACTGCATTAAAAAACATACCTTAACCAGCAGTTCTCAGCCTGTGGGTTGTGACCCTTTTGGGAGTATGACTCTTTCGCAGGGGTAGCCAAAGACCATCGGAAAACATATATTTCCAATGGTCTTAGGAACTGAGACACCGCTCCTCTATCCATCTCCAGGCGAGTCCACCCACATGCAGATACGCCCACATACGAGCACCCAGCAAGAAGACTGTTACCCATGCTGTACCATGCTTCAAGACAAAATTTCATTTATTTGTAATTAGAAATATGTCACAAAATATAAATATATGTTGTTTTTGTGATTAATCACTATACTTTAATTATGTTCAATTTGTAACAATGAAAATATACCCGGTATATCATATATTTACATTATGATTCATAACAGTAGCAAAATTGCAGTTATGAGTAACAATGAAAATAGTTTTATGGTTGGTGGTCACTACAACCTGAGGCACTGTATTGAAGGTTGTGGCATGAGGAAGGTTGAAAACAAGTGGTGGTTTCTTGAAGGTTAGTTATAATGTGAAATCTACAGTTTGTCAATGTTTTTGTAATCTATTATATTATGTGCTATTGATCCATCCTGTTCTTTTACTAGATCTTTTACCCACGCATGACCTTGTAACACTATGCATGGCCACTTGTAAATGATTGATTTTCTGAGTCATGTAGGGTTTCCAAATGTTGCTACACTGCTTTGTACCATATAAAAAACTTTTTAGCCTAAGTATAAATTTCTTTAGAAAAATCATTAAGCCTTTTTATAGGCAGCAGTTTCACTGTGGCAGGAACACACTTTGCAAATTTCTAATTTTTCACTTCAAGTTCACATTTGATCATTGGCAACTGTTAGTGTATTGTTTTCCTTAAAGTGACAGCTAATTTGGTTTGTTGAGAAAATTTCTGCCAAATGCTCCTGTAGAAATAATTATTTTTCAGTCTTTAATTCAAACAAAAATTATGTTCATGCTAGAGTGATTAGTTTCATTCAGGACCTAAGCAATCACACAAATCCCTCTCTTGGAGACAAGTCATTTTATACAACAGTGTAAAAGTCCTGGATGTGTTTCTTTCATCTTGGTGCATAGAAGAGTAAAGGGATGTTTCTAAGAGTTAATATTTAATAACATTCATCTTTTTCTAATTAAATAATGGACATTATTTAATTTTGGGGGGTGTTCTCTTACCACGTGTTGGTGTGCGATGGTTGTAAGTTGCCGTGGAGTAGGTTCTGATGCTTACAACCCCATGTCCTACAGAATAAAACAATGCCCAGCACTGGCCCAGTGCCATGGTTTGAGTCCATCCTTGCAGTCATCAACCAGCAGCATTGGTCCATCTCCTTGACAGTCTTCCTCTTTGTTGTTGATCTTCTACTTGACTAAGCTTGAAGTCCTTTCCAGGGACTGGTTGGTCATATGCCCAAAGTACATGAGACATCGTTTCACCATACACACTTCTAAGGAGCCTTCTGGCTGGGTTTCTCCCATGAAAGATTTGTTTGTTCTTCCAACTGCCCATGGTACTTTCAATATTTTTTGCCAATACCATAATTGAAATAAATGCATCACATCTTCTTCGGTTTTCCTTATTCGTTGTCAAACTTTCACATGCATACAAGGTAATTGAACATAGCAGGTCTTAATCATGTGGTAGTGAAAAGTTCAACAACTGGGGTAGCTTGTCCCACTTTCTTAATTCATGCTGCGACTCCAGAAACTTTACTAAGCATTAATAAAAATGTCGTCTTAACGTTTTAAAAAAATGACATCTCTGCTTTAGCCTTTTAACTTTTGACCTTGTGGACCCCTGAAAATGTACAAGGGGCTTCCCGTGGTCCATGGACCAAGTTTTGACACCCCACACTAAAAAAAAATGGTTCTCAATCCTGGCTGCATGTGACAGTGTCTTTCACATTGCAGGCCCTCAGATTACATGCTGGGATTATATTGGGAAACCTACAAGTACATAAACTTTTTAAAAAATTAAATCACCTTATATAACTATGGTACTTTGTGCAGAATATGGGCCAAAGCAATTTCAAGAATCTCTTTCTCAGACTTACAGAGAATTGAAAATATTTTGGAACTTCATTTATATTAGGTATAGAATATTTAGATACCCCAAACCAAGTCCACTGCCAGTGAGTTCCTTATGACTCAAAATGACCCTGTCTGGGGTTTCTGAGACTGGAAATCTTTATGGAGATGGACAGTCTCACCCTTCTCCCTGGAAGCAGCTGGTACATTTGAATCACCGACACTGAAATTAGAAGTCCAACATCTTACCCACAGCACCACACCAATGTAGACAAATGGAAAACAAACTATAAATCAAAAAGTGAAATTTTTATTTAATGCCTTTTCATATTTATATACAATTGAATTGCTCTTAAAAGATACCTTTGCTAAGTCTTCATACAATTTCCCTTTTTTGGCTCCTGAAGCCAACTTATTTCAGAGGGTAAATCATTCTAAATATGTTAGAATGTTAGGGAACAGAAAGTAGAGTGAAGGCATAAGATTTAGGGTTCACTAACGAAGCAGTAGCTGCCCTGACTCTTCTTGAGTATGGGAGGGGGTAGAATTGTTGGTCTCCTTTAGTCACTCCAGGAGAATCAGAACATTTTTATTTAAGGCACTTGCCTTGGTGTATCTGAAATATGGATATTTTGTTAAGAAACTATGTTGCTTATAAGTTTGGAGTCCATATTAGTAGATATCAGCTTTCTTATTTATTCCATTGATGGGAAGTTTTAGGTTTTAAAAGTAAAATATTGAATTTCTAATACATTAAATTAAATACTTGTTTATTTTTAATTTTATTTTATTGTTCAAAACAAAGGCAGGTACTGGCTGTAGACCGACCATCAGTTTCTTTATTTTCTATTTTAAATATCATTTTATTAGGTTCTTACGGTCCTTAAAGCAATCCTTACATCAGTTGTATCAAGCATAATTGTAAATATGTTGCCATCATTATTTTCTAAATATTTACATTCTACTCTGTCTCTGGTATCAGCTCCTCATTTTACTCTCCCTCCCCCAACCTTGTGACCCCTTGATACATGATAAATCATTATTAATTTCATATATTTTTAATAATTTTATTGGGACTCATACAACTCTTATCACAATCCATACATACATCAATTGAGTAAAGCACCCTTATAGGTTCATTGCCCTCCTCATCATTCTCAAATTTCATCTTCTGCTTGGGTTCCTGGAATCAGCTCATTTTCCTTTTTTCCCTCCCCCTCCCTCGCAGCTCCCCCCTCCCTCATGAACCCTTAATTATTTATAAATTATTATTTTATCTTATCTTACACTGCCCGGTGTCTCCCTTCACCTCCTTTTCTGTTGCCCATCCCCCAGAGAGGAGGTTATATGTAGATACCCGAGATCGGTTCCCCCTTTCTACCACCCCCTTCCTTCCCGGTATTGCCACTCTCACCGTTGGTCTTGAGGGGTTCATCTGTCCTAGATTCCCTGTGTTTCCAGATCCCAACTGTGCTACTATGCATCCTCTGGTCTAACCAGGTTTGCAAGGTAGAATTGGGATCATGATAGTTGGGGGCAAGGGGGGGGACGGGAAGAAGCGTTTAAGAACTAGAGGAAGGTTGTGAGTTTCATTATTGCAATACTGAACCCTAAGTGACTAATCTCCTCCCCACTACTCCTCTGCAAGGGATGTCCAGTTGTCTCTCTTATACCCACTACTGTCTTCCTTCCCCTGAAGTTTCTTCCCTGTCTTCTCCCCACCTTCCCCCTACCCTCCTGATATTGCTACTCCCATTTCTGTTCCTGAGGGGTTTATCTGATCTGGATTCCATGTGTCCTGATCTGTATCTGTACCTGTGCACATGCTGTGGCCTAACCCACAGTGAAAGAAAGGACTGGGGTCATGATAGTGGGGAGGTGGGGGGTGAGGAAACCTCAAGGAACCAAGGACTATTATGTGTTTCATCAGTGCTATATTCACCCTGGCTTACTCGTGTCTTCCTTGTGACCCTTCTGTGAAGGGATGTCCCATTTTCTACAGACAGAGTTTGAGTGTCTGCTCTGACTTCCCTGGTCCTCTGAAATATATTTTTGTTTGTTTGTTTGGTTTGGGCCTTCTGGTGCCTGTTATCTGATCCCATCAATATCTCATGATCGCACAGACTGTTGTGCTTCTTCCACGTGGGCTTGTTGCTTCTCTGCTAGGTGGCCACTTGTTTAACTTCAAGCATTTAAGACCCCAGACACGATATCTTTTTTCTTCACCACATTTGCTTGTGCACCCATTTGTCTTCAGTGATCGTGTCAGAAGGGTGATCATCACAGAAGGCCAGGTTGTTGGAACAAAGTGTTCTTACATCGTGGGAGGGCTTGAGCAGAGGCCCAACATCTGTCCACTTCCTCAATGTATTGTCATAGAAATGTATGTACCTATGCCAATAACCCTATTTTTATGAATTGATATATTTACATAAGTGCACACCTATGTTTAGGCCTCTATCCATAGCTCTGCTTTCTAGGTCTTTCCAGTTTCCTTTTACCTTCCTACTTTCCCACCATGATGACCCCTCGCTGGAGCATACCATGACAGAGGTCAGTGCTGGGGATACATGGTGGGGAGTGCGTCCAGTCTGAACCCCCGCAATAGGGCGACCCAAGAAGGGAACATAACAGATCCACAATGGGAGCAAAGCCAAGCCACAAAACCACTGAAGAGCCCCCAAAATAGACTTCCGGCTAGGAGGGGCAGTTCCCGGAACCCCCAAAGACCCGTGGGAATATAATCAATATGGTCAGCAGGCAGCCCTGGAATTATTTATGCTTGTTCAGGGTTTTTATTTGTTTTGCTAGTTATTATTATTATATATATATTTTCTATCTCTTTTTTCTCTCTTTTTATTCATATATTGTTTTCTTTTTGTATTGTCTGCATTGTTGTTTGGGTTGCCTACCTATATACGATAGGCATGGGAAGCAAGCCAAAGGACCTAAGGTTCCAGAGGAGGCAGAAGGAAATGGTGAGGAAACAACTCCATAGACAGGGGAACAACTAGGGAATTAAAATCAACAACGAGGGGGACGTAGAAATCCTGGGGTTGCTGGAGCAACAACAATCTAGCTGAGAGGAACTACAAAGAGGCAGAAGAGAGGAGAGCATGCTGATGGGAAATACTTAAGTTTAAT
Source organism: Tenrec ecaudatus (assembly GCF_050624435.1). NCBI lineage: Eukaryota > Metazoa > Chordata > Mammalia > Afrosoricida > Tenrecidae > Tenrec > Tenrec ecaudatus. The sequence goes on from NW_027459348.1 coordinate 55,334, forward strand.
ACTGAATACTTTAATACTAAGTAGTTAAGAACTAAGTTTAATACTAACTAACTTAAGCACTTAAGTTTAATACTACCTGAGAAAAATTGAATTTAGCTCTGGATTTTATTATTTTTTAAAATTTTATTCCAAAGCTAGTTGGAATGTATCATAGACTTGATGTAAAATATCAAACAAAGGATCCTTTAGACAAACAACAGTGGTTAAGATCTTTATGACATTGAGAGGAATAGATTTCTTGAGGCAAGAAACAAAAGGAATTAGCTATCAACATTTTATGTCCTAATTAAGATCTTGTTAGAATGAAAACTTCTGACAATTTATTATACTCTTAAGAAAAAGTATTAAAGTAAGAAACATATTGGGAGATAATATTCACAATGTATGCACACCTGACAAAGAGTTTTTATCTGTTATATATAAATTCCATAATAATAAGAAAAAGAACCCAATTAGAAAATGGGCCAAAATGTGAAAATTTCAATCAAAGAAGATGTGTGAAGGCCAACAAGCACAAAAATCTGTTCAGCATTAGTAATCACCAGCGACATATACCTTAGAACCACATGGCATTCTACCTACTAGAATGGTAAACATTTTAATGATTTCACAACAACCGAAAAAGCCCCGATCTTATCAACGATGCAGAACTAGTGGAACTCTCACACATTGCTGATGGGAATCTTTTCTTTATGCATTTGAGGGTCTGGCTTTCTTGGTTAAGTGGAACACATGTCTGCCTTTTGATTCTGCCATTCCACGGCCAGCTGTTTGCTCAGGAGTCTTTAGATAGCCCATAGAGACTTGTACATGAATGCTCTTAGCAACTTTATTGGTAATAGTCCCAAACGACAAGCATCCCCGATATCCTTCATCAAGTGAATGGCTAAGGACACCTCTGGTCATAACATGGAACATGCCTCAGAAACAGCAGCAGCAACAAAGCAACTGCTTAGATAAATCTCAAGACTCTCATCCCGAGTGAAACAAGTCAGACCCCAAAACATACATGCTATGTACTTCAGTAAAATTATGAAAGAGGCGAACTTAATCTATATTGATGAAAAGCAAACTAGTGGTTGCCTAGATCTGGGGTTTGGAAAAAGGGGACAAGTCAATTTGGGATGTTCAAAATGTTTCATAACTTGATTGTGATGATGGTTCCACAGGACTGAATCTATTTGTCACCATACACTGGATGTACATGTAAAATGAGTGCTTTTTACCACATATTAATGATGACTTAATTTAAAATAAATATGTTAATATAGGTAATAAGGGTTAGAGAAATTCAGAAATGAGCAAACTCATTAGGGCCTGGCAGTTTCAGTTGTAGAAATGTCAGGCTGGCAAAACTCTCTGAAAGGGGATCTAAATGGTAGGAAGATCACACTGTGAGTCAGATAATCCAGCTTTGAAGATGTTTCTCATATCCAAATTTTGTTGTCACAAATTTTAAAGGGCTAAAAGATGTTTCTCCATTATGCTAAAGGTCAGAAAACAATCAGGAACCAGATAAAAGAGAGCTCATTTTATATGGTCAGCAAACAACACAAAAAAAATTCTAACAAGTTATAAACAGGCTTTTAGATGATACTGAAAGAATTTTTGACACCAAGCTGCTTTGAAAAAGCGTCCGAGGCTTTCACAGTAAAAAGGGCAGGAGAAGGACTTTGAAGGTGTCTTTCTTCTTGGCCAGAGGTAGTTTGACTCTAATAGGTTGACATTAGCTCTCACAATGTATATGCTGCTTTTATTTCCTTGACTTTTGCCAAACATGTTTTGCTAAGATTTTCCGGATATTTTTTTGCATTTAAGTTCATGAGAAACATTGATGTATCATTTTTGTTCTGTCTTTGCTAATTTAGGGTAATATTATCCTCATAAAATGAATTGAGAATCAATACCTTTTCTTCTACGGTTTGAAGATATTGAATAAATTATTTTTACTTTTTCTCTCTGCTAAAATTGCCTAGTGAAGTTATCTGGGCCTTAATGTCTTTCTTTTAGGTACTTTTACAAATACATACTCAATTTCCTTAATGTTTATAAAACTACTTAGGTTGTTATTAAGTCTTGGTTGAGTTTTTGGTAGTTTGTGATTTTCAGGGAATTAGTTCATATTTAGGAGGATAAAACTTCCTGTAAAAATATAAATATATCCCATTTAATTACTGCAAGATATGTGGTGATATCCCTTTTTCATACATACTCTTGGTATTTTATGGCTTTCTCTTCATTCATCATGTTTTGGGGGTGGTATCTGACCTCCCCTAATTTCATGAAGAGGAAAGAGAAGAATTGCCATTGGTAGCAGCCCAGCACTGATGTCTATAAGATAAAGTTCAGGAATGCTTCTACCCTCCACATTTCTTACCAATTCTGACACCAATCGCCTCTCCCAAGACACACTATGCTTCTCTACTATGTTCAGTAGTTCGTTTTGAAAGCCACACAGAACTCACAGGCAACATTCACCATGAAGGGATTTATTAGTAAAGTTAACAGATACAGTTCAGGGTCAGAAATGCTCAGGACAGCACCTTTTCGGCCATGTCCACGGACATAACTCTCTCTTTTCCTTGATCTCTTAGCCACTTCTTTTGGCAGATGACGTTTAGAAATTATTTTAGCTCTGTCGATAAATGTCCAGAGGCACCAGACTCTGCCAACAAGCTTTCTCCTTGAAACCCCTTAACATTCTTGCTCTATCGGCTGGGAAGCTCACTGCACTGTCTGCTGCCAGTCCCCTAGCTCAGCTGCTGCCCTTTCTTGGCTGTCGCTCTGCCATTTGTGGTGTCACAGCCCTGTGGATCTGTGCAGGGATTTCTAGGTCAGCCTCCCCTCCTAGCTCTTCTTTCTTGATGGTGGTTGGACCCACGTGGCATCTCTGGAGTGGTTCATTTTCAGTTTAGCAGGATGGTGTAACTAACCAATCCCTTTGTCAAGGTCCCATCCTCCTTATTTGCAAGGTCCCACACAATGGTTTCATGTTTCTTATTTACACTGTTAACATACTAATTCAGTGTAGCAGCAATGAAACTCAAAACCTTTCTCTAGTTCTTGAATGCTCCCTCCCCTCCCAATTATCATGACCCCAATTCTACCTTGCGGACCTGGTTAGACCAGAGGATGTACAGTGGTGCAGTAGGGATCTGGAAACACAGGGAATCTAGGACTGACGAACCCCTCAACACCAGCGGTGGGAGTGGCGACACCGGGAGGGAAGGGGGTGTAGAAAGGGAGAACCGATCTTGGAGATCTATGTGTAACCTCCTCTCTGGGAGATGGGCAATGGGAAGGTGGGTGAGGGGAGACGCCGGGCAGTGTAAGATAAGATAAAATAATTATTTATAAACTATTAAGAGAGCAGGGAGAAGGGGGGAGTGGGGAGAGGGGGTTAGGAAACTGAGCTGATTCCAGGAACCCAAGTGGAAGGCGAATTTTGAGAATGATGAGTGCAACGAATGTATAAGGGTGCTTTGCTCAATTGATGTATGTATGGATTGTGATAAGAGCTGTATGAGCCCCAATAAAAACATTTAGTAATAAAAAACAAACAAAACAACTAATAAATCCCTTGGGTGGATAACAAACACCTTAAATTTGTGGAGCCATGGTGGTGTAGTGGTTATACTTTAGGCTGCAATCTACCTGGTCCACATAGGCAGCAGTTCAAAACCATGAGCAACTCCACGGGAGAGACTTTCAACTCCAGTGAAGAGTTACCGTCTCAGAAACCCACAGGGAGTTGCTAGTAGTCAACATTGCCTTGATGGCAGTGAGACTACACCTCATCATGAAGGAGCCCTGGTGGTATAGGGAGTCACTCCGTGAATTGCTAATTGCAAGATCAGCAGCTGGAACCCACTAGTGTCTCCATGGGAACAAGATGAGCTTGTCTGATCCCATTACGATTTAAAGTCTCAGAAACCCAAAGACCGAGTGTTATTCCGGGTTGTGGGTTGGAGACCCAGTCTTTTGGTGAAAGTTACACAGATGATAGCTAGAAGAGCTATAATAAGCAATACACTACAGCACACTCTTTTAAACTTTATTGTTCTTGCTAAATGTTAATTAGCTATTTTACTTGTATTTCTAAGAAAGCAGTCTTTGGTATTGTTGATTTTCCCTATTGTTTACTGTTTTCAATTTCATTGATTTATCTTCCTTATCATATCCTTCTTTCTGACTATTTGAATTTATTTTTCTCTTTTTAAAAATTCTTTAGGTGAGAAGCATATCCTAGATTATTGATTTGATATTTTTACTCTTTTATTATATATAGTCATACATTTATCTTTTACCAAAGTTAGAGAGTTTTCAACCATTATTTCTTTGAATACTTTTTCAGTCCTGTATTTGCTCTCCTTTTCTCTTGGGACTCTGATGATGTGAATGTTGGATCTGTTATTGTCCCACAGGACTCTGGTGGTCTGTTCTGTGCCACCACCATCCCTGCCCCCCATTCCCCGCAGAATATTTTCTCTCTGCTTTACAGGTTTACTAAATTCTAATCAGCTCTTATCTACTCCACTGGTTCTAACTCTATAACTGAACCCATCTATCATTTTTCTTTATCATCATGTTATCTACTGGTATAGTGGTGAGGATTTTGGTTTCCTTTGCATTCACTTATAATCCATATTGAAGTCTGTAAACCTTGATCTTCATCAGCAAGTGTTTCACGTCTTCCTCACTTTCAGCAAACAAGATGGTGTCATTTGTATATTAAAGGTTAACAAGCCTTCTTATAATCCTGATGCTGGATTCTTTTTCATATATCCAGTTCTCAGAAGATTTGTTCAACATATAGATGAAACAAATATAGTGAAAGCATACAACCTTGATATAAATTTTTCTAATTTTAAACCATTCAGTATTTCCTTGTTCTGTTCAAACAACTGCTTCTTGTTCCATTTACCGGTACCTCATGGACCCAATGGCGTGCTTTGAAATTCCCATTGTTCTAAATGTTATTTCTTTATGATCCATACAGTCAATAAAACACAGATAAGTCTCTTTCTGGTGTTCACTGCTTTCAGCCAAGCGCCAGCTGATGAAAGCAATGATCAGTCACTCTTCTATGTCCTTCTCTGTATCTGTCTTGAATTCCTGGCGACACCCTGTCTATGCATTGCTGCAACCATTGTTGAATAATCTTCTTAAAATTTACTTGTATTTATTATTAATGACATTGTTCTAAAATTTCAGAATTCTCTTGGGTTGCCTTTCTCAAGGTTTTGCACAAATATTTCATCGTAATATTTTATCTTCTTAAGCTGCTCTTTGAAATGTTTTCAGCTGTTTCACTTTGTTATTTCATTCAAGTGATTTATGTTCAAAAGCAAATTTCAGTCTCTTCTGACGTCCACTTTGGCCGACTCTTTCTTTCTTATCTTTTAATGACCTTTTGTTTTCTTCATCTGTGATGTAGTCAAGAAATAAAATAAGGCATTATATGGGTAATTTGTTTCACAAGATTTTTTTTAATGTGTTGAAGATCATTGATGTTACTATGAGGATTAAGGTGCTCCTGACTCAAGCCATGGTATTTTCAATCACCATGGTATTTTCAATCACCTTAAATGCAAATACTGGACATTGAATAATGAAGAATGAAGAAGAATTCAGGCATTTTAATTATGGTGCCATCAAAGTATACTGAGAGTACCATAATCTACCACCGGAATAAGCAGATGAAGTAGAGCTAGCATGTGCCTTGGAAGAGAGGATAGCGAGACTCTTTCTCTCATTCTTTGGATCAGGAGAGACCATTGCCTGTAAAAGAACATGCTTCTTAATGTAGAGGGGCAGCAAACAAGAGGGAGATCCTTGACCAAATGGATTGTTACAGTGGCTGCAAGGATGTTCTTGACCATAACAATTGTGGGGGCCGGACCAGGCATTGCTTTGCTCTGTTGTACATAGGGTTGGTATGGGTTGAAACTAACTAGATGGCTCCATTTTATTTCAATTTTCAATTCTATAATTTCTTTTTAAAACTTCCATTTCATTCATTTGGAAGAAAGCAAACCTTTATTGTTGTGTCTAATTTATGGTGGCAACCTTATATTCTTTGTCAGATGGTTTCAATATTTGATTCCTCTCAGAATTTGTGCCTGCTGAAATGTCAGTATTTTCTCAGTTGAGCTGTGATTTTTAAAGGTTTTTGCTATAATGAGTAATCTTTGATTGTAGTGTGGACATTTTAGATATTATGTTTAGAGGCTCAAGTTTATTTAGATCTTCTATGTTAACTTGATACTTTCTGATGCTGGTTTGGCAGAGGTCTGGCAGGCCTTCCCCGTCTCTGCTGGGATTGTCATTTGGCAGAATGGGCGTGCTGGCTTAGGGAAGGACAGCTGTTAGCGCACTGGATACTGATGATGGTAGATCATGTTTGTGAGGCAAGGGATGAATTAACCCTCTGGGTGGCAAGTGACTGGCAATTGCGCCCATTACTGTCACCCAGTGTGAATCAAGGGGTGGACAGGATTGCTTAGTCACTTGCTGACAACCCTATTGTTGACAGATCAGCTGCTGCTGCCAGAGTGTGGCTTGTCTCTGCTGGGCTACTGTCTCCCTTTGTTATTTTAGTTCATTAGTCAAAGCAACAGGACATTTCTCCCTCTTTCATCTTTTTCTTGTTTATGCCTGTCGAGAGTTCTGCATTGCAGGGCTTTCCAATGTCCAGCCTGGGCTACAGGAAAAATTAAACACCAGCAGCAACTTATAATGAAGTCTAAGAAGTCATTATAACCTTATTCTTTAAGCCCTAAGATGCCTAGCCAAATAATCTTCTTTCCACCTTCAGAGTTCTCCTATGATTTTGAGTGTTTTGCAGGGTATTTAGTTTTGCTTAGAGGGAGGGAGTAGAAGAAAGCTACTTTTTCTATTTTATCTCAGAAATAGACTCTTCTTTTAAAAGTTTTATTGGTAATTTCTTTATCCACATGTCATACAATTCAATAATCCAATCATACCAAGAAGAGTTGTAGAATTACCACTTCATTCAATTTTAAACATATTCTTCCTCCTTGTACTCATTGGTATTCATGCAATTATTTTTTTAACCTTGGAAAAAATATGCATTACAAAACATTCTCCAATTTGACAATTTCTATGTGTATAATCAAGTGCCATTGGTTATACTCTTCATGCTATATAATCATTATTAATATCTGAGTTAGTTTAGGTAGACTAGGGAAAACAAATCCACAGAAACTCATATATGTATAAGAGAGTTTTATATAAGAGGTAAATGTACATTAAGGAAGCATCCCAACCCAGTGCTGTCCAAGCCCTTAAGTCTGACATTAGCCCATATGTCCAACACTGATCTACAAAGTCCTCCTCAATCTCACAAAACACATGCAATGACGCTGACTGTAGGAGGAAAGCCAAATCAGTCAGCCTGGAAGCATCTCAGTGCTGGCAGGGGTCTCCACGTGGTTGCTCCAGCACCCAGGGCTGCATCAGGGTAGGTCCATGTGGCTTCTCCTCAGGGGTGTCTCGCAGGAAGTGAGCCTTGCCAGCTGAGGCACGGAACTAGCTATGGCTGCACACTGGTCCCACTATCAGAGAGCAAGCGACAACACAGGCGAGGCTCGCTGACCCATTTATCTCTCTCCCCTTCAATTAACCCCAGGTGTTCATTGGCCAGTTTGGCATAACTATCACAATATCCTTTCCCAACATTAACATTAACTCTTCCCCTAACTATTAACATAAACTATTCCCCTAACATTAACATAAACTCAATGACTTCTAAGCAACAATTCTTCCTCCTTTACCCATGTTAACCATTAGTCAAGTTTGGTTTCATTTCCCCCCCTCAGTTTTCTTAATATAGTATTCACATATCATACACTCCTATATTTAAATTGATTTTAAAAAGAGTTGTATACACGTGATCACAATCCGTTCTAATGCTCCTTGCCCACTCCCGAATTTACTGTTTGTTCTCTCTCCCTCCAGTTGTCCCCCAAAATCCCCAATAAATCATTGCATCATGTATTAAGAAATAGATCATTCTTTCAGAATTATTACATCTGTCTACTTGGTAGCACTTTATCCAGGTTGCTTAGTATCTGTCAGGGAAATAAACATCCTGTCAAAAAATACAGAATGCTATCTTCACCAGAATTCTTTCTATTATTTTGATTTCTGTTATTTAGCTTTAATAATTAACCAGTATGTAAATAGAAGTTATTTGATTAGAAGATTTGATGTCTGAGTCTCACCTTATCTGTTTCCATCCATGACCCTTCTATTGCAGAGATAAAAGTTGAGAACCATGTCCTGTACTCATAAATGACACACATAATATTTTGTAGATTAAGTAATTTCACAAGTACATATATGCACCCATATAATTTTAAGGTTAATCGTATCTGAAAAGTCTCTTTGTCATGTAAAGTAATATAGGCATATCTTCCTGGGATTAGGATATGGGCATCTGGGGAGTCATTATTCAATGCACTGTGCCAAGCATACATAAAACGATGGCTTTAATTATGAATTCTTAAGGAAAAAAATATCTCCATTCCCTCCACACAGCACTTAAGCCTAGCCCAGAATAAGCTGCCGCATTGTTTGCTTTTTCTGGTGGAAGCGATTTTATCTTATTCATCTGTTCATTGAAGACATATGTTCAATATAAAGTTTACCACTCCAACTTCATTTGTTGGATACTCAGGTATTGACTATAGTTTTGCAAGGTAATTAAACACCACCTACTTTTGTTTTTAAAGTGGCACTATTCCCAGGTACCTGTCTGCTCAAGAATGTACCTGTATTGGTTTCTACCTTCTCTTTCTTTTTATTGTATGGAGGTATTTTTGTTGTGTGTGTGTTTTTTTTAAAGAGCCCTGCTAGAATTGTAAAGGATCACTTTAAAGTAGTTTTGTTATGTTTCATCCAGAATTTCATGGTATTTTATTGCAGAATATCATTTAGGATACACCTATTTTCTTAAGAGTATATTAGACATACACTGAACCTTATAAGGTCAATGGAGACGATAAGAGAATAATCCCCCAAAACAACTCACTACCATCCAGTCAATATGGCCTCACTGTGAGCCGATCTGGATTTTTGAGGCGTAAATCTTTCCTGGAACAGATCACTTCCTCTTTCTGATGGGAAGTGCATCTGAATTGCCAACCTCGTCCTTAGCAGCCCAACACCAGGTCTATGGGGCTCACAGCCCAACACCAGGTCTCTAGGTCTCCAGGGGCTCCTGGCTCCTAGAGAATACCATAGTCTAGACTGAGAAATAGAGCCCTTGCTGTTCTTAAAGACCCTTCTATAGAAGTGCAGATTTCAAAGGAATGTTTTGGTTTTATATATTTGATGTAGAAAATTGACAAAAATTTACTTAATAGTGTATGTTTTTTAAGATAAGAATATCAGCATTTTAAACTTAAAATACTGAATTATACAACTTTAAAATATTTCCTAATATTTGACCTATCTATCCAATATGTGCATTTTGTGATGTAATACTGTGCCACCCAAGACCATGGCTAACATCATGGCTAAAAAGAAAGATGATACCTTACACGAAACAGTATGTTTCCATCTTTATAATCATATTTATCAATAATTTCTTTTCTGTCACTCTAATAAAAACTTCCAGCTCAATTACATTCTAGTTACTTTAACCAATTTTAAGTGTTTCTCCAAATGTCATTTCATACCTCAAACTAGTTCACCTGTCATATAACATGCTGCAGAAATATATATAATTGGTATATATGTATATATTTTTATTAAATATTATCTGAATGAATTTTTAAATTCTGACTTGTTTCTAGTGACATTGCTCAATTTCCTTACTGTCATGGTTTATTTGTATTTCGTCCATACATAGTTATGCTATATGTGGCCAATGAAGCTTTCATTTCCTCTTTACCAATCCTTAATGTTTTTATCATTTTATTTGGGGCTCATTCAATCCTTATCACAATCCATACATCCATCCATTGTGTCAATCACATTTGTACATTTGTTGCCCTCATCATTCTCAAAAATTTGCTTTCTACGTGAGCCCTTAATATCAGCTCATTTTCCCCCTCCCTCCCTGCTCCCTGCTCTTTCATGAACCCTTGATAAGTTATAAATTACTATTATTTTGTCATGTCTTACACTGTCCACCGTCTCCCTTCACCCACTTTTCTGTTATCCATCCCCCAGGGAGGAGGTTATATGTAGATCCTTGTAATTGGTTGCCCATTTCCACTCCACCCTCCCGGTATCGCCACTCTCAGCACTGGTCCTGAAGGGATCATCTGCCCTGGATTCCCTGTGTTTCCAGTTCCTATCTGTACCAGTGTACATCCTCTGGTCTATCCAGATTTGTAAGGTAGAATTTGGATCATGATAGTGGGGGGAAGAAGCATTTAAGAATTAAAGGAAAAGTTGTATGTTTCATCATTGCTACCCTGCACCCCGAGTGGCTCATCTCCTCCCCACAACCCTTCAGTTAGGGGGTGTCCAGTTGCCTATGGATGGGTTTTGGGTCTCCACTCTGCATTCACCCTCATTTACAATGATATGATTTTTTGTTCTTTGATGCCTTATACCTGATCCCTTAGACACCTCATGGTCACACAGGCTGATGTACTTCTTCTATGTGGGCTTTGTTGCTTCTGTGCTAGATGGCCGCTTGTTCACCTTCAAGCCTTTAAGACCCCAGACGCTATATCTTTTGATAGCCAGGCACCATCAGCTTTCTTCACCACATTTGCTTATGCACAAATTTGTCTTCAGTGATTGTGTCGGGTAGGTGTGCATCATGGAATCCCAATTTAATAGGAAAAAAGTGTTCTTGCATTGAGTAATTACTTGAGTGGAGGTCCAATGTCCATCTGCTGTCTTAATACTAAACCTATAAGTATATGCACGTAGATATATTTCCCCATCATCTTATATATATTTACATATGTACATGCCTGTATTTGGGCCTCTATAAATACCCTTTGTCTCCTAGTTCTTTCCTCTATTTCCTTTTGCTTTCCTCCTGTCCCACTATCATGCTCAGCCTTCATTTGGGTTTCAGTAATTTCTCTTGGTTACATTGCCATTGCTGAATCCCTACCAGGCCTCTCACACCCTCCTTACCACTAATTTTGGAGAACTTGGGTCGGTCCATACCACCACTAATTTTGGAGAACTTGGGTCGGTCCATACCACCTACTTATCCCCACCTCCCCCTCGCCCATGTCCCCCTGGAACCATCGGTCCAATTGTTTTCTCCTCCAGACGGTTCATCCAGCCTATCTTATCTAGATAGATCTGTAGAGATAATAATAGACACCAAGAAACATGGCATAGCAAGACAAAGCAACAAAAGAGAACCCAACAATGACAACAAAAAAGAAAACCAATGACCCACAAAAGAATAAATTAATTTAAAAAGAAAAAAATTTAAAAAGAAAGAAAACCTGTAAATAGATAAAGGTCTGAATTTTGACCTCTAGGCATGGCCTCCAGTCAAGTCTGATGGGGTGCCACGCTCTTTATCGAGTTTATCCTTTGTACTTCCACCAATCCTTAATTTTAAAATGAATTTTTATTGTGGTTGTGCACTGGGTAGGACCTTCAGAGCAATGTACTCTATAGGAGTGACAGATGACTTTTATTGTTCACAATTGTGAAAGGCATATTCTTATAGATCACCATTAATTATGATTTCTGCTGTAGGATTCCTCCCCCCCCACACACACACTTTTTCTGGATATGTGTTGGTGTGTTTAACAAGTATCTTTCTACTCCTAGTTTGTTAAGGGTTTAAAATTTTTTTTTATTCGGAGTACTAGAGTTTTGTAGAATGCTTTTTCTATAATTATTTTCTTAAACTGATTGTTTTTCTTTATCCTGATGATAGGATACTTTATGTTGATTGATTTTTAAATGTTAAACCGCCACTGCATTCCTGGAATATACCATTTAGGATCATGATGCTTTAAAAAACCAAAAATACTGGATTAAAGTGTTATGCCGGGTTGACTGGAGAAACAAATCTAGAGACTATCTATCTATCTATCTATCTATCTATCTATCTATCTATCTATCTATCTATCTATCTATCTGAAAGAGTTTTGTATCAAAGAGTAATGTATACCAAGAAAACATTCCAGTCCAGATCATCTTTTAGTCCAATTTCAAACAATAAGTCCAATACCAATCCATATGTCTTTCTTCAGACTCACACAGCCACATGCAATGATGCAGAATGCAGGAAGATCACAGGCCAGTGGGTGAAAAGTCTGTGAACCCAGTGGTGGTGGATGTATCTTGAGGTGCTAGTTGGTCTCAGCCATGTGGCTCCCAACAGGAAAGAGAAGCAGAGAGAGGAAGTTCCCAAATCCTCCTGAGGCCTTGCCCACAAGGAGGCATCATCAGTCTGTGACCTGATGGACAGACTAGACTCCACCCTTTCACTCTGAATACCCTCAAGTTGACACAAGATTGTATAACCACCACAGTGCCTAATATATGATTTAGGATTTTTGCATTTATTTTTATGAAAGAGAATGGTCTATAATCTTCCTTTTAAATTACATTCATGTCATTTTATTATGACAGTTATGCTGACCTCATAAGTGAATTGGAAAGCATTCTCTTTTTATCTGTTTTCTGAGTTTGTGTAAGGTTGGATTTATTTTTTCGTGAGCTATTTGGAAGAATTTATTATGGGAAATTTTTTATTACAAAGATTTTTAAGTAAATATATAAGGTTTTTAGTGTCAGATCTGATAAATTTTATTTTCTTAGGACTTTTCTTTATATCTAAACTTATAAATGTTTTGACTTACGTTTTTTCCATTGTATCATTTGATGTAATTTAATATTAACATTTGTAATTTGTGCCTTGTCTTTTGTCTTGATTAATCTTGTTAGGATTTTATAAGTGTTATCGGCATTTTCCAAGAATCTAATGTCAGTTAGTTAACTGTATTAATATGTACTATGTATGTTTAGATACAACTCATAGTATGACTTATCCCTCATAAAGTGTATTATATTAACCTTTTGAAGTACATACAATGGTTTTCAGTAATGAATCAGTGCTACTTCATGATTCCTACCAAACCATTAGTATTATTTATTGTTTTGGGCTAAGGATGTTTTAGGGTGTCTGGAAGTATTTCTTTGATGCATACAAAGAAGCCTCCAAACATGTCTCTTGCTGTCAATTTGGTTTGACTCGGAGACCCTGTAGAACTAGGCTTCTAAGACCATCAATAATGATGGAAGCGGATTTCTAAGTCTTCCGGGCAGCACCGAGCCCTGTGCCACCACGGCTTTTGATGCACACACGCTAGACTGTATGCGAAGACAGACGCTTGACTGATAATTACGTCAGACCTGTTTCAACTTATATGCACATTTGACGTCAAGACAAATTTGGCAACAGAACTCGTCATAATCCAGAGATTGCCTGTTTCGTATCTTTGCAGTTCTCTTGACTGACGGAGACTTGTTCGCGGCCCCACGCGTGCATAATTCTGCAAATTGGTCCACGTGTACTGAAAGGCATGAACGACATGCATTCTTCGGATGCTGAGTTCTCCATTTTCTGGCTAAGTTTGTGGATTATGCTTTTAAATCTTATGCAGTCTTGATATTTTCCCTGCTTATTTTGGAATTACTGAAAGATATATGTAACATTGTGAACTGTGAGTTTGTCCATTTGACTTTTTATTTCCGTCAAATCTTGCTTTATGTATTTTCAGGCTATGTTACCAATTTCACGCAAATTTAGATTTTGTCTTCATATGTTCTTGAATCTTCTATTATGGAAAATATTTTTTAGTGAAAGTTTTTAGTTAGTAAACCCTTCTTGTTTTCCAGCATACTTTGTCTGCTATTAGTAATGCAATTCCATGTAAATTCTTTGAGTTCATATTTGCTGTTATCTTTTCCTATTCTTTTATGCTTATCTCTTCCTCTATCTTTGCATTCAAGATGAGTAGTGCAATTTTTAAAACTCAGTTCATAATGCTTATCTTAAAGTGTTCAATGTCTTTCCACTTCATGCAGCTGCTGGTACAATGAAGGAAAAGTTACCATCTCATCACTAGTCTTCCATATTTGCTTAAATAACCTTTTCTTCCCTTTCTTTCGTATTTGACATTAATCAAGGATTTTTTTGCATTTGTTTGGTTTGTTTGTCCCACGGATCTTCATTAGTTAGGTCTTGTTACAATTCTTTTGTTGATTACTTAAGCGTCTAGAAATGTCACCATGCGATACGGAAAGAAAACGTTTCTGTGCTCTCTCGACCACTTGTCTACTCCCACCACTTTTATTTTTCATTCACTCGCACTGTCTCCACTGCCCGTGTTCATGTTGTGCTCACCCATGTTCTTCAGACTGGCAAATAAGAGCAACCATCAGACCGCATATCAATTGATTACCAACAAGAGTAACCCCAAAATTTTTGTATTTTTCTCAATCTTGGTCCTCCTTCAGTCTTCTCTACTTCAGTAACTAAGTTCTGCCTCCTTATTGCTCAGGCCAAATATCCTGACATTATTCTTGAGGTCCCTCACAGGCAACAATAGAAATTCTTTAGCAAAATTCAGTTACTTTTCACCACTTGAAATGCTGCCACTCTAGTCCAAATCACAGCTGGCTTTTGCTTGGCTTATTATTATTTTTCAACTTTGTATTGTGAATTGGATGGTTTACAGAGCTGATCAATTTTCTCTTCAACAATTCACAAAGATTTTCATCTCACTGATTGTAATCTCCACACGTGACATCACTTATCCACTTCCTCTGTTTCCTATTTCGAGTCTTTCCTAACCCATCTGAAGCTTGTCTTTGGGTCAATGCTGCCCTTTTATAGCTCAGATGGTTGATGGCTCTCACTGGGCGGTTCTCAACCTGTGGGTGGCGACCCCTTTGAGGATCCAACGACCCTTTCACAGGAGTCACCTGATTAATCACAGTAGCACAATTACAGTGATGAAGTAGCAACGAAAATCATTTTATGGTGGTGTGCGGGGGGGAGGTCACCACGACATGAGGACCTGTATGAAAGAGTCCCGTAGTTAGCTAAGTTGAGAACCACTGCTCTAAGATAAGGATACCCCTCTACTGCTACTGTTCCTGTATAGACCTATTGTTTGGCTGAATAGTGAGCCCTGGGCAGGAGTTGTTTCCAGACCTGAAGCGTGATTAAGGTGAAAGTGTTGGAGGTTCCATTAGTCTCTATCTGACCAGTAAGCTTGGTCTTTCTGTGACCCCAGGTTTTGTTCCACATCTCCACTCTACTCAGGTGCTTCTAATGCGATCCCTTTTAGAGCCGTTGCCAGTGCTAGCTGGGTGCTCTCTACTTGTTCTGGTTTCAGGGTCATGGAGAATGATGTTTGCATGGCCTGTTAGTCCATCAGACTAATTGCGTCCACGTGCTTTTGATTTTCTGCATGCTTTCCTCTGGACAGGGAGAAACATATGTTGAACATTAGATAGCCTGTATTATTTTGGATAGTTTCCACACTGTCACTTTTTGGGTTTTGTAAATTTACATCAATTACAAGAATTTGTCATAAAGCTTTTGCTTTGTCCACTCCCTCAAGTACACACCTTACTTACCACTGGTGTTTATTCACATATAAGGCCTTCCCTGTCAGTTTAAATCCTGGGTCTAGCTCCATTTATAATATACTTATTTATTTTAATTCTAAAATTTTGTCTATTAGAATGAAATCTCCACACGGGAAAATTTTTGTTTTTGTTTTGTTCACGGTGCCCAGAGAAGTACTTTGCACAAAGTTCTTATAAGCATATGGTGAGTGAGTTAGTAAATAAATACCAGGAAGGACAACTTTGGGACAAGTTTCAAGACCCATGATCTAATATAAGAGAGGTTATGCTGAGAAGAGATTGGTTTAAATGGGGCCACATGTCCCAGCCCCTTTATTGTGGCAGAGAGTACCCAAGGAGGGCTGCAGATCCTGGCCTAGAAGAACTAGACCCAGGATTCGCAGCAGCACAGAGTGTGACTTACCAAGGGGCTGTTCTGGATGAAGTCACACAGTATAAGCTTGCAGTAGCTGGGTTTGAACACTGCATCATAGGAAATGTCCAATAAAAGCCGTTAACAGGTCTGGTTACAAGTAGTTATCAGGGGGATGATCGCTTGGGCAGGGATTCTTAGAATGCCCCAAATACTACTTACCTGATTTGTGATTTCCATTCTTCTTCTATGGCCATTTTCCTTCTCGCCATTAACACCGAGACGGAATTAAGGAGAATGTGAGGTGATCATGACCATAATGGAGATGAGGCAGTTGGTGATTGCAGGTGAGAGCCCCAGGTTATCTAACCGTGTATTCCATTAGTCTCTGTGAGGCAGATGAACACGAGAACTAAAATATCTCACCAGATAGACTGTGAGTCTATTGTTTCTCCTGATTTGTGGATATTGTTCCAGGTCTTAGAAAGCTCTGTGGCTGTCATTGCTGCTTCCTTTGTACTCCACCTGTCATTACTAAAGAATGGTGGCGATTTTAATTGCAGTCAAGGTGGTTTGAATTTAGATCTTCTAAAGTTTTCTTTCAACAATTTCTCACATTCTTGACAAGTGGTGTTTCAGAGTGGCAGGCTGTTTTATAGCCCTGACTTGAATTGCAAGGGGAGAAAATTTAGAAAACCGAACAAAAGAGAACGAAAAGGAGGGGGGATGCTTACCACCCTGATTTCCTTTCTTCTCACAGCTTTAAGGGAGGGTTTGGAATAGAGTATAGGTCAAGAAATGTTGATGGTGGGCCTCTCTCTTTGAATGAGTCTCAGAAGCATTTTTACATCTCTGGTCAAGGGAAAAGGAGGCCTGGTGGTGTAGTGGTTATGAGATGGGGGCTAATTGCATTGTCAGCAGTTCAAAACCATCAGTCTCTGTGGGAGGAGGGTGGAGCTTTCTACTCCCATAAAGAGTTGGTCTCAAAAATTCAGTTCTCAGTTCTACTCTGTCCTGTCTGGACACTGAGTCAGCATCAACTCAATGCAGGTGAGTTTTGGTTTTGGTGAAGAGAAGAGAGGAGGAAACGACGGATAAAGAAGAAGAGGCCTGTGAGGTAAATGAATGGGATGAAGAAAGCTAGGAAGACCAAACTAAACTCCCTGTCTCATAATTCAGTGACTAAGTTCATTGTGACTCACAACGATCCTATAGGACAATATAGAACTGCCCATGTGGATTTCTGGGAATGTAACTGTGGGAATAGAATCGCTCATCTTTCTCCTATGAACCGCTGGTGGTTTTAAACTACCGACTTGGTAGTTAGCAGCTAACGCTAACGCCCCAAGTTACCCCTTCCTCCGTCGGTGCTCGCAGGTGATTCATGGGGCTGGGAGAGTGGTCTAGCAATTTGCTGCTTAGCGTGGCCTCTTCCAGAATAATAAACGATGTCTCTAAAAATAAATTCGTGAAGAACAGGAAGGAAAACATACTCTCAAAATAAGTCTTTTTCGGTGTTTAAAATGGTTACACAGGCTTTCTTATGGTGGAAATGTACTTGCAAGACACCAGGAAAGTGAGTGAAAGCAAAAACTTGACTGTGAATTAGTCGGTGGATGGCTGCCACATGACCGCTTCACCTTTTCCCCCACTTTACTCCCGCTTTCCTTACTGCCGCTCTACCAATGTTCTGTTCCTAGCAGCACAGGGGCACCTAAAAATAATACTGATGAGCAAGCAGAGAGGCTTGCCAAACAGACTTTTATTTTCAATAATTCCATCCTGATAGAAGCGTTGTATGAATAGCACAGCATGATGATCTGCCCAGTAACCGCGTTAGTCTGGGTGCTTCAGCGAAACAAAGCCATAGCAACCATGCATAAGACAGAGTTTCATATACAGGTTAAGTGCACATCAAGAGAACATCCCAGCCCAGTGCTGCCCAAGTCCACAAGTCCAACGTTAACCCACTAACCCAGATGTCCAATACCAATCCACAAAGTCCTCCTCCATCTCACAGAACACACACTATGACGCCGACTGCAGGAGGAAAGCGGAGTCAGTGAATGTGTAAGCGTCTCAGCACTGGCAGGGGTCTCTACACGGGTGCTCCAGCACCCAGGGCTGCATTGGGGTAGATCCATGTGGCTTCTTCTTGGGGATGTCTTGCAGGAAGTGAGCCTTGCCAGCTGAAGCAGGGAATTGGCTAAGGCAGCTACATATTGGTCTGACCATTAGAAAGCAAGAGACTCGAGAACTCTAAAGGCAAGGTTCACCGAGCCATTTATCCCTCTGTCCTTCAATTAACCCCACATGTGTTTATAGGCCAGGCTGGCACAATAAACTAACTCAGTAACCTTCTCCCAGAGACCAAATTCAAAATATGCCAATTATTCCAGTAATGTGCTTGCAGCAACAATGGTCACTTCAGGATCGCATTACTCTCAGGTGTCATGTCTTCTCAGCCTCCGTCAGTCTGAAGTAGCTCCTCTGTCTCTCTGACGTTCATGGCCCTGACGTTTGTGAAGGCCAGTGATATTATAGAAACCCCCTCCAGTTTTGTTTGATGTGTATTCTGTTAGGTCAAGGTAATGCAGTTTTACCTGGAATACCAGAATTAGGATGCATTCTTACTGCATCTCATTAGGTGAGTTTTAATGGTTTGGCTTGCACTGACTGTTAACCAGAGTTGGCGGTTCAAAACCACCTAATAGTACCACAGAGGAACAGGCCGGACAACCTGTGTCTGAGAGGCCCTAGAGCCCATCGCATCCATGGGGCCCCCACAAGTGGAATCAATTTGATGACAATGAACAAGTGTTCATTTTTATCATTTGATTCAAATGGTGTTTTTAAATTAGGGTTCTCCACTATGAAGTTTTCTTCTTTTTTGCAATTGGTAACAATTTTGTCTGAAGATACTTTAAGACGGAGTAAAGTTGTGTCTCACTTTAAAGCACTAGATTTCGCATCATTGTTGTTTCTTGCTGAGTTCCCGGTACCTTGATTAGCTGGCATTCTAAGCTAAGAAAGCATTTCCTTTTCTATTTGTATATATCAGTGTGGACAAACAGATTTCTCTTTTATTCATGAATTTATTATCCATTACTCGCTTCATTGTGCTGCATCAATTGTCTTACCTTCCAGGTGGCTCCTGTGTTCTTTGGCCATGTTCACATCGTTCTTTGAGCTCACTGACTCCGTGGCATACCAAGATGTTAAAATCTCACTTCATTCCTGCTTTGACCCACCGTTGGAACCTCCAGTGATCTTGATTTCTTTAGTACGGAGAGATATTTAGAAACCAGGATTTGGCCATTAACTCTTCTCATTGCTTCGGCAATGTTGCTGCTTCCAGGTTATTTTAGTGGATGTACGCACCATCTCTCGGTGTGTGTCTTAGTTACATGTGGCAGAGTAGGCTTCATGTCGAGCTGCTAAGCACAAGGTCAGCAGTTCCACTCCACCAGCAGCTCCAGGGAGACGAAGCTGTATGCTCCAGCAAAGATTGTCAGGCTCAGAAACCCCAAGGGGCAGTTCTACTCTGTCATCTAGGGTTGCTATGAATCAGAATTAACTCGATGCTAGTGATCTGGAGTTTGTATCTATATTTGTTAAAAACTATGAAATTACATCTTTACCTCCACTTACAGCTTGACTCCACAAAGTTAATTTGAAGTCCTCCCTTTGCATATTTGTGTCTTCCTAAGAGACTTGGTTCCTTGTCCTCATACGTCATCATTCATCTGATGCTGTTGGTCCTCTGATCTGCTCAGGCATCCCTCCTTAGAGTCCTGAACTTTGCCAGATTGCCTTCTTGTCAGCTCCGATGCACTCTTTAGGCAAGCCCAGACAAGCACTGGACTGCTTTTCCTGCGGGACAGAGAGGAAGGCATTACGACTACAGGTAGACTCTGTATCTTTAAGCATTTGTAGACAACTCAGAACAGATGCATATGGTTTTTAAAATTTACCCTTACTTTATCGCAAGAAGAAGAGGCCTGGTGGCCTAATATGTTGTGTATTGGGCTGTTACCCTCAAGTCAGCCGTTTTAACCTGCCAGTTATTCTCTAGGAGCAGGTGAGGCACTGGGTTCCTGTGTAGATTTACACCCTTGGAAACCCATAGGAGCAGTTCTACTCCCTCTGGATAGTCACCATGAGTAGGAATAGACTTGATGGCTAAGGGTTTACTATAGGAGCCCTGGTAGTGCAGTGACTAAAGTGCTCGGCTCCTAAGTAGAAATACAGTGATGTTAACGCACATACGGCAGCCTGCTTTTTTATTTTTTAAAGGATTTTCAACCTAGGCAACCCTCTGGTTTCAGTTCTACAGGGTCCTAGAAGTCAGAGAAGACTCCAGGCAAGTGAGTTTAAAGGATAGGTTCCCAAACTTCTTTGGCCTACTGCCCTGTGTTCAGGAAAAAACAAACCAAAAACAGCACCCCCAAAACCAAAGCAAACAACTCCTGCCACAATAGCACACAATCCAGGATAAAGCGCAGGTGTCTGACTTTTCCAATCACTTGCAGCAGTCCAGCATCCCCAGGGGATGTACTACCTACTTCGGGAAACACAGATTTAATGCAACAAAAGGCTTGCTATCTTTCCAATGCCTTCAAGTGGCACATGCAGCAAATGCAAGCGACTGTGATGAAGAATTTGTTAGAGGTCTGTGTAGTTGGCTTTGTGTCAGGTTGTTAACCGCGTCAGCAGTTAAAGGTACCAATCTGTGGAAGAAAGATGAGGTTTTCTACTTCCTTAAAGATTTATAGGTTCAGAATCTCAAGGGTTGGTACGAGTAGCAGTTGACTCGATGGAAGTGAGTCTGGCGATTTGTTTTATTGGAGAGGTTGGCTCAACGGTTTCAAAGCAATAGCAAAATTATGTAACATTAAAATGTAAGTAGAAGTAGTCCATGAATCCTAGGTTAGTAAGCCAGTGAGCATATTTTTAAATTAAGCTTTCTGTATTAGCAAGTTATTTTGACATCATACAACTACAATAGTAAATTAGCAGCAGTGTTATTTAAAAAGGGAGGCAGACTAAATGTTGTGAAAATATCAACATTTTCAAAATACTTTACAAAGTCAGTGCACTTGTGATCCAAATTCCATCACAAATTTTCAAAGAAATGGAAAAACTAATTACCAAATTTATATGAGAGAGAAAGGAACCTAGGACAAACACACACACCCACAGACACTATTCAAATTTTTCACAAAGCTAAGTGGGTCTTTCACTCCCAGCCTTTCAAACCTACTTTATTGCCATGCTAACACGCAGCCTGGGACTGGCACAATGGCAGGAAGACCAATGGATGATAATAGACACCTCAGAAGAAGAACCACGTATATACAGACACCTCCATTTTTAAATAAAAACTACAACCTATTAAATGAGTGAGAGACAGCTTTTCAACGAATCATGCTGGAAAACTGGATCTTCACCTGCAGGAGAATGAAACAAGAGCCAAACTTCATCCCATGACCCCAAACATTACCAAAGATGACCCAGAGGTGGCCAAGAACCATATGAAGAATTGTTAAGCTCATTAGCAATGAGAGAAATACAAATGAAAGCAATGAGTTTCCATCGCACACCATCACTTTTCAAAAAATTCAATAAACTAGAAATTAAGAAGTGCTGCAGAGGATGCAGAGCAAGAGGAACGCTGTAACCCTGCTGGTGGGAGGGGGGCGCCGTGCCGGAAGCCAGCGCGACGCGTGCGGCCATCAGCACACGCAAAGCCAAGTCCCTTATGACCTGACCTAGCAATCTCTCTCCTCTCTCCAACTTCTACGAAGAAATTAAGAGGAAAACACAAACAGACATAAGTACACCCATGCTTCTTGCCGCGATTTCTGCAATAGCAAAAACAAAGAACCAACCCCCGAACCCCAGAGCCATGGCTAAACAAGTTCTGGTACATTCATACGATGGAATCTTATACATCAACAAGGAGCAGTAACACTCTTACGCACAGAAAGACATGGACAAATCTAGAGATCTTAGGCTGTCGATATTACAAATTGACATATTTAATCTCCATTGTTATATGCAAAACTAAAGGAGCAATGTGGCTTGGGCACCAAAAAACGACTTGATGCCCGCGAGGAGGCCAGCAACAGGCATGGGGAAAGGGGGAGGGGATACATAGGAGAGGGCAGGTTAAAAAAAAAAGTTTCCATTAGAGAAAATAAACGCACAAAACCCCTCCAGACTCCCCAGTCTTTAGATGTAATAAACATTGGTCTGAGTGGCTAAACAATGAACATTGAAGCGAACTTGAAGTCTTCAGTGACATACAAGTTCATTTCAAGCATATGGCGGGGTGGGGGAAAGGTAGTCAAATTACTTGAGTGTTTTATTGACCCAATTTTAACGTAATTAAAAATATTGTTTATGTATTACATGTGGCATTTAAACATACATATTGGTATAATGAAACAGGCACACAAAGCTGACTTACCAATTATTGTAGTAAGTCTGAGGTACTGTTTAGGAGTAAATTGCACCGCAGGTGCCTGTTACCTTATAGTCTTTATTTCAGAGTTTAAGTCCCGTGTGAAGTGTAGCTCATTTTGTAATGCCTAACGTGTTCCAACATCTAGTCACATCCTCCATGTGGGAAAACACATTCACTTTGGTTTCAAAATTTGAAACTTCGAGGATCTGATACTAATTTAGATCCTACTGACTTACTGGCTCATTCAGGGACAATGCTGTCATTTCTGTTAGCTTGTCTCCTCCCAAAATAGGTGGAACTGCTTTCAATAAATATTCTGGTGCCAAATCTCTGACGGGGTTGGAGAAGAGGCACCTTAGTGATGAGATCGCCCCCCAAAGGCGGTTCCTTGGGACGGGCGGTAGACGTCCGAGGTGAAGAGCGCCTGCAGCAGGCACGCATCCCGAGAGGATGTGGCAAAGCAAAGGCAGTGAAGGAGCCAGAAGGCCAAGGGAACTGATGATAAGCACTACTGACTTCACTCATGTAACGTATATGTACTAAGGGCTTGGGATGCCCTGGAGTGCTTGCTTTGTGCATACATAAATAAACATGCCTCTTTATTCCATTTTCCTACGAACCCCTGAAGCCCCTTTGACATATTCCTCACCCCTGAACAGCCTGCAGTCTAGTAAGTGAGGTTTCTGTTAACATTTATGATACAAGGTGTCTCAAACATCTCACTGCAGCTGTTTACTTTGGCGAATTTGACAAGCATTTGCCAAACTACTTTCCATAAGGTTTACATCACTCTATAATGAGAGTTGGAAAAGTAATTTCTAAATATTACTTAAAATCCCCACTCCACACAGGATCTTGTGTATTGGGAAGGCAAAGTGGAAGAAGGGTTTTGTTAACAATTTTAGACTTCCTCAGGACATTTTTTCCCTGCACATTTTCTTCTTCTTCCGAGTTGCTTAACAGGTACCAGGGAAGTGGTAATGCTTTTCTGAGAAACAGTGGCTAGTGGCTACATTTTTCTAGATGTTGACGGTACAGGACTGAACTCCAAGGGGTATGGAAATGATCTTCTTGTCCAGAGGTTGGTAAACTGTGGAGACAGAACAGCCAATCCTGTTCCACACCATTAAAAATCAAAGAGCCAAAAAGATACTTTTACAAACAAATGAAATCACAATTATCTGAACCCTATCCAAAATCCTTTACAATTTTCTGTTACTTCAGAGCCACACATGCCTACTCATAAAACGACATATGGTTTGAGAGGCGCAGTTTGCTGACTCGTTCTAGTCAAATCACTATTGGGTTGTTGGCCTGTTTATTGCCTATTAACTATATCCCAAACCATCGAGTCAATTCCAAGTCATAGTGGCCCTGTGTAGAGTAGGATACAACTGGTCCTCTGGGTTCATGAGACGTCAACTCGCTACAGTAGACAGCCTCAGCTTCCTGGATGGAGTGGCTGCTGGTGTCAAATGGCTAACCTAACGGGCAGCTGCCCAACTCAGTCATCATGCCGTCAATTGTTCAGCGACTGGTACATGAGAGGCATTCAGCTTAAAGCTCCCGGGACTTTGCAAAAGCAGGTGATCATTTCATAACAAACGCTTCCCTGAGAGATTACGTGGCTGAGAGAAACCCATTTTGAGGTTATGGAAGAAATTACAGATTGCTCTTAAGTGATCTTCAATAAATAAATGATGAAGTCTGACATTTACACCTGTGCCTATGTATCTTCATTTTTCCCTCTAGAGAAAACACTGGAGAACATAGCAGTTTGGGGGAAAGTAATTAAGGAACTCAGAAGTAACACCGGAATATAAAGGTCCTCAGGCCGGATTACTGTTGGAGTTGGGGAGCAGACAGTAGGGAAGGTGTGCAGTGGGAGTCTGTCATTCTTCGTAGCAGAAGCTCCCCTCTCAGCTAGGAAGGTGCAGACAAAGCCTACTGAAGAGAGGGGAGATGCAGACCATAATTAATTCTCATGGTTAGTGCAATTTCAACTAGCTAATAACAGACAAGGCAGTTCAAGAACATTAACACTTTGAGCCATAGGCAATCAAAACGGAGGGCTCATTCTGCTCAAGTCATAATACAGGTTATAGATTATAATGTTGCTGGGAAGCAACTATTTGCATACCCTAAAAGGTATAGCTTCTGCTTAGAATATTTCAAGAGAACTGCTATAGAATTCTGAACATTAAACAGAATTACCAGAGGTAAATCTCATGGAGCTAGAAAGAAATGATTCTACAATCATGGTTTTACAATTATATATTTGGATGATTATCACATCAGTTTAATTTGGCTATCTTGGCAAAAACTGAAAATGGAAGAGTGGCGCAGTATTTTATAATACTACAGGTCAGCAGAGTCTCTATTCAGACCCTATGGAAACATGTATTCCTTTCTCATCAAATGATACCTCTCTCTTATTCATAGATTTAGATACATAAAGTAATATATACGCAAATAAGACACAATGATCACAGAGAGGGTTTGTAAGCATTGATGCTAACTTGTGGGCACACATTGATTTTAAGTGTATCTTTTACTTTAAATAGCTTTGATTTTCTGTCTAGAAGACAAAAGGGAACATTAATAGGTGTCACTTACTGAGTTTTCCTAGTTGAATGTTAGCGCTTTTAAGAACAAGTCAAAATTCATCACTTTCCACTTTGGAAGATTAAAGGAACCAAGATGCTAAAGAATGTCAGGAATATATTTTGTGCAGCCAGACTTTAAGAGGAACTGAACAGAGACCATACATGCCATTTGACTTTAAAGTAGAAGTCTGTTGGTCTATAATGTAATCCAATTAGGATCTGTCCAACTTGAAATCTGTAACAGAGAAGATATGAAATATGTTTCCTGTATCTATTTACCATAAATAAAATAGAACTTCATCACTGCAGTTCAGCAGTCCCTATCTGCTCAATGGGTTTTCTAGATGGCTTACATAGCAGTTTCTGAAGCTTAGGGTATAATTTGCTGAGAGATTTATATCTGTTCCTAGCTGGTCGTAAGGGCGAGAAAGAAGATAGGCTTCTAATGTCAATGCTGAAGTTGAAGCATGAAGGAAAAACTGCTCAGCACTCTTCTTGGTCCAAGGTATAGGAGTCTAGCTCCGGGGTTTTTGATTTTAGGTTTGGATTTCAAAGCAACTTTCCGAGCACAGGATAAATCGAGAACAACGTAACTGACATCATTTGAAGGTATCTTTAAATTTGTTCCTGTACGAAATCTGTGGGAAACAATGAGGGCAAAATGGAACAATTAAAGTTCCTGAAATGGAAAACACAATGTATTAATTCTGGAAGCACAGTGTGAGACTTGATCAAGATCAAAGGTGAGTAGGGAGTTATATTCGAAGGGTTTGCAGTCTTACTGATAGTGTTTGACTGGACTGTGTCCTAGTTCTGTAATTAGACTTTAGCAAGCCTAGAAAAATACTTACATTTTCTTGTTTTGTTGGTGTGCTTCCAGCATTGATAACCAGTAGCTTAAGACATTCCGGTTATAGGTCAGGTCCGAGGCCTTATTGCAGATCCAGGGAAAATTACTTTTTGAATAATACATGGCCCAACCTTCAAATGTTAATAGGTTAGGAGGAGTTCAACTCTGAGCATTTACACATTCCAAGTAACCAGACTATACATGATTTTTACTTTCTCTTAAATGACTCCAAAAATACAATTTCAAAAAGTGTCCACATACACCCACAGCAGTAAGTTCAGACACATTCACTTTTTTTTACGTTTGTCTTTTTTTTTCTTTTTTTTACATTTTATTAGGGGCTCATACAACTCTTATCACAATCCACACATATACATACATCAATTGTATAAAGCACATCGGTACATTCTTTGCCCTAATCATTTTCAAAGCATTTGCTCTCCACTTAAGCCCTCTGCATTAGGTCCTCTTTTTTTCCCCCTCCCTCCCCGCTCCCCCCTCCCTCAGGAGCCCTTGATAATCCACAGATTGTTATTTTGTCATATCTTGCCCTATCCGGAGTCTCCCTTCCCCCCTTCTCTGCTGTCCATCTCCCAGGGAGGAGGTCACATGTGGATTACATTCACTTTTTAAAGAGGATAAGCCATGGATTTTTCTTTGACAATTTAAAAGATTATTATAATATGTAGAAAATGTTATGCCCTCAACCTTCCTCATGCCGCGACCCTTTCATACAGTTCCACATTGTGGTGACCCCCAACCACAAAATTATTTCCGTTACTACTTCATCACTGTTATTTTGCTACTGTTATGAATTGGGCGACCCCTGTGAAAGGGCCGTTTGACCCCCCAAAGGGGTCACAACCCACAGGTTGAGGACCGTCGTGTTAGGGAATATATATTTCCTGTATGTCTGAAAAAAGACATTCAATATATTGTGTGGAATTTTTCCTTCTTCTCTCATAGCAGCAGCATAATTGAAAAAAAAAACCTGAGTATGATAACTCAATGCAAATGCAATCTCATGTTAGAAGTAAGCTGCCTTAGCGACGAAATCAGATACCAGAGCTTTTCTACAACAGGATTAAGCAGCGCTGCGAATTACCTAGAATCAATTCTCATGGGACACTGTTGGAAACATCATGATACTGAATTGAGAAAACACTTTTCTTATGGAAAAATCACGTCCGAGCTGGCCAGTTATGTTATCCAAGATAAGTTTGGTGATTATCCTGTAAATTAACATCGATTTTTGTATAGACTCCAATATTGCCGATCTCTGAGAAATCATCCTGGTCTCCAGAAGGGCCAGTTGCAGAGGTATGGCACATACCTTCTGGTGCAGAGGCTGTCTGAGGACACGAATGGCCGAGTTTACCACACCACGATGAAGACTAGCTTAAACACAGCAGAAGACAAAAACTTCCCCCAAACCCCAGAGACTAAAAACTACGTATTTATTGTTACTGGCGAACCCACAAGGTGGCACTAAAGAGAAAAATGACTAAAGTGAATATACAAGGAAGACTTACATAATAAATCCTATACTGAGAATTAACCAATTTTATGAACGGGTCAACTTTTATTTAATAATTCACAAATCGTCTCCTTCAGGTGCATTGCTTTTCCCCTCCCACAAACTGTTGAGAGGAAAAATGCTTCATTTTATGACACAGTTGGTTATTTTTCAAGAGTCAGCAGTTTGCATTTTCTGTGGATCCCTTTTGCAGGGACGACTTTGTACAGATATAAACTGGTCAACTGTTTGGCATATAAATGATGATCATTGCACTTTTACGTTTTGTATAGTCCCCAGCACTTAGTTTCTTAATATAAAAGGCAATCAGTGTAACAACATATTATATGAGCTGGGGGCCTTTCAAACATTCCTGGGAAAATTCCATTATTTCTCAAGTCCATTTTTTCATGAACTTTTTGAAGATCCTTTTAGTGAGATTTTTAATATTTGTAATAATACCCCATAGCCAAAAGTCTAAATGTTCGAGTTTCAGGAATATTTCTGCATTCCCAAATTCCTACTTTCTTTTTAAGCCATTGAAAAGTGCCTTCTGGGTGTGTGGAAATGTTCTCAGAAAACAATGTGTGTCTCAAACAAATTTGGTGTAGTCTTAGTATCCAATCCTGAGACTGAAGATGGGTTCTGAATTAGGGTATCATGAGCTGAAAGGAAGAGTTTCCCTTTACTGACTATGCACAAGCTTTACTGACTATGCGCAAAGAGATGGAGTGAACCAGAAGCTGCTCTTCAGTTCCGAGGGAAGGAACTATGCTATTTGCACACAGACCTAAAACTTGAAGAGGGAAAAAACACAATAATTCATTCCTGTGTTAGGCTGAGTTGTCTAGAGAAACAAAACCAGTGACACTCAGATATTTATAAAAAGAACTTTCTATCAAGATAAAATTATATATTAAGAAATCATTCCAGCCCAGTCCAACCAACGTCCGTGGTCCTCTTCAGACTCTGGTAGCCCAAGACTGATGACACCGAAAAGTGAAGCGGGACGCAGGGACATCAGCCTGTGAACACTGGGATCCAAGGTCGACGGAAGCAAGGTGGGGCGCCAACAGTTCTCTGGAGAACCACAGGGTGCTGCCCTTGGTGGCAGGCAGAGTCCCAGCAAGGAGGCCAGTCAAGGGCAAGAGAGGGAGTTCTTCCTGCCTCGCTTGCAAAAGGCCATACCCTAATGAGGCATCCTCAGGCTGTGACCTGAGGGATAGGTTGGACTCCACCTCTGCACCTTCACACAGACATAGTGGACTGACATCTAAGTACAACTCCTTTGCCTAGTATCCCGGTAGGAATTTAGTGTAGTTGACAATGTGATTTAAATTTTTAGCATTATTTTGCATGTTCATCATGAACTATTTTCTAGCAGAAAGTCTGCTTCTGACACAGACATTAAAATGTCCTTGACCAGGAAGCTGACTATGCAAGAACAGGGTTTAATATTACAATATTAAAAATAAGACACCGTGTGCCAAAATCAGCTTTTAAAAAAATCACACCTAGGCATATGACTTCCATGTTAGCTGTATTTTAATACTACACTAATTCACCATATTTTTGTCAATTTATCCACAATGATCATCTGATAGCTAGATTTAATATTCTACTTAGTATAGTTATATTTATATATCAAATAAGGGGCTGTGATGATTTTTTTCTCTTAATGTAAAGAGATGGGATAAATTACTGTAAGAAAGATTAACATTTACAGATTAGAGTACGTGGAGGCACTAAAGCAGGATGTGTTTCACCTTTATGTGCGTTTACACTCAGTATGTCTTTTATGCAGATACTGACTGTGGTTTGAAAGTGGTGAGGCGCCGTTCAAATCGTGTAAATTTGATCTGTCAAACCATCTTGGGTCAAAGGGGAATATTTTTAATGCATCCACAAGTTAAGATTTGTAAAGCACATAAACTGCTTGTTCTGCAGTATGAAAATAAGCTATCGTCAACTCTTTCAACTACTTAGTTCTCAATCCAGGATGGATAATGCTGTGCTTTCTATAATCATTATTTTATAAAATTATAATTATTCTGCGGAGGGTCACACTACACTATTCTCTATTTATTCACTTCACGTAACAAACACCCAGGTAGCACTTCTGTACGCTAGTAAGAGTAGAGCTCAGAGCTGTCTGGTTCTGCCCTACACTCCTAGTTCAGTGTCTCACCAACTTCATAACTTATATAAAGAGTTTCAGCTATGCACTCAGACTTGTTACAGTTGCTTACCTTTCTGAGAACAGGATAGCATTATGGTTACCTGTAGAAGTTACAGAACAACATGACCTGATTTGGAATCTGAGCATTGCCACAGCTGTTGATTGAAAAGGGCTCTCACAAAGGTATGTTGCAGTTCTAACCCTTGCTAGGTATGACGGTAGCTTTTTAGCACATAGGATTCTTGCAGACGCCCTCGGTTGGCATGAGGTCATCCTGGAGCAGCGTGGGTTCTAATCCTGTGTGGCTGGTGTTCTCGTAAAAGAGGAGCAGCACGGACTTAGGGCAGCCATGTGAGGATGCATCTGACAACCCGTGAATTTTTCAATTTTAAAAATGTTAAATTTTTTAAAAATTTTGAAAACTCATGAAACAATATTTATTGTAAATTAGGTGCGTGTTTAATTTTCAGATCACTAACTTTGTATTCAACAATTTAAACTACTAATCAAAGTCCCAATAGTTCACCCTTCATCCACTCGATTTCTCTTCTCCCTCTTGTGGACCGCCTTATTCCATTTCACCTAATGAAACACCTGTTAACAGCCTAGCCCATTGCTTTGTCTTTCCTCCATGGCCTCCCAAATTCCAAAGCCTGTTCCCTTTAGCATGGAAGTCCTCGTCTTGGTTTCCCCCCTCGTTATAAGAGTGGTCTCATATCACACTTCTCCGTCTGTGACGGCTAATTTCATGCATCATCATATTCTCTAGTTCCATATGCCAGGACATGATTTGTGGTTTGGTGTTGGTAGTTTTAGTGATGCATACTATTCTATTGTGTGTTTGTGTCAGTTTCTTTATCCGTTCTTCTACACTTAGGTTTTTTCCATCTTCTTGTTCCAGCTTACAGTGTTGCATTGAACATGGATGTGCTTATGTCTGCTCCTGGTACGGCTCTTACTTCTTTATGATTTACACCCAGCAGCGAGATTACCAGGTCCTATGGAATTTTTATTCTCAGCTTGATTTCTTACCGATGACTTTATGGCTCTGGGTTTTACTTTTAGGTCTTTGATCCATCTTAAGTATGTTTCTGTTCATGGGGTGACAGGTCTTGTTTCATTCTTCTACAAAATGGAAATCTAATTTATCTAATGCCATTTGATGGTTTTAGGACCTTTTTTGAAGATAAATTTTCTTTAGGTGGAAGGATTTATTTCTGGCATCTCTATTTGGTTCAACTAGTCTATGTACCAGTGTCATTGTGCCAGTACCAGGACGTTTTCGATAATGTGGCTGTACAATGGGTTGTGAGGTCCAGAAGGGCGAAGCCTCCTCCTTTGCTTTTCTTAAGTATTTTTTATTTTTATACCTCCTGGGTATCTTTCCTTACCACATGAAGTTAGTAGTGTCTTCTTCATGTCGTTAAAGAACGCATGTGGAGTCCGGATCTGAATTGCAATTGTATTCATAAATATTCTTTAAGTGGTTCTCTTTCGGCTTCTTGTAGAAGCATAGTTTCGCTGTACACGTCCTAGGTTTTTCTGGTGAGGCTTATCCTTTATTCCTAAGTACGTCTCATTGTTTGTGTGGATATTGTAACTAGTATTGTTTACTTGATTCCTTTTTCTCATATTCTTCCCGTATTGCTCTCATTAGCACACAGGGATCAGATTATGTGTATGTTAATCTTGTATCCTGCCACGTTGCTGAGTCTCCTCAGATTGTTTCTAACAATTTTCTGAATGTTTGGGGGATTTTCTATGTATAAAATCATATAATCTTCAAGTAGTGAGACTTTGACTTCTTCCTTGCCAATCCACATTCTTTGATTTCCTTTGACTGTCCAATAGCTCTGGCTAATCATTCCAGCACAAGGTTGAATAATAAGAGTGATGAGTCTGTCCGATTCCCACTCACTAGGCGGGGATCTTTGCCGCTTTCCTACATTGACGAAGAGAGTGGCCTTTGGTTTATAATCTATGGCCTTAATTGTGTTGAGAAATTTCCCATCTAATTCCCATTTTGTTGATTGTTTTCATCAGGAATAAGGGGTGGATGTTGTCAAATGCCTTTTCTGCATCAAATGATATGACCATATGGTTCTTAACAAAAGATCTTAAGAGTAGCAGTTCGCAACCTGTGGGTCGTGACCTTTTTGGGGATCAAAGGGCCCTTTCAAAGGGGTTGCCTGGTTCGTAACAGTATCAACATTACAGCCATGAAGTAGCAACAGAAATAATTATGTGGTTGGGAGGGGTTCACATGTGAGGGACTGTATTAAAAGGTCGCAGCCTTAGGAAGGTTGAGAACCACTGTCTTAGAGACTTGGAGTGGGGGGGAAGGGCTATGGCCTGGTCTACACATTGAATTAGACTTCTAGCTTCTAGAATTATGGCATAACATTTCTGTACTAATATGTTAACCACAGTTTATGATGTGATCTGAGCCTTAGAAACCTAAGACAGTCACCAACTAATTAAATTAGTTTAGGCACATTAATTTCTTTCAGTCTCATTTTTTTCAAATAGGGATCATGGTAGCAATGATCCTGTTGGGGTCATTTTCACGATAAATGAGATATTCTAAAGTCGCTCAACAACCATAGGGCACGTGGCAAGTTCTCGGTGTTGTTAGTTGCGGAGCTGGTTCTGACACACAGGGACTGCATGTACAGCAATGCCGCACCACCTCACAGCATTGCTCTGTTTCACATTAGTGCTGCGGCTGGGGCGCCGCTTTATCTGAGGTTCTTCCCATTGTCTTGCTGCCTCTCTAGTTTACACTGAAGTTCGAAGTTACCATTGATCGGGTCTCTCCTGATACCATGTCCAATGTGCGTCAGGTGACATTTCACCATGCTTGCCTCTAGGGAGCCTTCTGGCTGCACTTCTTCCAGGACCGGTGTGCTTCTTCTTATAGGCCACAGTATGATCTTCACCAAGACCGCAATCAAAGGTAACAATTTTCCTTCGGTTTTCTTTATTCATTGACCACAAGGGACTGAAAATACCATGGCTGTGGTCAGGCTCCCCTTAGTCATCAAAGAGGAACCCGCCTTTTGAACACCTTTCATAGGTCTTTTGCAACAGCTATTCCCAGTTCGGTATGTCGTTTGGCTCCCTGCCTGCTGCTTCCGTGGACATTGACGGTGCACTCAGTTAAAATGAGATCGTTGGCACTCCCATACTGCTCTCTTTATCATGGTGTTGCTTATGCTGCGAGGGCCTGTGTTTTCTTGATGCCGAAGGGAAATCCACATTGAAGGCTGCGTTCTTTGTTAGTCATCAGTACGTGCTTTCAATCTTCTTTACTTTTAACCAGCTAGGGTACATGATCTGCACATAGCAGGCTGTTAACGTGCCTTCCTGTAATCCTGAGTTCAGTTTCTCAGGTTACTGGCTGAGCACACAGATGGAGTAAGGATGATGAAAGCATACAGCCCTTCCAGTAACTTAGTCCTGATTTTAAACGATGCGCTATCCTCTTGTTCTGGTACAGCCTCTTTGTCTGCACACAGGCTCAATAGGAGCAATATGAAGTCTTTTGGAATTTCCATTCTTCGCAAAGTTATCCATAATTTGTTATGATCCACACAGTTGAATGCCTTTGTGTAATCAATAAAACACAGGTTGACTTCTTATTTGTATTTTCTGCTTTTCTGTAAGCTCCATCTGCCATCAGCCATAATATCCATCATTCTCCACCTTTCTCTAAATCTAGCTTGAATCTCTGGCAGTTGTCTGTCAATGTACTGCTATGCCCACTTAAGGATATTTCCAGTGAAAGCTTACTTGTACTAATATATTGGTGGATAGTTGCCAGAGTGAGCCGAATTACCTTTCTTGGGAACTGGCACAGATGTGAGTCTTTCCCAGTCAGTGGAGCAGGTGTCTGTCTTTCCCATTTCTTGCTGTAGGTGAATGTGTGCTTACAGTATTATCTGTTTGACAAAACAGCTCAATTGCTATCTGTTAACTGCACAATTCCCAGAGCCTTGTTTTCGCTGATGCCTTCAGTGTAACTTGGACTTCTTTTTTCAGTACTGTCAGTTCTTGATCAGCTGTTCTCTCCTGGCGTGAACTGAACATTGGTTGATCAGTTTTTTTGGCTCTCGATTCCTTCCTTATCATTTTGTTACTTTGTTTTGTTGAATTTTTGTCCATTCAATCTTTCAACATTGCAGTTGGAGGCCTGAAATGTTCTTTCAGCTTGAGAAAGTCCTCGATAAACCTTTACCATTACCTAATTCTTATATAATTAATTCTTGTCATAGTTATGTATTTGAACAACTTAAGTTCATGACAAAAATATGTTGGTATCTTATAGTTTTCCTTTCTTCAGCTAGTAGACTAGTTAGTTCAGACTAGTTCAACATAATGTATCCCTAGAAAATGACCCAATTTCTGTTCTGTGTGTAAAATCTGGTGCCTATTATGCTTGCAAGCTTTATAAATATATAAGATTTCCACAATACATACTTTGCCTTTTTATAGAGTTTGCCTCCTGAGCTTATAAAACAAAGAACCCAGAGCAAACACTGAAGTTTTACGTTGTCATTGATCCAGTGTCAGAGTGGAACTGAGCTCCACAGTGCTTCATCAATGTTTTTTGGGGGGGATGGTGGTGGTGGAGGGGGTAGTATACATTAACAGGCCTTTCTTCTGCTATGCCTCTGGAGGATTCGCTGTCAGTGATTTGGTTAGCAGCTGTATCTGTAACTGCACTACCCAGGGACTATAGCCAACTGTGTGTGTTACTGAGTTGATTCCAACTCATAGTGATCCTGTAAGCCAGAGCAGAACTGCCCGATAGGGCTTGCTAGGCCGGATGCATTACTGGAGCAGATTCCTAGGTCTTTTCTTCTGTGGTGTTACTGGATGGGTTTGAACCAAAGAGCTTGCTGTTAGCAGTGAAGCATTTAATTGTTGTGCCACCAGGCCTCCTTGATTAGGACCCCCCAACACCCCACCTTGGTGGAAACATAACTTTCCAGAGATCCCAGTTATCTCTTCTGTGCGTATAGTTTTCAATGCTTGATTGGGAAATACCCTGGATATTTGGTCAGATTTTTCCTTACATTTCCCATCTATTTTCTGCTTAGACTTAACCTTGTTTTGATGTAAGAATAATCAGAAGACTTTCAATAATTCTATAGCAATGCTAGTGGGGGTGGGGTAATGACAGCTTGAAAGTTATTTGAAAAGTTCAAACCTACCTTCTGCTCCACAAAAGACCTGGCAATCAGATTTGCTTCCCCAGAGATTATAGCTTAGGGACCCCGACCACGTGTTCTACTTGGCTCCATGGAGTTGCTTTGACTTGACTTGAGATTGATTCAATGGCCTACAACAAGTAAATATATTAATGCATTAAGGGATTAAGGGACAATTCCATAGTTTCACCAATGTTTATGTGAGGAACAAAAGACAATGACATTTAGATGTAATTTCTATTCACATAGATCTTTAAAAACAAACAGAAGTCAGACAACTCCCAGTTAAATCAAAGGCCTTATCTATAGTGACAAACTACTCACATCATGGACATTTCCATGTTTCCATATTAGGGCTAATTTTAACCAATTCTCTTTCCATCCTCAAGATGGTGAGGAACGTTCTACCCACCAGGGTCGTTCTTGTGGAAATCCCTCACCACTGCTGACAGGTGCAGTGGCGCCACATGTGAAATCAACAAGTTGTGCAATATGAAAAGATTAATAAACCAGACAATAATATGAATTTTTCCAAAATAAAAATTTCATCACAATTTCACAAAAGGCAGTTCATTTTGATCATTTACAGGGACAAGGTGAAGTATAAATTTAATTAAAAACAACTTCTCTTTGGACTCATGAATATTAAATATTCAGACTGTTTCCATTTTTACAAGTCAACTAGGGCCACAAAATTGACTTCACGGAAAAATCATAATATTATTCAAACAAATTTGTGTTTTCATTTTTCTGTTGTCACATGGCGGTAACCAGCTTCTCCATATTCATGTCAGCATGGTCCCCAATTGCGTGTGGTCTGCAGGAACTCAGCCCTCACAGCACACGCATTGACCCTGTTTGACTGCCAGTTTGGGGAAGGTTTGATCCTTCCTCTCTGCTCCACTACTCCATTACATAGATGGCTTAAAGAACAGAGATTGTCTTGAAGTTAGTTGTGGAGGTTAGGAGTTCAAATCCAGGGTATTGGAAGAACCATGCTCCCTCAGCTCTAGAGCAAGATCTTTCCTTTCCTCTTCCAGTTTCCGCAGGCTCTGGGCGCTTCTCAGTGACTGGGCTTTGAAATGCATCTTTACATGGTGGCCCTCTTCCTCCAGTGACTTTATCCTCTCGCCTGCTCTCCTCTTTTAGAAACCGTCTCTCAGATGGAATCAGAGTCCTCTCTCATTCCTAAGTGACAAACCTCATTTCCAAACAGGGTCACATTTCGATACAAGGATGAGGGCTTCCACCTTTTCTTTTGAGGGGGCACAATTCAATCCATATCATATTTGCTATTAAACATTTTATAGTGTCTCTTTACCCATTAAAAAGGTAAAAATTAAACATTTCTCAATGGAGATAATTGAGAAATCTATTGAAAGCAGAGAGGGTAATATATCAGTTTCTAAGTCTTTCATAAAAGTTAAGAACTAGTAGCGTTTGCCTAGTCCCAATTCTCCACAGTCAGTCACCCCCAAAACTGAGCTCATTCAGTCACTGGACTTAGGTTGTGTAAGCAGCTGGGGCTGACTCGGGCTCTATCTAGCTCTTTCTCCTGAGCAACAGCTGCTTCTGGATGAGAAGCAGTAATCGCACTTGAAGGGGCCGAGAATCCAAGGGCACTTAAATTGCACCTCACCATACAAACCAGTTTCCAAAGGAGAGCAAAAAGAGCTCAGGTGTAAACAATTAAAGCATAAAGTCTCTGCTCTGAAGCCAGCACATTCACGAAAGGCAGTTCATTTTGATCATTTACAGGGACAAGGTGAAGTATAAATTTAATTAAAAATAACTTCTCTTTGGACTCATGAATATTAAATATTCAGACTGTTTCCATTTTTACAAGTCAACTAGGGCCACAAAATTGACTTCACTGGAAAAATCATAATATTATTCAAACAAATAAATGTGTTTCTGAGAAAAAACATCATGTACTTGGAAAGCTCGATATTTCCCTAGGGAAATGCATGGCTCCAGAACTGGCCCAGTCAAAAGTGTCTTTATCCCAGTGGCTCACAACACAGAAGGCCCATAACACCAATATTCCTTGGTAGAAATATCAGGGTATTATTTCTTGATATTTTTGTTGGACACACAATCTAACAGAAACACAGGATAGAAATAGCAGGTTCTAAGAAGATATTACTATTTTTCCAAAGACCCTGCTTCTGAGGGTGAGGGTGCTAAAACACTTTCAGAAAACACAACACCATAAAATCAAACAAAACCTCACTTGGATGCTTTTATAACATTGATATGAAAGGCAGAAATATCCATACACTTGACCTTGATAGTCAATTTATTGAGTGAGGCTACATTTGGGGAATCAGTGCATTAAGAGGTCATGTCCAGTCTACTTGAATTTCAAAAAAATCATTTATTAATTCAGTCACATTTAGTAAAGCCTTTACTAATTGGTACATATATATTCTTTATCTCAAAATATCTGAGAGTTTCCTTGTTGTAGCACTGAAAAGAACATGAACACATTGAAAAGGCATAAAGAACGGAAATGTGCCCCATCTTTTCATGACGACTAGCAATACTGAGTGTGTAAACTTCTTCATTAGGTGGCGGCTGTCAGACCCCAGCGAATGGTTCCAGACCTTTCTGATCATCAACGTGTGATGAATCCATGGACTTCAGATCAATAACCTGAATTGGCAGATTAAAACATGAGGTCAGGTGATCTGAGAAGGGTCCCACCATTCCGTTCCCCTGCTGTGTGATGCTATGAAAGCAAAATAGGTAACGCTGCGCCTTGCTTCTTCCAATGCATTTAGCCAGATACATATGGGCAGCAAGAGCACAGCGATGTAAAAACAGAGCAGAAAAAAGTAACTTGAACAGAATGTGGCATTTTCCCTTGGTTTTGCTAACGGCCCACATACAACATGCTTTTAAAAAGCCACCCTAGAACATTTTCTCTTCATCATTTTCAAGCAGCTTAAATGGACATTTAGAATGTATAGCACTGGGCATATATTCCATCTGGGAAAAATGGAAAAGAGATTTAGCACGATGGGCTGCATTTCTATAATTGTTGTTAGGACAAAGTTGATGTGTACTTGATCTCTTGTCTTTTGGTCATATTTTAAGGTCATCGTACCTTTTCAGCTCTGCAGTAGCACTACATGTTGCTTTTTGTAAGGAAAATAATTTTGAACATAATCAGTACACTTTATATTTAATTATAAATATCGATTCATTTTAAATGCCTTGAGGATTTGAAGACTTGAAAGACACATATAAGAGGAATTCTCTCATTCTCTTTATATTGTGAAAACTATTTTTATGGACTCTAAAGCCAGTAACACTTCGCTTTATTAAACACCAGTCCCCTGCCTCCTGGATGTTAATTTTATTGGGGCTGTCCTCTGAATATTCTTCCAATTCGAGCTATTCCTGCACAGCCCATGCACACTCATAGAAACTCTGCACCACCGTTCAGAACTTCCCCGTGCAGACATGTGTCCACAGCCAGCCAACGCCGCTCCGTGCCTTGATAAATATTGGCCTATTATAACCATTCTTAACAAAGTTTATTTCCAAACACATTTTTGTAACAATCTTCAAGATAACACCGAAAAACTGCACAAGAGTCATCTTGACTGGGTGAAGCGGGGAAAAAATGCCGACCAATTATAGCATTGCTTTGTTTACTCCTCCAGCAAGTCTGAAGTATTGGGGCTCTGAACCCTGTTGTTCTGTCTCAAGTATATGGTCCTGGATGTTATGTTTAGGTATTATGTTTTTATCATTTCTCAACTCTAAAGATACGGGAGGGAAATTCTCTCTCTAGCTTGTACAGCCAGAGGACTCCAATGCTTCCTTGCTAACCACAATTTAGTACTGCACACCTGCACACATCATACTGTATAATATATGTCGACAGTCTATGGAGAATTTATCTCAATTTACATACAGCTCTCCAAATCCTCTGGTGAGCCTGATGTGAAATCTGAGACAGGCCAAATCTCCCCAACAGGATCTTCTTTTCCTCCAGGGGGTTCACCTCCTAAGGCAATACAGATCCTTGGACAGCGCGGTGGGGCTCGAGATTCCGTGAGAGGAGTGGCTGCGGGGCTTGTTTCGCTGAAGATTTACAATGTAGTTCTTGCAGGCGGCTCAGCAACCCCCTCTGTGGCCGTGGGTGTCTGCTGTGACAGAGCGGGGAAAAGCTCTCTAATCTCCCGTGCCTGCCTCTGCCTTTCAGCCGCTCCCCTCTCCTGCCTTCCCTGCCGCCCAGCGCTCTCGCCTCCTTTGCCTTTCTAGGGGAGGGGGGGGATATTCGGGTGGGGTGGGGGTGGGGTAATAGGTGTTCAGTCCCTGAAGGCAGCTAGAGTAGCTTTGGCAATATAGACCCGAGCCTGTGTGTGCGCGCGCACACACACACACACACACGCACACACACACACACACACACACTCACTCACTCCAGCTCTCCCCACGGGGATACCAAGCCAGCCCGAAGCTCCAGCTACCTGCAGGGGGTGGCCCGGCCGGGCGCTCAGCGCTTACTTGCCATCTGCGGAGGGCAGAGCCACATCCAAACCAGGGAGGGCGGTTGGCTGTCCGGTTGGCAAGCTGGAGACGTTGGCCGCCACCGCGGCTTAAAGTGTCCAGGGTGGCGAAGAAGGAGTCTCCAGGGCAGATTCCCGGAAGGGCTCCGAAGCTCCCGGACTTCCTCCGGCGGCGGCGCTCCAGTCGGTCCCTCCTGGCCATCCTCTCGGGCCCTTCTGCGGGGTGCTGGTCTGGGGCGCCCCGGGGCCGCCGCCGCCGCCGCCAGCGCAGCCCACCCGGAGGAGCACTGAACGCCCCGGCGACACCGGAGTGGGGGGCGAAAGCGGGAGCCCTAACTTCCCCCCGCGGGACCCTCGCTCGGCGTCCGCCTCGCAGTGGCTCGCAGCCCGGGGCCGGCGGACGGGCTCCCGCGGAGAGCGCGGCGCAGGGGAGGGCCCGGCGGGAGCGGCGGCCGCGCAGGGGGCGCCCGGACCCCGCCCAGGAAGTAGCGCGCCGGCGGCCGGCGGCGGCGCCTTCCAAGTTGGGCGCGTCCGCGAGCCCGCCCCGGGCGGCCCGGCCCGGGGGGGGGGGGGAGGCGGGGCTCCCGGGGGCAGTCGGGGCGGCCCGCGCCCCGGGCCGGCGCCCGTCCTGCGAGAGCGCGGGCCGGAGGCTCCCGGCTGCCAGGCGGCGTCGCGCCGCGGGCCCGCGTGCGCTGCCGGATGCCCGCGCCGGAGGGGCTCGGGGCGCCCGCCCGCGGGGGGTGCTGGGGAGGGCGGGGGAGGAGGCGGAGGAGGCGGCGTGATGGCCCTGGACGGCGAGCGGGGGGAGCAGGAGGAGGAGAAGGAAAAGAAGAAGAAGAAAAAGAAGAGGAGGAAGAAGAAGAGGGCAGAGGAGGGGGCCGCGGAGAGCCGCTCACCTTCGCAGGCCACCATGGGGGAGGCCGCCGCCGCCGCGCCCCGGCCGGGCGGCAGGGGGCCCTCGGACCCGTGGGCGGACTCGGTGGGCGTGCGACCCCGCACCACGGAGCGCCACATCACGGTGCACAAACGGCTCGTGCTGGCCTTCGCCGTGTCCCTCGTGGCGCTGCTCGCCGTCACCATGCTCGCCGTGCTGCTCAGCTTGCGGTTCGACGAGTGCGGCGCGCCCGGCGCCGACGGCGGCCCCGCGGGCTCCCCCGCGCGTGACCGCAACGCCAGCCTCCCGGGAGCCGCCCCGCGCAACCACCCCGCGGGCGAGGGCTCGGCGCCGTCCGAAGCGGCCGGCCAGGCGACGCCGGCGACCCCGTCCGCCCGGCCACCATCGGAGGAGGAGCGCGAGCCGCGGCGCCCCTGGACCCAGTTGCGCTTGTCGGGCCACCTCAAGCCGCTGCACTACAATCTGATGCTCACCGCCTTCATGGAGAACTTCACCTTCGCCGGCGAGGTGAACGTGGAGATAGCGTGCCGGAACGCCACCCGCTACGTCGTGCTGCACGCCTCCCGGGTGGCCGTCGAGAAGGTGCAGGTGGCCGAGGACCGCGTGGCTGGGGCCGTGCCCGTGGCCGGCTTTTTCCTCTACCCACAGACCCAGGTCTTGGTGGTGGTGCTGAACCGGACCTTGGACGCCCAGAGGAATTACAACCTGAAGATCATCTACAATGCCCTCATTGAAAACGAGCTCCTGGGCTTCTTCCGCAGCTCCTATGTGCTCCACGGGGAGAGAAGGTAGGGAGGGGCGGGGCCCCGCGGCGCGGGACCCTCAGGACCCTCTGGGCTGCCTGCCACCCACCCCCCAGACTCGGTCCCATTCCCTCTGGGAAGCAAGGGGTGGCGGCGTAAAGTCACCAGCCCAAACCCTCTACTCCCCAAAGCCCAAAGCCCGTCCCCAAAGCCCGTCTGCTCCGCAAACTCACTCACTCACTCAGTGCCAAACAGGGAATTCCGCCCCCCTTGCATAGTTGGGACCTTCTCCTGGGGTAAGCTTGCTGGGCCTTAGAATAGATTCCCACTCCCAGTGCTGCTGCTTTTCTAAGGGGTATGTGTAATTTGAGCGATGCCAGATTGACAGTAAAAGGCTAACAAGTTATCCTCTAAAGAAAATGACTGAGCGCTTAAGGCCAACATAGCAGAGCCTCTCCGTTAAGGTATTGGCAAATTCCTCTTACCAGGTCCACCCTGTCTGACTCTTCGTCCCCTGGCAAACGCTTGGCAGAAGATGGGCTTTGGCTGCGTAAAGTTTTCTAAAAGTAGAACGTCAAGTTCACAGCCCTGCCTAGTACAGCTCAAGGCCGGAGAGGCTGGAGGGGTGGTTGGCATGGTACACGCTGCCAAGAGTGCCCCGCCGCCGGGAGCTGCAGTTTGAGGATCAAGGCATGGTCATTCCAGTGGCTTTTCCTAGAGTTATTGCCTCTGGAGATGTCTCTAGTGGTGAAGGGGGAGAAAACACGGCTAGTTAGTCTTCAAAGCCGAGTGCCTTTGATGCCTTTTAGATTGGTCAGTATTCTACTTATTAGTGCCTTAAAAAACTTTCCTTCACTTGTTTAGAGTTTGTGCTTAAGAATCCAACAGAACAGGTGCGAATTGCACCAGTTCCTCCAAAACTTTATGGTTTGGTGAAGTTGTTTAATTTAGCTAAGCCAATATTTCTGAACCTGATGACCTCTATCTAAGTTCTATCAACCCCACAGCAGCCCTGTAGGATAGGAGCTGATATCCCGAGTTTGACAGATGGGAAAAGGGGAGCATCGGGAAGTCAGGTATCTTGACTGTGATTACATGATGAACCGACAAAGCAGGGATTTGAGTTCAGGCAGCAAGGCTTGGTAGAGCCCATATATATCCCCTGACTTGGGAATAATAACAATAATAAATCCATAATGATACCATACTCTCACAGTATTGCATCAGGTGCCCATGACTCATTCACTTCCAGAGACTCAAGTCTGACTCACAGAGACCCTGCAGGACAGAGTAGACGGAGTAGAACTGCTCCTGTGAGTTCATGAGTTCATGAGACTGTAACTGTGTACCAGAGTAGAAAGCCCTGTCTGTCTGTCTCCTCAGAGCACTGATTCGAACCGTTGACCTAGTGTTTAGCAGACCAATGAGTGAGTACCATGCCACCAGGGCTCCTAGGTGCCTATGAGTAAATGTGTTAAACAACACTCGACCACGTGCGGGGAATATAATCTACCATAAATAAGTGTCTGGTAGTACGAGGTTCTTAGGTATATTTTAATGAAAGAATAAGATTCTTGCTCTTCCCCTGACTCATTGCGTTTAAAGCAAATGATTACTTAAATGACTAGAACAGGTGAGAGTTAAAAAATAACAAAGTAGTAGAAACATAACAAACTTAAAAATGCAAACAACTTGATTAAAGGTGTGCTGGAAATGACTGATGGGAGATCCCCAGTGATTCTCACAACGGCAAAAACGAAGGCTCAGCAGTCCAGCGCACTTGGGATCCCCAGGCTTGTCAGTGAAGAGCTGAGTTTGAACTCTGGTTTTCTGATCCCTAGACCTGAGCTTATGGTGCCTGGAAACTCTCAAGAGAAACTGCTAGTCTCTCAGAGACGGGAACTTCACCAAAGTTCTGTTTTATGAGGTCACGTTATATAAATAAAATACCGAAATGCCTCAATAGTTGCATGATAGTTAAGGTCTCCCATAAATTAGTCACTTGATAAATCGTAGCATTAGGTATGGATAATTTAAACCCCTTTCCATCATTTTCCCATATATTATAAAGAATATAGATTAACCATTAAAAACCCCACTATCATCAAATATGGGGAAAGGCATAGAAGGTATATCTTCATATGCTGAGAAAAAAGCTTATTATATCAAAATATCAATACTGTAAATTGCACATCACTACTGATAAATCTTGCTGCGGTAAAATAAATACCTCCAACTAATGCTGGTTTTTGAGCCATGCCAAAATATATTTGGTGGAACTGAGTTTGTTTTGGTCAGTGCTTTCAAATTAACAGGACTCCTAAAAAGACCAGATGTTTCTGCTTGACCCATAACTGATTTCTTATACCCCTGGTACATATTTGCATTTCAATGCACTCCTTCAGTTCTCCCTACAGATGTAAAGGGCTCAGTTGAAAGTTTAACCTAGTGCCCATGCAGCTAAACTCTCCTCTTGCCCCCCCCCCCCCCCCCGGAACTACAGGATTCTGTGTTCCTAAGAGTTCTGTTCCTTTTTCTTTAAGGCCATGTTAATTTGATCATGTATTGGATGTTTATGCTAGAGTTGATAAGACAATGAAAATGTAGTAAATTATTATAAAAAAATCATACCAGCGTTCCAGATATTAACTCTTGTTGTTGTTGTTGCTGTTACTATGGCTACTTAGACTAATAGCAGGAACTCAGTCAAAGTTGGACTTTTGTTAGTAATAATTTTATCACCTAAATGCAGTGTAAATAACATTTAAAAACCCCATTCTCCAAAAGGACACAGGGGCAAGCTCTGGGAAACCTGGTTTAAAATAAATATGGTTGCAAAGGAAATTAATGCCATTATCAAAGTATAGTGGCCTAGTCTATGTGACCGTAGTTACTGTTCTAAGTGCAGTGGATACTGGCCATACCTACTCCCAGCCCACTGCCATCGAGTAGGTTTTGGCTCGCAGTGACCCTATGGGACAGAACAGAACCGCCCGAGAGGTTTCCAAAGCTGAACTCTTCACAGAAGCAGACTGCCACGTCTTTTATTTCCACGGGGCAGTTGGTGGGTTCGAACCACTGACGTCTCGCTTTGCAGCAGAGCAGTTTAAGCAGTGGACCATCAGGGATTTTATTTTGGATATAGAGGAACATGTTCTTCTTTTGCATCTATAATCATTTTATAGAAATCTTTAGATGCTTTTTGATGTTCTTATGGCCATTTCAAGGCTATACAGGTTAGATCATTTCGTGAAAGGAAATCCAAGACACCTCGTTTTCTCTCTGTCTTCAAAATTTGGTGTTTGATTTGATTTGAGTCACTTAGCACGTGGGGCAGGTACCGGAGGTGCTTTCTTCGGGCATGCTCCCTTGCAGCGGTGGTTCTCACCTTCCGACAGTTCCTCATCTGGTGGTGACCCCCCAACCATAACAATATTTTCGTTGCTACTTCATAATCATAGTTTGCTACCGTTATGAATTGGGCGACCCCTGTGAAAGGTTCCTTTGACCCCCACAGGTTGAGAACCACTGCTATAAAGTATCTTAAAATTGTTCTCAGTCCCACTCATCTGTACTTGTTGCTAAAGGTTTAAAATCAGACACACCAATTATTTAGATGTGACTTTTTATGAGTTAAGAATCTAAGTAATTAGTAAACATTTGAAAATTTGACTTCATAATTTTTATGTAGAAAAATAAAATAGCACACTATCAGAGAGTATCAAAGGTCAATTGGAAAA
The DNA here is from genome assembly GCF_050624435.1 of Tenrec ecaudatus. NCBI lineage: Eukaryota > Metazoa > Chordata > Mammalia > Afrosoricida > Tenrecidae > Tenrec > Tenrec ecaudatus. Next base: position 100,044 of record NW_027459348.1, read on the forward strand.
AACTTTTAGTTTGTATAATCTAAAAATGCCAAGATCAGTAAAACGGAAAACAAAATTGCCATAGGGAGTTCTTATTTAATACTGTGGAAATCTGATTTCAAAACCAGTCTCGCTTCTTCTGTCACCCTTTGAAAATTCAATCTGTTTTCTTTCTCCTGCCTTTCTTTTTTTATTACTGGAAACAGATAGGAATGACATTTATCAACCCTTACCAGCTGGAAGGAGTGAAAGTTTAGCTTCAGAATCTTGAGTGGGGGATAGTCATGTGAAATCCAGGTGGCCATTACAGAGCCGAAGATGAAACTCCTTCCTTTGGGATGAGAGCGATGAAGTTGAGTAGTGTCTTTGTAAACCCCAGCTGAATGACAGCAGCGCCTCAAGGTGGCACGTTTGAGACATCAGCCATATCCTCAGTACCTGCTTATTAAGCTACCTACTCCCTCCCTCCCCCCCCCCACCAGGCACTGCCCTGAGTAATCGGAAAGATAAAAAGCAGTCCAAGGTCCCACTGGTACAGAGATCGGACATGCAGCCTTCAGATAGACTTCAAGCCTGCAGACACGATTTGTTTACCTAACCCCCAAACAGCTTAATGTTATTTTTCTGATTAGCTGTAAAAGTTTAGAAATTGAGGGATTACATAGAAAAGTATTTATTTCTGGCCTTTTGGAAAATTGGAAAATCTTGTACCACTGGGCTTACATTCTAGCTTGGCAGTATTTGTCTTCATTTATTACTTCAACAGTTATTTATTGAATGTCCTCTGTGAGAGTCAGGCAGTTTCATAGGCTCTAGGGTCTAGAAATAAAGTGAACAAAATCACATTGTCAGGAAGCTTTTATACTTCTTAAGTTTGTGATTGACCCATTTACAAGTGACATTTGCTTCCATGTGTAACTTAATCTAGACCACTTCTGCATCTTTGTACCTAGTCTACTTCACCTTTTTCAATCAAGTGGCTATTTGGATTTTCAACCCTTGCTTGGGCCATAATTCACCAGGGAGGCCAATAATAAGGACCAGGAAAAAGAGGAATATGAATAAGAAAATCAACAAGTTCACTAATTGTGAATTAATGACAGTAGCATTCACTAACTGTCAAGTGTAACCTGTAGAGAATAAGTTTCTTGTACATAATGAGTCCAAGAGAGTTTAGAAGAGGGAGAAATTTCTGTGAGTTAGAGTCTAGAGATCTACTTTATAAAAGAAACATGATTTGGTATTCACTTAAATAATATTATAAAGAAAAGTCATAGAAATGGGGAGGTCTGTGGGAGAAAGTATAGTATTCTTGTTATAAATAGATCTGAGAATTTAGATTTCGTTTCTCTGTGTAACATGGGTTAATTACTTAACCTCTCTTTAATTCACATTTTTAAAACTAGAAATACAAATTCTTCATTTACATTGTTTTCCTGGTTACTATTGTGATAAAACAAACCATCCCAAAGCTTAGTGGCAGATAGAAACCACTTTGCTATACTGAAGCTCTCCTTTAATGGATCAGGAATTTTGGACAGGAAAGAGGCAGGCTAGCCTGCACTCTATGATGAGAGGTGACTCCGTGTAGGTTCTTTTGTTGTGTCTGTGGGATTGGTGCTGGCACGCTCGTGGAACTCACCTGCTGCTCATTGTGGGTACTCTCTTTGGAACGCAGTGTGGCCTGGCCTTCTAACTCACGTGGTGATCTCCGAATGGCTGGTTTTCTTACACGGTACTTCAGGGCTCTGTAGGGGAGTTCTTACATGGTACTTCAGGCCTGTGTTCTTACATGGTACTTCAGGGCTCCGAAGGGGGGTGTTCTGAAAGAACTAGGTGGAGACTGTGGCCTTTACCGGCATCCTTACGGGTTGCTCAGTATCACATACATAATATCTCCTAATTATAAGTGGGTCATTAAGGATGGCCCTGATTCATTAGAAGAGAAAGTGTACCTCACCTCTTGATAGGAAAAGAGTCAACAGCTTATGGAAGTGTTTTAAATGTATATTATTTGCTCTCTGGTCCTAAAGAATTTTATCCACCCCTGTACGAATTTCCGCTGACCCTTCAGAGAGAGCAAACCACCAATAGGCCTCCTCCTATTACAACTCAAGCTCAAGCTTGAGGTCCAGGATCTTACCCTGCCCAGCTGCCACTCGGGGTTTGTCTCTTATGTGTACTTCCTCTACTCTGAAGACCATCAAGTCAGAAGACAAGTTGTTTCCCCCTGCACATCCAGTGTGCAGTAATAAAACAGGCATACGGTGATTACAGCAGCCATTTTCATGAAAATACGGAGAAAATAGGAGGATACAGACGTCACTGGCCGATGGCAGTTCTCCAATTCAGTTGAGCCCCTGCCGCCAATTCCTTTATTATGGCTCTTTTCGACTCCTTGAGAGTTGTTCTCCCTGATACGTGACCTTCCTTGCTGGGGCCTTTATATTTCATTCTAAATCTTCCTTTCTCTACATTTAAAAGGCAGTTTGCTCAATTCATTGACATCGGCTTTATTCTTCAGTTGTATAACCAGTCTCACTATTTTTTTCATAATCACTCCACCACTATTTATATAAACTTACTGCTCCTTAAGTTTCTTGCCTGATCTTTCTGGATGCTGTTGTTGATTCGATCCAAATGCCTGAGAGCAGTGCTCAAGGCACACATTGCTAATTAAGCTGAACTTGTAACAAGGGGTAATAGAGAGCTCATGGTCTCCTCTGTTGAGGAGAGTTTCTTGAATTAATTAATAAGCCTCATGTGATTGATTGCAATTTAATTTACATTTGGACCATAATTTCCCCTTTAGATGTTTTCTTCTTTTATTAAAATTCCACTGTGTTGTATGTTGGAATGAATCAAACTGTTACTTATCCGCAAAAGATGAGCTGTGAGCAGGACGTATAAATGTCAGCAGGAGAGACTGCCACATTTCTATTAATCCAAACTGTGGCATTTTGAAAGATAGAGCATAGGTTTATGATTGACTTACACATCATGAAAGAATATGAGTATATAATTCAGGTACTAAAACTTTGATCATTGTAAAACATTCAGTTGATTCTCCAAAAAAGTTGTTTACCATTTGATGATTTGTCAGTAAACTCAGGAAAACTTATGCAGACAACAACCAGTAGATTGTGGTTGGTGTTGAATAACCTTCTCAGTTTGTTTCAGTGCAGGGTTGGGAAGCAAGGCTTCTGTTTTATTGTTTCGTTTCTATTGCTGGGAATTCAAGCAGTTGTAATTCTTTTAAAAATGGTGGGTTTTTTATGTATCAACTGGTATCCACTCGATTAGACAAAATTACATGCACAAATCTCTTTGAGATGAGCCTTTCTTTACCTTCGGGGTCTGTAGAACAAGACCCTTATAATTCTTACCTATCCTATTATTTAAAAGACAAGGCTTGGAAGAGGCTTAATCGAAAGACTCCAACAGCCTGTTGTCACGTTGAAAAGGCCCGTTAGGGTCTTAATAAAGTCATACTCTAGCATTATCTTTAGATCAAGCTTTTCTTTTTTATTTGTTTGTTTGGGAATTAAATTCAATGCAGTATCTATTACAAAAGAGTCTTGCTTTTGAAGAGGAAAATGTGAATTTGCCAACTTAAAAAAAATTATTAAGTACTTTCATTGGGGCTCTTACAGCTCTTATCACAATCCATCCATCCATCCATTGTGTCAAGCACATTTGTACATATGTTGCCATCATCATTTTCAAAGCATTTTCTTTCTACTTGAGCCTTTGATATCAGCTCCTCATTTTTTCCCGCCCTCCCTCCCTCATGAACCCTTGATAAATTATAGTTTATTATTTTCATATATTACATAGTCCTCTGTCTCCCTTCACCCACTTTTCTGTTGGTTGTCCTCCTGGGATGGGATTGTATGTTGATTCTTGTGATCAATTCCCTTTTCTCCCCTACACACCCCGTATTCAACTGGTATCTCTAGTCTCATTATTGGTTCTGAGGGGTTTACCTGCCCTGGATTCCCTGTGTTATGGGCTCTTATCTGTAGCAGTGTATATGTTCTGGTCTAGTCAGATTTGTAAGGTAGAATTGAAGTCATGATAGTGGAGGGGAGGAAGCATTAAAGGCTCACAAGGAAGAGATGAGCCCGCCAGGGTGCAGTACAGCACCGATGAAACCTACAACTTTCTTCTAGTTCTTTAATGCTTCTCTCCCCGCTCACCCAACTAGATCATGTTTTCTAACCCTTTGATTTGAATATTTTTTTTCGGAGGCTGCTTTTACTTTAAGGATCTTAAGCCCTCTGTAGTCTGGGAAGGAAACACAATTTTAATTTAAAACCTAGAAAGTCCTGCTCGTTTATGGTTTAGCTACATTTTACTTGAAAACTGTAGAGATTGTTCTTAACGTGTGTGTGTGTGTGTGTGTGTGTGTGTGTGTTTCATGGCTAGTGAGTGATAAGCCAGGTCCAGACAGGCTCTCTGCTATCGAGGTGATGAAGACCCATAGCAGCTGCGGACAGGGTGGAACTGGCCCCGTGAGCTTCTGAGACCGTAACGCTTCAGAAGAGCAGAAAGCTCCACGTGTCTCCTGCAGAGTGCTTAGTGGTTTTGACTGCTCACTTTGTGATTAGCACCCCAGTGGGTCACCGCTACACTACCAGAGCTGCTGACGATCAGCCAGGTAGCACTGTCAGTACTCTTTCTGGAAGCTCCTTGGCTAGAAAAGAAGAGTGGAATGGGTTTCTTCTCCTTTCGCATACTGCAGACAACTGTAGAGCTAAACTTTCTGTGACCACACAAAAAGTTTGTCTTTTATTATGTTTCTACCCACATTTATCGTATTAGCCTCGAAGCCCTCATCAACAGTTTCCACTCATAGTCTTCTTATGTCTGAAGCTACGGCCATGTTTTAATTAAAAGCCCTTGTTACAGCAATGCTCCATGGATACAAATTTGCTTTGGCTGATTCTGCTGTAGAGCAAACCACTTGACAATATAATATACTTTTTATGGCACACACAGGTTCTTTGTGTGAGGGACTCAGATCGTTTTTGGAACGGAGCAATTTATCTCTGCTACATGATGTCTGGGGCCTTAGCTGGGAAGTGTCAGTGTTGGGATATCAAGATAATCTATAGCTGGAGGGCCCGAGCTGTCCAGCGGCCCCATCATCCACTGTCTAATGGGTGATGCCATTAGGACTTCACCTGGGGCTGGCAGCCGAGGGGTTTACATGTGGCCTCTCTCCGTCACTTGAGCGTCTTTGAAGCATGGGGATCACATGGTATTCACATGGTAGTTGGTCTTCTTAGCTATTGATTTCATTTTCCAAAGACACAAGTATAAAGAGATTTACATCATTTGTTCCTTGCATTATAAAATAGTTATGGAGAATTGCATTTGTCACTATATTTTTCTCTCTTGTTAGGAAGGTATTACCATTTCTAATGCAGCCATGTGTCAGTATTACTTTATTAATTTCAAGCTTAGGGTGACTCATGATCAATGGATGAGGCATAAACTCCATCTCTCAGTGAGAATAGAGTCAAAGAAGTTGTATAAATTTTCTCAAACTACCAAAAGTTTTTCTAAATATTAGAAGAGATTACATAAATAAAGGGAGTCCTGGTGGCTCAGTGTTTAAGTCTTGGTTGCTAACTAACCCATCAACTCCTTCTGTCAATATTTACAGCCTTTGAAACCTATGGAGTAATGCTACAGGGTCGCTGTGAGTCTGAATCGACTTGACAAAAATGAATTTATTTCAGTTTTATGGATATGAAATCGGAAGCACAGCATTTGGCACATAATACACTGATGATTATAAATCAATCTGTTCAGAAATTCTTTAATGAATTTGTGATATATACATTTAAGAGTTTAGATGTAAACTAGATTATAGAGGATCTTGATACCAGACCACTCGAGTATTTGTTTTATTCACTGAATAATTTAAAGCTACATAGAAAGCTAATACAAACTCATTGCTTTGAGTTGATTCCAACTGAGAGCAATCTTGTAAGACAGACTGTCTTAGGATTTCCAATGCTGTCATTTTTTTAAGTGTAAGAGAGAGCTTTATATCAAGACGTAATTATATTTCCAGCTAACATCCCAGCCTAGTACAGATCAAGTCCATAAATCTGATTCTACACCATAAGTCGAATACTAGTCCATAAATACCCCTTCAGAGTCGTGCAGCCACATGCAGTGAGGCAGAATGGAGGAAGATCACGGGCCGGTGGGGGTGGGTGCAGTCTTGTAGGTCAATAGTGGTAGACACATTCTGGGCTCTGGCTGCCATCAGCATGACTTGAAGTGGCTTGTCAACAGGAAGATGAAACGGAGAGTGTGTATGGCCTGCCTTCAAGGAGAAAGAGACAGGAAGAGGCTGGCCTCACAGAGCCATTTATCTCGGTCCTCCATTCAAGCTGTGACCTCATTAATACACTAAACTCCAGGTTCCTACAAGAACCATGTGGACACAAGAAAACCTAACTATCACAGTCCTCAACTTGGCACATATATACCATTCTTTAGTCAAATATAATTTTTTTAAAAAGGACAATAGTAAAATCATATTTGTGCTTAAAAGGAAAAAACTAAAATTCAGAAAATTCAAAATATTCCAGGCTTTTTAAACATAATATTCTATACACTCATAGAAACAAAACTATTCTATGCGTAATAATTGCAGTATGTGAATATCTACATCATAATCCTATCAAAATATTCTTTTCAAAAAAAGTTTCCTATCAAAATATTCTTATGAACATATTCCCATACCCATGGAAGTTTGTAAGCCAGCCATGTCATTACTTTGTCCTCCCTTTTTGGGTATCCAATTTCTATACTTCCCTCTTAGATCAACCCAGTGCTCTCAGGAGACCAGTGTGTTCTTTGGTGTGAAAACTCTGCGTTCCAGTTGGGAGCTAGTGAGTCTGCATCCACGAGCGAAGTCAAACCAGGACAGGCTGTTGCTGTAAGTGTCCTGGGCATTGACTGCCACACCTTTCTCCCGTGGAGCAGGTGGTGGCTTCCAATGGCAACCTGTTGGCCAGCTGCTAAGCACTTAACTGCCGTGCCACTGGGGTACCTTCAAAGCTGCATGTGTTTATTTATACTCTTGATAATCTGGTGCAGCTTTTATGGCACGAGGAGAGTTCACATAGGTAAGACTAAGTATTATCACTACTAAAGTCATTATAACTTAAAATGCATAGAACAAAGTGGATATGGAAGGGATTTTAAAGGAGGAATTGATAGGATTTGGATAGGGAAATAAAAAGTTGAGAAAGCAAAGATTGGCTTTAAAATTTAAAGTAATTACCAACACCAAATTTGCTGCCAGTGAGTCAGTTCTGACTATAGAAACCTTCTGTGGAGTTTCATAGGTTTTATAAATCTTTACAGGAACATACAGCCTCACCTTTGTCCTTCTGAGCAGCTGGTGGGTTTGAATTGCTGACTTTGAGGTTAGGAGCGTAATGCTTACCCAACAGCACACCAGGCCTCCTGTTTAAAGCAAAACCACTTTTTTTTTTCCTATCAGCATTTGTTGTGCATTTTGAACCAACTATTCACAGGCAATGTGGGTTTTCATTCTTCCTGGCCAATCCATTGGGCACATAAAGCACACTACCCAAATAACCCATTTGTTGCATTGTAACTTATTATACAGAATTTTATTAGTCACATTTTTTATTAGTAGCTAACAAAACTCCATCAAAGCTAAAGAAAAAGAGAATTTATTTTAGAAAGTGATTGAAGTCCACATCAAGGATGAACTTAGTGCTCGGGGCGCTGTGGGAACTTATGATTCCTATTTCAGCATGTGTTAGTTTCCTAGGCCATTGCAGCAAGTGGTCATTAAACTGAGTGGCCTAAAATAATAGGAATTTGCTTTCTCACCGTTCTGGAGACTAGAAGTTTGAAATTACACTTTCCCCAGGTTATATCCCTTCAAAGACTCTAGGGAAAGTCTGTGTTTTTTTGGGGGGGCGGGGGGGGGGCTCTTCTAGTTTTTTTCCCTTCCAATAGTCCTTGTCCTTCCACCGATTCATAAAGATACATTACTCCAGTCTGCCTTCAAGTTCTGGGTGTGTGTCTCTGTTTCTCTTCGCTTCTCCTTTTTCAAGGACACCATTCATTTAGAATGGATTATGACCCACTTCGTTGTGATCTGAATAATTGCAAGGAGCCCTGGTGGCTTAGTGGCTACACATTGGGTTGTCAACCACATGGTCAGCAGTTCGAGCCACCAGCTGTTGCTTGAGAGCACGACGTGCCTTCCTGCTGCGGTCAAGAGGTAAAGTATTGAAACTGCAAAGGGGGCAGCTCTACCCTACCCCATTGGGCACCATCAGTCAGAATTGATTGGATGGCGGTGGATTTTTAACTAATTACATCTGCAAAGACCCTGTTTCTAAGTAAGGTCACATTCACAGATACTGAGGAAAAGACTTGATGATCGCTTTCTGGGGACATACTTTAGCTCACAGAATAGGCCCTTCTAAATGCTGTTTCTGGTTCATTTTCTCTCTCTTACGGTGGCATTCTTCCTCTGTTCCTCGATGCAGACAGTGAACTATGACTGCCCATATTTTCAGGCTTTACATATTGCTGTGCACACTCCAAGAGAGGAAGTGACCTTTATAAAGTCCCCAATTAATAACAAGAGTATTGATTGCCTGTGTTTGAACTACTGATCATCCATGGTTGCTAGGTCTGGAAAGTACACATGTGAAGGGAGATTTTCAGAACATGATATCTTTTCCTGCATCCTTGCAAACGGGAGTGGGTGTTTCAAGAAATACATTTCTAAAGAAGGACTTCAGGAAGAAAACGCAAGTCCTAAAGCTTGCATTTTACATATTTTCACTTTGGATTGACTACAACAGAAACCATAAACCAAATATGCAGTGGTAGTATGTATACAATACACCCCCTGGAAAGTGTACACTTGCACATTCACACACGAATGTAAGGCACATTTCTTTTTTATGTTTATATATATACATATATATATGCACACATTTTAATCATTTTATTGGGGGCTCGTACAACTCTTCACAATCCATGCATCCATCCATTGTGTCAAGCACATTTTTATATTTGTTGCCATCATCATTCTCAAAACATTTGCTGTCTGCTTGAGCCCTTGGTATCAGCTCATTATTTGTTTCCCTCCCTCTCCACTCCCTCCTACCTCACGAACCCTTGATAATTTGTAAATTATTATTATTTTGTCTTATCTTACACTGTCCGACGTCTCCCTTTATCCACGTTTCTGTTGTCCATCCCCCAGGGATGAGGTTGCGTGTGATATGTTTATATTTTTAAATGATCTGTAAGGCACATTCTGATGGCCAGTTTTAGTGAAGAAATAATGTGTACATTTTTAAAAATTGAATTATTCTGTGTTATTTCCCATTGGAAGCAGAACTTAGGTCTTATTTTAATAAGAGAAATAGGTTAGTATATGGTTAGACTTATTTTTCAGTTGTCATAGAAAAAAAATCTATGTTTGATAACAAAAGTCTCTCTGTCATTAGCCTTTCTGTTTTGATTATATTGCACATGTAACAATGACCGCAGAGAGAAAAAGAAAGCAAACAGTAAGAAATGTGTTAGCTTGCAGCCTGTCTTGGAATGTAAGCAGAGACTTCCTGACAAACCCAGAAAGAGTTAGTCATCTTCCGAGATCCTCTTAAAGTACGTGGAGCATGCATATTTCCACAGATGTACAGCTGTCCATCGGCTGTTTGGCTGGCCTCTTTGGAGCGCCAAAGTCTGCACACTTTGAGGCAGGCTCCTTTGCTTACCCAGGTTTGTAGGTTCGGTTGTTCGTAGTGTATAAAAAATGGTAGGTACTTAGGGAGAGTCCACTTGGTGTTTGAATGGGGGAGTTCCTTTCAGAGAGGTCCCAATTTCAGGAGCTTCTAACTGTTTGGGGTAGTTAATATGTAGGACAGATACTTTCATTATTATTGCCTCTAAGGAATTTTCCAGGAAGATGTAGGTGAAATGAGATTCCAGAGAGAATACTGAGGAGACTGTCAAATGGAAAAATGGAACCAGCAAAGTCTAGACACTGAAGACGTCACTATCAAGAAGCATAAATCATCTTTGTTTTCTTTTTAGGAAAGGACTCTGTGTGGTCCTGTGGGGTGGGTCACTACCTTGCTGCCAACTATAAGGCTGGTAGTTCAAACCCACCAGCTGCTCTGCAGGAGAAACACGAGGGTACTGCTATCTAAAGATTTCCAGTCTCAGAAACTACGCAGGGTTGCTGTCTGTCAGAGCTCACCAGATGGCAATACGTTTGGGTTTGGTTCTTTTTGAGCATCGTCTCTAAGAATTGTTGACAGGCTGGTCATGCCAAATAGGCACTGAGCTGGCAGGCAGAGATCTGTGAGGTGGGTGCCTGCCTTGGGTCATCATCAGTAACTTGCCTCGGATGTGCGGGAGATGTGCCGAGTCAGGGTTAGCGCTCCAAGTGAGATCAGCATTGCTATCAACAGGTGAGATGACAAGGCCAGGGTTACTGGGTCCAGGAATTAGAGAATATAAAAAGAACACACATACTATGAAAACCTCAGTATATTTCACGGATGTGGTGAGAAAAGGACAGGTTCTGTGATGGATAGAATGTCTAATGGAGAAATGGTTCCAGCTATTGCTGACTCTGTCTTCCAGCCACCATTTCGCTGTCTGTCTGTCATTCTGTGGTGGCTTGTGTATGGCTGTGATGTGGAAGCTGTGCCACTGACATCTCAGATACCAGCAGGGTAACTCGGCGTGAACAAGTTTCAGGAGAGCATCCAGACTGAGAATGGACTCTGAAGGACTAGTCTGTCGTCCACTTCAGAGCGATTAGCCTCTGGAAAGACTATGGATAGCAGAAAACATTGTCAGTTACTAAAAACCCAAGTAACAGAAGCAAATCAAAAGCAAAAGATTATGCTGGAAGATAAGCCCCTCACATTGGAAGTAAAACTATTACTTGTGAAGAACTGCCTTCTCAGAGTAGAGGGGACCATCAGGCCTGGATGAAGTAAAGCCTGCAGGCCCTTCGTTTTCTGATGGGGCATTTCACTCAAAACAGGAAGAAGGTGTTGCGAATGTAAATGAGTACTTGGAACGTGGTTTGTACAAAGAATGCATCTAGGAAAATTGGAAGTCATTAAAAGTGAAAAGCACAAAAGATTGATATTCTAGGCACTGTTCAGCTGAAATAGTCTGATATTGGCTGTTTTGAATCAGAAAATTATGTATTTTATTTCCCACCAGCAAAATCGAAAGGAAAGGAAGGCATTGCTTTCATCATCCAAAGGAACATCAAGATATAGCGTGCAGTGCAGTGCTGTCTGTGATAGGACTCTATCGATCCACATTCACACAAATCCCACCAATACCACTATTTTTCAAATTTATGCACCAACCTCAAAAGGTAGTGATGAATAAATTAAAGAATGCAATCCAGATGCAATGGCAATTAATGGTAATTAGAATGGAAAAGTTGGAAAGAGAGGAAGGATTAGTAGTTGGAAAATATAGTCTTGGTGATAGAACTAAACTGGAGATCGCATGATAGAATTTTGCAAGACTTGTTAATAGAAAATAACTTCTTTTCAACACACAAAAGGTTGAAGACATGTAGACTTCTCTAGATGAAATACACAGAAATCAAGTTGACTACATCTGTGGATAGATGTGGAAAGAGACAATGGCAAAGTTGATTGACTATCAGCAGCTAAACCAGGCCAGAGGCTGATTGTGGAACAGACCATCAATTGCTCATATTTAAGTTTAGGTTGAAGCAGAAGAAAATTGAAAGAAGTCCCCCCAAGTCAAAGTATGACCTTGAGTATATTGCAGCTGAATTTTGAGAATATCCCAACAGATTTGACGCTGTGCCCCCTTAATTGCAGAAGACCAGATGAGCAGTGGAATGGCATCAAGAAAAATCTATAAAGAAACAAAACGTCATTAAAAATCTAAGAAGGAAAAAAAAATCAAAGTGGATGTCTGGAGAGACATACAAATTTGCTCTATTTGTAGAGTAACTAAAGCAAATGGAAGAAATGAAGAAGTATAATAACTAAATAGAATTTTTCAGGAGACAACTTGAGAAGAAAATATAAAATATGAAATCCGAAAAGAAAGACACCCTCAGCATATCTTAGACTGAAATAACTAAAGAAAAATTCAAGCCTCAACTTGTCATATTGAAAGATTCCATTGACAAAATACAGAACGTTACAGGAAGCATCAAAAGAAGATGGAAATAATATGCAGAATCCTTTACCAAAAATAACTCGTCAATAGTGAATCATGTCAAGAGGTGGTATATAAGCAAGAACCAGTGGTACTGAAGGAAGAAGTTTAAGCTACACAGAAAGCACTGAAAGACTTCAGGAATTGATGGAGTACCAATTGGAATGTTTCAACAAGCTGATGAAGAACAGGAAGCACTTAGTCCTTTATGCTGAGAATTTTGGAAGACAGCTTCTTGGCAAACTAACTGGAATCAATCCATCTTTCTACCCATTCTTAAGAACTGAGACCCAACAGAATGTGAAAATTATACAGCAATAAAATTGATATCACCTACATGTGAAATTTTGTTGAAGATCATTCAACAGTGTTGCAGCAGGACATTGACAGAGAGTTCCAGAAATTCCAGGAATTCCATAAGTTCTGTCTGGAATTCTGTCAGGAATTCTGGAAATTCTGTCAAGAGGATTTAGCGCCAGGGTTATCATTGCTGATGTCAATGGATCTTGCCTGAAATCAGAAAACACCACAAAGATGTTTACTTGTGTTTTGTTGACTGTGCAAAAGTGTTTGGCTGTGTGGATCATAGCACATGGGACCACGAACGGGCACACTGCATGCTTTGACATCAAGAAAGTTGTGCCCCAAGGTTGTATCCTCCCATCGTACCTTTTCAGTCTGCATGCCAAGGAGAAGAACGGAGACGCTGAGGAAGAATGCGGTATCACCATTGGAGGAAGGCTTGTTAGCGACTTGTGACTTGCAGATGACACACACCTTGCTGGCTGAAAGGGAGGGGAACCTGAAGCACTTGCTGATGAAGATCATGGATTGTCCCCTTCAGTCTGGATCACAACTCGATGTAAAGACAACCGAAACCCTCCCACTGGAGCAATAGGCAACATCCTGATAAGTAGAGGAAAGATCGAATTGTCAAGGATTTCATGTTGGTCGACTCCGCAATCGATGTTTATGGAAGCAGCCAGCAGAAATGCATTGTGGTCAGTAACTCTGCTGCACGAGACCTCTTTAAATTGGTGAAAAGCAAAGATGTTACTCTGGTGACGAAGGTGCTCCAGAACCAAGCATTGGGATTTTTAATCGACTTCTATGCATGTGAAAATTGGACATTGAAAAAGGAAAACTGAAGAAGAATCTGTGCATTTGAATTGTGGTGTTGTCAAGGAATATTTAAAATACCATGAGCTTCCAAAGGAACAGATAGATTTGTTTTGGAAGAATTACAGCCAGAATGCCCCTTAGAGGCAAGGACGGAGAGAAGTCCCATACTTTGGACGTGCTGTCAGGAGAGCTCAGTTCTTGGAAAGGTGCCCCATGCTTGTTTGAGTGAAGGGGCAGGTGGACGGACACAGTGGCTGCAACAGTAGGTGTAGACACACGAGCAACTGTGAGGTCGGCACAGGACTGGGCAGTGTTGTTTTGTTGTACGCACGGTCACGATGGATCAAGACTGATTGGAACATCAGTGTAAACAGTAACGTGACTTCAAAAGTATCCCTTATCCTTGAAGGGGTAGGAAAATGTATTCATGCATAGCATAGTTAAAATGATTTAGATAATGGGAGAGCTGTATTTATAAGACATTTTCAGATAGCAGTCACGGGTCACCTAATGCTTAACAACTCATCTTTCTGAGAGAAATACCCAGCACACTCTTGTGCCTATTTGCAAGTTTTATTAACCCAGAAATAGAGAGAGAGGAGATGCAGATTTTCAACCTTGGGGATTCACAAGACATACAGAGCCAGTTGTCTAGAGGACAAGATTTCTAGTACAACATATTAGTGTTGTAGAAATAATTAGTCCTAATGTCAAGAACGATAAAGAGGGAAGCCAACCTTCAGTGGGAGCCTATAGGGACATAAGTGAAAAATGGATTGGGTGGGATTGAAGAATATAAGTCAACATGAGACTAAACTGTAGTTTCATGAAATAGAGAGATGAAGTGGATAAGGTAGGAAGATTGTTATAGAGAGTTTTCTAGGTAAGGTAAGCAGATTTCTAAGTAAGCTGGAGGGATTTTAAGTTCTACTGCAAATTGGGTGAATTGGGGCAATGAAGATAAGAGTTCTGGAGTGTACATGGAGAGGTCAGATTAGAACAGACAGTATTATTGAGAAGGGATTGATAAGAAATCTGTAAGCTAGACTTCAGCTCCTTGAAGAAATGCACGGCCAGGGGGCTGGCGCAGAAAGGATTTGTGAATGCCGTGAACTCCATCCAATAAGAGAGAAGGTTTTCCATGAAGTAGAAGAGGAATAGCATAAAGCAGCAATTGAGGGAGCTGGGAATGTGCCCACCCCTGTCTGTCTCTGAGGGTAGGTGAACAAGCTGTTTTCAGTGGGCACAGAAAGGAAGAGGAGTCAGAGGATGAGAACTGTCGGAATGGTAGACTAGAGGGACATATTTGCAGAACAGGGGAGGAGTAAGCAGGCAACATTTCGTTAATGGAGGCGCTGACACAAGCATCAAGCCCCAAGGTTTCCATCGGGATATCGGTGTAATGGAGTGTGCCTCCGCAAATCGCCATCCCCTGGTGGCGGGCCTCGGCTGATGGTGGCTTCAGTGATGAACGATAATGGGTTTTGTTATATAATCCACAATTTATCAACAGCCTTAAGGCTTAGAAGCATATATATTGAGGAGCAGAATAGAAACTAAGGGAAAGAGCTTGAATTGAAAATCAAACGTACAAAACAGAAGAGTTCAATTAGTGTAGAGCATTCATGTTTATGGTGTGTTTAGATATGATAACGCGATAACGCGTGTGCTAGATTGTATAGCGCACAACCAGGTTATTCTCCTTCCTTGTACAAACTGGGAAATGATCCTTGGGGTCTTCCAGCAGGATTTCAGGTGTTTACAGAGGGGACCATCAGTTCCCTTGTCTTCTAGTGTAGTCTCGGCATATCTAGACTAAAGAATAGTTTGTGTCCTCCCTCTCACTCACTGCCATCCAGTTGAGTCCAACTCCTAGCGACTCTTTGGGACAGAGTCAGATAGCTCCTGTGGGTTTCTGAGACTGTAAATCTTCATGGGAGTAGAAAGCTGCATTATTCTCCTCGCTTGAATCCTTATCAGTTTTAAAAAAAGAGTCTTGGTTGCCCACTGTTAGGTACTCGGCTACATACTAACATGGTCAGCAATTTGAACCCACCAATTACTCTGGGGTGGAAAATGTGCCCCTCTGCTTCTTTTTTTGTATTTTATTTTATTTTATTAAAAAACATTTTATTAGGGGCTCATACAACTCTTCTCACAATCCATACATATACATACATCAATTGTATAAAACACATCTGTACATTCTTTGCCCTAATCATTTTCTTTTTTAATTTTTTTAAAATTTTAACAATTTATTAGGGGCTCATACAATTCTTATCACAGTTCATGCATATACATACATCAATTTTATAAAGCACATCTGTACAGTCCCTGCCCTAATCATTTTTTTCTCCTCTTTTCTCTTTTTACATTTTATTAGGGACCCATACAACTCTTATCACCATCCATACATATACATACATCAATTGTATAAAGCACATCCATACATTCCCTGCCCCAATCATTCTCAAAGCATTTGCTCTCCACTTAAGCCCCTTGCATCAGGTCCTCTTTTTTTTTTCCCCTCCCTCATGTGCCCTTGGTAATTTATACCTCGTTATTTTGTCATATCTTGCCCTATCCGGGCAGCGCGACTGTGTCTTGTTGGGTACATGCTGGCTAGATCAGGAAATAATGATTTAATGGCAATCGCGTGCTCATCTAAATGTGAGGGGTACCAAAGCTGGAACGGCGCTGGGCAGAGGGCAGCTCGTGTAGTCTGCATTGTTCCTGCTAGGAGAGCATGGAGCAACTCGCTCTGAGCGAGTTTACCCAGTGGTGTCCCCTGGGAAGGCTCTCTTTGGTTACAGGGAATTTTTTCTTAAAAGCAATTTAGCTCAAACCTCGGATTTTTTTTTTTTTTGTGACGGTTGATTTAAGAGAACAGTGTACGGCTGTGAAATTTTGTTTCCTGCTTGGGAAAAATGACACAGAAGCTGTTCTGATGTTGAGCACAGCTCATAAGGACAGTGTTATGGGAAATACTCAAGTGTATGAGTTGTTTTCTCATTTCAAAAAAAAGATGAAATGTCAGTTGATGACAAACCTCATTCTGGATGTCTGTCAACTTCCTGAATGGATGAAAATGTTGACTGCTAGTGCATTGGGAGTTCATTTCACCAGATCAGACTGTTAATCAAGCTTTCTATTTAGAGGTCTGAAAAGATTGCATAGCAGGGTGCAACAGAAAAGGCCTGATTTGTGGCAGAAGGGGACCGGTTTTGCCACCATGCCAATGCTCCTACTTACAGAGCTATCTCAATGTGCCAGTTTTGGGCAACAAAACAGCATGTCTGTCTTGTCTCGTGCCCCTTATTCACCGGGCCTCACTCTGTGCAACTCCTTTTTCTTTCTGCAAATGAAGAGGGACATGAAAGGACAGCAATTTGCTGATGTAGGAAGGTGAAGAAGATAATCAAGGAGGTGCTGTCAGCCATCCAAACAGATGAGCTTGAAAAATGTTTCCAAGAATGGAATTGCAGATTTGGCCAATGTATTAAGTGTAATGGAGAATACTTAGAATGTGATAAGGTTGTTTTGTAAAAAAATTAAATACCTAGCTTTGAAAACAAAATTCACTTTTTCAGAGTACCTCCTCATAGACTTGATTTTCTTTCCTTTGCAGTTGCGTTTATTTTCCTAATTTCAGATTTATTTTTCTTCTTTTTTACCTTTAAGTTCTTTAAGATTTTCGCTTTAAAGGATTGTTTGGCCACGTCTTTTTTCATCCCTGCCTGGGATGGGTGGACTGTGGAGCTCAGCAAGACATGCAGTTGCCAGGAGTTGGTCTCCACTTCACGGCAGCGGGTTGAGACAGGTAGAGAGAAGGGTGTGAGGAGAGATGAGGTTGATTATTTCTGCACGGTCGGGATTGCAAAGGGATTTGTAGGTCATATAAGGAGTTTGGATTTTATCTTTAAGCAGAGAGGAACCATTAAAAGGCTGTGCCGAGAGGCATTCAGATCATATCTGGAGCTTTCTGGAGAAGCACAGGAATAATAGACAATGTCTTATCACCTTTGCCCACATACTTGCAATAGTTCATTTTCTCCATTCTTACTGACCAGTATCTGTTTTCCTATTTGGTTAAGGCTACTAGATTAATCTAGTTTAAGGCTCAAGAAAAAGATTTATTGGCCTTGTGGACTTTCATGTCAAAGCTGACATGAAAACAAAGCCAAAGTTTTGCATCTGATCTCAGACACAAATTGTGTTACAGAGAAAATTTTCTGGTAAGTATCCTATAAAGTGTATGATGAGGCAAAGTCATAGTCTAAAGTTCAATATTACCTAGGTTCAAAAGATTCCTAGAGGATTGGATATTAATTTTTAGGAAGACTTACAAGTATATTTGGTGGAAGGTTGTTTGATATTTCTGGGTCTGGAATTTCCAAGGGGAGAAAAGAGAAAAACCATTTGCTGAAAGATCAAGGAATTATCTTCCTGGAAGGCCTTTCTATTTCAGCAGATAAACAAAGCTGCACATTCAGTGTGGAAGAAGCCATCAGAAGTACTGACAGTTCTGCCTGTCCTCAGCCGTTGCCACTTACTAATGTTTCTGCATGTCCTTATCAGACCAGATGGCAGGCTGGAAACTTACTGGCTCTGTGAGATGCTGCTGTTCTCTGATTAGATTTAATTTAGGGAGGAACTGGCCAGTGTTTGAAGCTAATCATTATTCATGTGTACTGTTGACATTAAAATAAAATTATATATTGCTGACCCTATATATTAAAACCACAGAGAGCTATTAATTTATTCACAAACATAAGTTGAACAACTATAACCAATGATGAACTGAGATATTTGGAATACTTTAGCTTAATTAAGCATATTAAAAAGAGAACAGCTTGGGAAGAATTCATAAGCTGTTCACATACATATAGGAATTTGAATGATAAGAAATGGAATAATTTTGATTAACCTTAATCAGTTGACTAGCAGACACCAGTGTCTTCTCTGAGTGTACTATGTGTAGACCAGCAGGACAATATAGATTTTATGTTTATTGGTTCAGGAAGTAGTTGAAGACACGATAGGCACGCTGCCACTCATGGGGCTTTCTTTACAAGGCACGTAGAAAGGTAAAGTCAGTAGACTGCTAGATGATGAAGAACAGAGAAGAAAGTCAATGAGTGCGGTATGATTACTGAAGAGTCTTGAAGCCTGGGAAGTGAGTGAACATGAGGTGTTAAAAAGCGAGTCAGAGAATGGTGTTTGAGAAGAAGAAAGGGTCAGGAAAGGGAGGAAGGATCATAAGGCTTTCCTCAGAGGGTGAAAAGGTTGTGTCAGGACCTGCGTTATCTGTTTGCTAGACGAGGACAGTAAGACGCTGAGAGATTGGTGAGGGTACTTGGTCCTGGTTACGTGGTCCATAAGTGGCAGGGGTGAGGTTCCGGCCCAGGTAGTTGAGCTCCAAGGTGTGTACTTTTGACTATGCTGAAGAAGTTGCAGAATGGAGACTCAGAAAATAAAGTTGAGTACGTAGAGGAGCCAAAAACACACTTTTATATTGAAGTGGGAGGAAATGATCATCATAGAAGAAAAAAGATAAATACTTAAAAATGTTATTTTTTATCTAAGTAGAGGGTCAAATAATATGGAGAAACTAAAGTCTGTAGTCCTGAAAGCCCATGGCCGAGTGAAGGCAAATTCATTGAATGCCTGTATACCTTTTTAACATGGCAATGAATTATTTTTAACACACTTTAATTTAAGTGAAAATTAACATAGCAAAATAATCTCCTAATCATTAATTCATACACACATTGTTCTGTGACATTAATTGAAATCTCCTAATTTCCCCTTGGGTACTCCTTTCCATTGATCTGGCTTTTCTGTTCCATCCTTCTTTGCCCCATTAGTCTCAATATAGAGCATGCTCTTCATGGCTGTTATTTATTTTATAGCCCCGTATTGAGTTTCAAGTTGGAAGATTGCCTTCGGGCAGTGGTTCTCAACCTTCTTAATGCTGGGGCCCTTTAATACAGTTCCTCATGTTGTGGGGAACCCCAACCATAAAACTTATTTTCATTGCTACTTCATAACTATAACCATAGCTGTAATTTTGCTACTGTCGTGAATTGGACAACCCCTGTGAAAGGGTCGTTAGACCCCCCAAAGGGGTCGGGACCCACAGGTTGAGAACCACTGTCTTAGGGAACTAGCCTTGCGGTGTCTTCCAATACCTTTCAGAGCAGTAAGCTGGTATTTTCTATTTTTGTTTTTGAATTTGCCCTACTTTTTAATCATTTTAATCAGGGTCATCTTCCGTGCTCCTAGTCAGCGCCAACTGTGGTGGCTGGGCACCACCTGGTTCTCTGGTCGCACATTATGGCTCATGTGGGCCGTGCATCCTTTGGACTGGACTACTAATTGCTTCCTTGAGTCTTCAGTTTTCGTCTTCTTTCTAAACTAATTGTGATTAATACACCTATCAAACCAGGCCACAGTTCAATCACATCTAGCAGAATTGTACACTTGCTGCCACGGTCATTTTCCACACAATCTTTTTCTGTATGGACCCCCTTGATAACAGCCTCCCTTTACCTAATCTGTGGCCCCCTCCCCCACAAAACTCATATCCTACTGCTGACGATATAGGTTCATCTGTCCTGGTTTTCATAACCTGAAAAATGAAAAAGACATATACTGCAGCTTCCAGAGGGTGACTGCAATGATACTGCACTCCCAAGATACCCCTGAATATGCACAGTCAGAAACCCAGCCAAACAATACAATCCCCAATGCATACGATTTTGGAGACCAGATCAGGTCCAGCGTGCATCCTAGGGGGAATCTGTTGACAAGTTTTAACTTTTTCAGGCAGGCTTCTGCCTTTGACCTTCTATACTCAACTCACCAATGCCCTCCGTTTAGTGACCACTTTCCTCCTGTCCCTCGATTCTGGATAGAGTCTTATTTCCTGCATAGTTCCACCAATGAATCTCGGGCTCCCATGTCATCCGTAGCGTCTGGCAAACCAGATTCTTGGGCTTTAGGCTCTGATACTGAGCCCTCCCTTCAATTTGGATTATATGCTTCACAATCCTTTGGTGACTGGTGATGGTGTGCTTCTTCCATGTGGACTTGGTTGACATCTCACTTAGATCGCTGCTTGTTTGGAGACAAGATTTAAGACCCCAGATGCTATTTTATCTGATAGGTGGCACCATCTAATTTCTTTACCACATTTTGCGATAGCACCCGTCTCCTCCATGTTCCTTTCCTGGAGACGAGTATTGGAGTATTGAGCATGGCCATGATGTACGAACTAATTATTTTTAAGTTGGAACTGGGATTTAGTGTATGCCCAAACCAGTCCTGGATGTATGTTTGTTTGACGTGGTCTTTCAATTTATTCTTACTTTGGAATTAACCCAAATATCATACCACTTAATCTCATCAAGAAGAATTTTACCATTGCTTCCATAATCAGTTCCCAAACATTGGATTTCTCCTGGGTACTCTGACATTATCTCCCTTTTATTGCTATCCCCCTTCCCCACTTTCCTGGGTTTCATTTACCAAAAAAAGGAAAAACTTATTTCACTTCTTCTGAAGGCTAATTCCCTACTCCATAGCACCTGAGGTATGCCCTGCTATGAACAAACAAAAACCAAATATAGCAGAACGATCATCACATATTTGCCAGAACAATATTTGATCTTAGCACAATCTATGAGGCATTGATGTAGCAAGACCTTATTTGTCTACCTGCCAACAATTCTCCAAAATTGATACAGCTGTTTTCTGCTTCCTTGGACACATGTATTTTCCGGTTTAAGTCCACAAGTTCTAGGTGCGTCTGAGGTGGGATTCCTGCAAGGGATCTCTTTGATTCTGCCTCTGGGGCATGCCGTACGACGTAAAGGTCCAGGATTCAGTGTCCCAAGGCCCCGTGACACCCAGCCTGAGTCCCCAGGATACAGCCAGCAGCCTGCGTCAGGGTGACCCATCTGGTGCTCCAGGCTTCTGTGATGGCCAGTCTCAAGCTTTGCAGACTCCAGTAGCTTCTCTTCAAATGAGGATGTAGAAAATTATCTTTATGAGGTATGTTATGCCAATTAACCCAGATGTCCCTCGAGACGATGGTCCTTAACATTCAAACCCAATAGGTCAGTCCTCTGAGGTGTTTGGATAGGTCTAAGACGTTTCCCCAAAAGTGCCCCTATTTGTATACATACGCCCAATTTCCCTAATGATATCTACACGTGCATGCATGTGTACTCTCAGATGCCCTCCCACACTTAGCTAGTATACATGTTAAGAAGGTAACCACTCACAGATGTTTGGTCAATATTACTGTTCTTCCAGAATTGTATATGTTACAGCATTTACATACCCAAGCCAAATTAACTGCCACAGAGCACCCTATTGGACAGGATCGAATTGCCCCATAGAAAGCCTACGGCTGACCTTGGGGCAGCAGCCCGACTTGTACCCATGAAGCCCCTAGAGCCCCATAGCATTTACCACCGTTGTCCTTTCTGCTTACGATGTTCTCAGTGTCTCCCTTTGCCTTGGTCACATTGCGCCGACTTCCTCCATGTTGTATATTGCTTTTTCTTCACCAGAATCATCCTGTTTGCTGTCTAGTAAGTGATTCCCCTTCTTTCCTTGGTAATGATCAAATGATGTTTCTAAATCTGTTCTGGACATTTTATCATGGCAGTCTCATACAATATTTGTACTTTGGAGTTTGACTTATTTCACTCACATGATCTCTTCAAGATTCACCCGTGTTTAGTGGATTCGTCATTATCATTGCAGAATATTCCGTTGTATGTATGTGCCACTGCTTATTTATGTTTCGTCCTCGGTGGGCTCTTTTGTTGTTTCCATCTTTGGTTATTGTGACTGATGCTGCAGGGAACATGGATGTGCTTTTGTCTATTGATGTAATGCCTCTTATTTAGGATCTACATCTAGGAGTTAGATTGCTAACTCTTATGGCATTTCTCGTCCTGGCTTTCGGAGAAGTGTGGATTCCCTTTTTCACAGTGGGTGTGCTGATTTGTGCCCCGTCATACTGACAGTGTCTGAAAGTCCCCGTCTCCCCAAACCGCTCCAGCATTTGTTGTTCTGTGTTGCTGTTTTTGTTATTGTTCTCCTTTTTTATCAGTGCTATTCTGACTGGAGTGAGATGATATGTCATTGTAGTTTCAATCTGCATCTTCCTTCTGGCCAGTGATCCTGAGCATCTTCTGATGTTTGCTAGCCACCTGGATGTCTTGTTTGGTGACATGTCTTGTTCACTTTAAAATGGGTTGTCTTTTTGCTTCTTTTGGATTGAAGTGTTCTATTGAAAACATTAGCGATCAGACCATTTTTTCAGATACGTTATTGCCAAAAAATAGTACCCGACCTTAGATTCTCTTTTTATTCTTTTGGGGAAAGTTATTGATGAGCATAAATATTTAATCTTTGGGAGGTTAAAGTTTTCTAGTTTATAGTCTGGTGTTTGTGCATTTTTATTTATGTATGATAGTGTGTAGGTATTACATTTAGGTCTTTGCTCTGTCTTGAGTTTTGGTTTTCTGTGTGATATGAGATACGGGTCCTGTTTCATTATTCTGAAAATAGAAACCCAGCTTTGCCAGCACCATTTAATGAAGAGATGACCTCTTCCCCACTGAATGTAGTTCAGCCTTTGCCAAACATCAGCTGTTCATAGGTGGTTGTGTTTACTTCTGACGTCTCCAGTTTGTTCCATTAGTCTTCTAAAAAAATCACAAGAACACACTGTCACTGCTGTTTACTGTCACGTTGGCTTCAGCTCATGATGCCCCACAGTTCCAGGAAACACTGTGTTAAAGAGGCAGAGACTTCTTAAAAAATGGTCTAACAAGGAAGAATTATTCTGGCACAAGAACTTCGAGGGAAAATTTTCAGTTTCACTTCCTCCTTGAAGCCTTGTGATTTTTCCCATTTTGATTCTTCTCTTTTTATTCATAATTTTTCTCTTCAGGAATGATTCTCATTGGATAGTTATCCCGGTTTATTCATTTTGTAGTTTGAAGATATGCGCTGTTACATGCGATAATATTCCCAGTCCCAGAAATGGTATACAAACTAGCTACTACTCACCGCATGGTCCCTAGCCCAGTGCCATGCCCTCGCTGTCTCTCAGGAGGCATCCAGAGCGCTTAGGAATGGGGCCAGGTACGATTTGAAGGGAAGTCATGTGGACGTGATGAGTGCCTTGATTTCGGTGACAAAGGGGTAAAAAGGGAATCAAAGAGAACTTACAGATTTTAGACCATTTTTCCTGAGAGGATGGCAAATTATTACTGTCCCTGCACGTTAGGTTTATTTTTTTTCCCTTTTGCTTCCCCTGCCTCCCTTATCTCATACTTTTTCTTACTATTCTTGTCTGTGAAGCCTCAGGTAGAGGGCCGGTCAGAATGCGATACTCCTTTCTCTCTCTCTCCACTTCCAGTTTAACACAGCGCAATCCTGTCATGCCAGTGAAAGAAAATGAAGAAGTATGGCAGGTTTTCTTTAATATGGAAAACTTATAATATGTGTCTCTGATCAAATGTAAATCTTTCAAATGCCAAGTCAGGCTGAAAGTTAGGTTATTTCCACACATGCCTAGAATTAATGCCGAAGTCTCTCACAGAATTTCATATATGTATATAATATATATATACACATACGCGCGCAAACACACACTAACTGTTCAAAATCAGATTATTTTTCCAGAGTGAGTTTTATTTACATATTTATTCAGTAGTTCATTAGACAATGAAAAATTCTACCAGAAAGGCCTTTATATGAACATAGGAGAAGTGTGTGGTGGAGACAAAGAAACAGAAGATGCAATGTCCAGGCTCAGTATGTGGCTCTGAAAGAGTCCTCTGTAAAAGAATCAACTGAGCATACAGTGAGTCTGTTCAGTGCTGTGGGGTTTCTGGGGGCCATGGAGGTTCCAGTGTAGATTGGTGAGAGGCTCGTGGAAATAGCGTTGGCTTTTGGCACAGTGGGGTTGGACTTCAGATTCTACCATGAACCAGCATTGGGTCTCAGACACCAGAAACTCACTCACTGCCATTGAGTATATTTTGACTCAGAGTGGTACTAGAGGACAAAGTAGGACTGCCCGTGTCAGTTTCTGAGACTGTAAATCTTTAGCGAGTTGAAAGCCTCATCTTTCTCTCTTGGAACAGCTGATAGTTTTGAATGACTGACCTTGTGATTTGCAGCCCCAAACCAGGACTAGAACCTTAGTTTTCTCTTACGAAGATGAGGATAACAATAAGTACTCTGTAATGCAGCTGAGAGGCTTAAAGAGAGACCAAGGAAGCGAAGCACCCATCCAAGTGCCTGATATGTAAGGGCTCTTTCTCAATGTGTAGCAACTATACAGACCAGAGTGCGTGTGTGTCTTGTGAGTGAACAGGGTAGAGCTGTGCATGGAATAGGGGAGAAAGTGCACAGGAGGCTCAAATGGGGAGCTTTGTGGGAGCAGGTTTAAAGATGGAGTTTGCAAAAGGGAAGGAGGCATAGATTGAGAGGACAATATACCCAGCATAATGCATCTGTGGATAATGCTGTAAAAATGCATAGTGCTTATTATTCCTATGATAATCAACCTCGTTATTGGAGCAAATGAGCTAAGTTCTGTCATATGTTGGATGATCAGATCTTCTTAGGTTCAAGGCACTTTGTTCTCAGTAATATACTAGAGACGAAGTATTTAAAGAGATGGAGATTTGTAAGAAGTTGAATTAGCAAATGTTGTGTGATACATGCATGTATATCTGTTTTTTAATAGCAGCAGCAGTAAAGGAACAGAAAGGAGAGAAAGAGGAGAATCGTCGTAAAGGCTGCTTATATAGAGTCAGACACCTCAAGGGGTTTGATTTTTGATTTGAAGGTTTAGGGGTCACGATTTCATAGGACATTCAATTAATTGGCTTATCATTGGTTCTGGTACTTCTGTTTTGTCCCTGATTTGTCACAGGGTGCTAAACAGCTTGCAAGCAGGCATCTAAGTGACAATAACTGGTTTCGACGTACCTACCATGGGAACTCTGATGCTGGAGTGGGCTAAGAATTGGGCTGATAATCACAGCATGGGGCTCACAGCCACTAGTGACTTCAAGACAGGAAAAGTAGGCTTTCTTCCCATCCCAAAGGCTTACAGCCTCGGAGGCCCACAGGGGCTACTCTGTTCTGCAGTATAGACTCGCTATGGGTTGGAATTGACTTGGTGGCCATGGGGTTCATGAAGAACAGCAGAGGAAGAAGGAGAGTCAGGATTAGGAGGAAGAAATGGAATGCGCCCTGGGATAACATTTCAACTTTACATGAAAAGAATTGTTTCTGAATCCTTCTTCAGTCCAGGCCTCAGTGTAGCTTAATTAATGTGGAATAACTGCCGCGAGCACTGCACTCTGTCAGCGAACTATGTAGACAGGTCCAATAGCTCATCACACCTTGAGATGTGGCATGGGAAGCTTCGGGAACAGTGAAAGGCAGGCTGAACGTGGTTGTGCAACCTGAAGAATATAGTCAGTGTCACTGAATTGTAATTTTTAACTGTGGAAGTGGCATGTAAGGATACGTAAAAAAGTAATGCTACAAAATCATAGAAACCTCTATTAAACCTTTACAAAATGCGAAGCTATTGCTTCCTGACATATCTTCTGTCTACATCTATACTTCCAAAGGCAGTGTTTGTACCTATCTCGCCTGCCCTGAGGAAGGGGCATTCCTTTGCCCTCTTGGATTTAGACCATGTCAATGATAATTTTGGCATCCGCAAGGGATACAAATTGGGTTTCTTTCAAATGTTCTGTGAGTTTTCAGGACAAAGGGAAGTGTGAGGCCCAGGACCGAGGTTGTGGGATGAATGGGCTAGGATTTCCCGAATAGCTGCTCTTAGGACCGAGCAGGTGTATTTTGATGGGAAAATTCTTGGCACAACTTTCCTGGCCCTTTCTCACCTATACGGTTTTCATTTTTCTCCCCCCCCCCAGTAAACTCTAATTAATTGTGCATTTTTCTTTGAGAAAACCTATGAAGATTATCCCACTGGGATCCTTACAAACAGTGGCTGTAACTTTCGGAGCTGGCTTTGTTGTCTGGAGTTTAATTGGCCCGGCAGATCCTGTGGGGCGCCGCTGTCTTGCAGCGCCCCACCTTCTATTCCCTTTCCTTTATGAAGGCGCCCTGATCAGACCAGCACAAGGACATTGCTGACAGGGTTTGTCCGTACCCATCCACGGATCCAAGGACATGCTTACATACATTTTGTTTGGAATAAACCCATGCGCAAATGAACGGAAACGGTAGTATCAATACTTTTTGACTTACAGTTAGCTGTTTTACCGTGTTTATTTTCAACAACAAAAATAAAGCAGGTAAATGATTGCATTAGTCATGCACAGGTGCCTGTGACAAGTAGCCGTATGTAAAGCAGAGTGATATCCTGCTAGTTGTCCGGCTGTCCTGAAAGAAGGGGTGGGGGTGGGGGGCTGTACAGCAAGTTCGAAAGCTGGAAAAGAGATTGTCTGCACTGTTGGGGCTGTACAAAAATAAATCATTTATTCACCAAATAATGGCTAATACTTATGTTTCATTAATCAAATAATACCTAGTGTTTGCTTTATTGATTATTATGCATCAGTTATCTCATTTCATCTTCATAACAATTAGGAAGAAATTTCTGTCACATTATTTTACAATATTTTATGGAGGAGGGCACAGAAGCTCCGGGAGATTGGAGTGATGTTCCCATTGCCACGTGACTCTAACTTGTGGGGCTGAGACTCCAGCTGGGATGGTCTGCAGAGTCCCTTCTGCTCCTTCTGCCCTCCCCCACGGGTTGCGGTAGGAGGTCTGCAAGGCAGGCGCAGCGGGAAGCAGGGCAAGCCCTTTCTGTCTGTCTGCATGGAGTTAATTCCGAGGCAGAGATGAAATTCTCTGAGCATTCTAACTCCAGCTGTCGAGGGGAGGGACCCTTAAGCACTCTTTGGAACACAGTTTCTCCATCTCAGGACCATGCTCATGTTGACCTGACTGATTCTGTGGTTGCTGTTGTGATGGCCTGTCCGGCGCGTTACCGGCTGTGGATCAGCATTTCCTTGCCCACTAGATGCCAGCAGCGCCAGCAGCTGTGATAATCAGCAGTGTATTCAGAGATGGCCACATGTGCCGGGAGGACCCTCCCGAGTCTAGAAAAATGCGTTGGCTCTTGGTGAATTTAAATTGCAAAAGTGTGGAGGTGTGCAGCCAGCCTATATTCGGAGGTGACAGAGGGGTTGGCGAGACTCACCTTACTCCTTGGTAATCTTCTTTGTCTGCAGAAAAACTTGAACTCAAATGGCGCTGCAGGCAGGACATCTGGACTACAGCGCGAGAGACTTAAGGGCTTGGCGTAACCAATTGAGTGATTAAAAGGGAAAGGTTTTCAGATTTTCATTGGATAGTTATTTTAAATGAAGAGAAAATACAAGTAAAAGGAAGTGAGAAGTAAACATTTTATGAGCGAAACCCGTGAGAGTTGGGACTCAACACTACTGCTTTGCTTTTTCCAAGTCTCACAAGTATTTTCCTTTTACAGGGAAAAATCTTAGGACCTTTCTGTCACTTGTTTGAGCGGAAGGAGCCCTGGTACTGTAGTGGTTATGCATTGGGCCACTAATCGCAAGGTCAGCAGCTTGAAACCACCAGTTGCTCTGTGGCAGAAAGACAGGGCTTTCTACTCCTGTAAAAAATTACAGTCTCAGAAACTCAGCTAACTGCAAGGTCAGCAGTTTGAAACCAGTTGCTGGGGAGGAAAGAGTTAGTCTCAGCCTTGGAAACTCACAGGGGCAGCTCTGCCCTCTCCTGTAGGGTTGCTAGGAGTCAGCATCGACTGCACGCCTGTAAGCTTTTCTTTTGTCTTATTTTAATGGAAAAGATTTGAGTTTCCCTTTTCTGACAGGCTTCTACCGTACACGAATCTGGCTTTTGTCATTTTCAGAGTACCCTGGTTTGCTTCTGGGGGTTGCTGGTGTATTTTGGAATAGTCTGAACTTGCATTTAACAATGTTTTTAATGCATGATTGATTAGCCTTCGGTCCTCCTTATGTTTTAGTAGCCCTACAGTGGTGGTCATATATATATATCAGAATAAACTGAGGACATTTTTCTCTCAAATTCATACGTATAGATGCAGCTCCAAACCTGCTGCGTTGGAGTCTTTAGATGCAGGAGAGCATATGCTTTGACAGCATACAAGGGGGCTCCAGAAATTCATGGGAAATGTAATGAAAATAACGTAATTTTATTTTTGGAACAAAACTAAAAAGAAAAGTATGACCAGGCTTACTAGTCAGATAGCGACTGATGGAACGTATGAGCCGATGACCCTTGGTAACCCTCAGGTGTGGACATGAATTCACTCTCACGCTTAATGTTGAGCTAGAACCATAGGGGGAGCAGTCACACTAGAGAGGGAGAAGACCCGACACTCAGGGCTCAGGGGCAGTGTGTGCGAAGAACACGGCTCAGCGGGTGAGAGAAGCAGGACACAGGGAAGTCTGGAGGAAGCGGGAGAAGCAGGATGCATTGTGAGGTTTGCAGCATGGTTTGTGGAGTAGAGGACTGATCTGCCCAGTAACCTTCTACTCAATTCACTAAGAAGGTTCAAAAGATAACAGAAGTTTTAGGACTGAACTTTTTGAAGCTTCCTTTGAGTTAGAAAGCTCTGAAGCACACTCTGATTGAGAGGCATCGACAGTCTTTTTTCCCTGCCTCTTGGTCTGCAGTGACCTATTGTGACCAAAGGACTATCCCCCAATTCACAAAGAGCAGTTCTGTTTAATTCTTATTGTCTAGAACTTCTCTGTCATATCGAAGTTCAAGGGATGTTGGGAAATGTAAATTGTAGTTAGGAAGGTCACATGTCCAGCTAAAAATGAGGGGTTCTACGGCTCAGTAACAAAAGAGAACAGACATTGATGGACTGTTAGCAGTCCTTAGCACATTCAATTATTATAATAGGGGGTAATTTATTGAGCACTGAACGGGTGCCAGGAAGAGGCAAAGCCACTACATGATGTCCCTGCTTTGAGCATCCTTGTTTTATAGATGAGGAAATGGAATCTTCAAGGCCTGAACAACTTGTTTATGGGGACATAGTTGCTGAATATTGTGCTGAAATGCTAAAACAGTTTCTCTCTATTCTATCGGCATTTGCGACGAGGCTATTGAATTCTATCACTTACCTCAGTTGCCCAGGACAATTTAGTTACAGTGTTTAGAGTCTTTAGATTTATATGTAAAGCCAATTTGGCCTCTGTTGGTAACAGGAGTATCAATAAGCCTTTATGTTTAAGATTTTATTAGAACCATAGTACTATTTATTTTGAATTTACTATCTTTTATTTTTAGAGAAAAAACTAAGATGCTTTATTGTAATTTGGCTTCCAGTTTACAGAGAAATTTGGATTTTCCTTCCATAGTTCATATACCTTTTGGTGCATGACATTGACTGCAATGTGTACAGTGTAACAACACCCTTTCCACACCCTTCTTAGGTTTACTCTTTCCATTTGTCCTTCTTTACTATCCCTTTCTGTCTACTGAGCTTTACGCTGGTAAACATGCTACCTGTGCTCAGGGAAACATTCATGCCAAGACACATGGAGATCTCCCGGAGATGCCATGTCTACAGATATTGAAGGGAGGTAAGAACTTCATCCTAGGGCTGACACCCTGAATTTGGACTTTTAGTTTCTAAACTAGGAGAGAATACATTCTCGTTTCCTCGAACCAGTCAGTCATAGTATTTCTGTTAAAGCAAAACTAGACAACTAAATCTAATGTCTTAATTTAATGTTTTTCAGGAAGAATGAGGAGGATTTTGACACTCCCATGTTTATGTATTTTCTGAGACTACATTGAATGACAGTACTCATTCATTTTTCTATCTGTTTTTGATTTCGTGTCAGAAAGTCATCATGGACTAAGAATAGTACCTGTATAAGTCACAGGATAGTAACCCTTTCTTAGAAATCTGCATAATACTACCATTTTAAAATCAGTGATTTTACAGGGCAGAAACCATGTAAGATAAAATTCTAGTACTAAACTGTAAAGCTGACTTTTGCCCTAGTTTCTTATTTATTTTAGATTTACATTTCAGCTGTTGTAGACATGAACGCAAGCGTTCTTCTCTGTGTTTTTGTCAGTCATTTATTCATCACACAATCATGCTCACTTGACAAATACCCCCTTTTGAATCTTAGCACGTGCCAGCCACTTCTCCTGGCACTGGGGACACAGCGGTGAAATAAACAGATAAAACTTCACAGACCTTACATGTCTTCTGGTCGAGGAAGATTGACAAAACAGAAAATACATGGTAAGTTCAATGGTGATGTGTGCTGAGAAGAAAAACAATGCCATTTAAAATAGGGTGGTTATCACAATGAACTGTGAATGAACGCTTGAACAAAGGTTTCATGAACTGCAGGTGTGAGCCTTCGGATAGCTGAGGCGAGAGGATTCCAGGCAGAGGGACAGCATATGCACAGGGCTCAGACAGAACGCTGCCTGGAGTTCTTCAGGTGCTACTAGAAAGCATTGACGCAAAGGAAAGGATGATTTGGGGGATTGCGTGTGTTGTGGAGAGGCCCTTGTAGGTTTACTGCAAGGACTTCCTATTCAGCCTGCAGGAGATGGGAATTCTCAGGCTTTTAGAAAAACAAAGGAGGGACCCACCAGGTTTACATTTGAAAGGGCCTCTCTATGAGGACTTTGAAAAGTTCAAGGACAAATTGAGTTGAAAAGTAATAAAAAATTTCCATGAGCTTTTTGGAACCCCTCCTATAGGGGGGCAAAACATAGAAGCTGAGTGGTCTTCTAAGTGATTTTTGCAGCCTCTGATAGCAGAACTTAGACAGGCGGCGGAATTTAAAACTTGTCTATATAAGATATTGCGTGTGGTTTGTAAGAAAATTTGAGAATGCAAGGTTCTAAGGTTTGTTTTGTACTTAAAAGATATTTAGAAATGACAAAATAACGATGTATAAATTACCAAGGGCACATGAGGGAGGGGGGAGAGGGGTGGGAGGGGGAAAAAAAAAAAGAGGACCTGATGCAAAGGGCTTAAGTGGAGAGCAAATGCTTTGAGAATGATTGGGGCAGGGAATGTATGGATGTGCTTTATACAATTGATGTATGTATACGTATGGATTGTGATAAAAGTTGTATGAGTCCCTAATAAAATGTAAAAAAAGAAAAGAGGAGAAAAAAATGACCAGGGCAAAGAATGTACAGATGTGCTTTATACAATTGATGTATGTATATGTATGGACTGTGATAAGAGTTGTATGAGCCCCTAATAAATTGTTAAAAAAAAAGATATTTAGAATGTGGGGATACATAGGAAACAGCTGAGCTAGTTGTTCATTGTCAGAGAGCACAGGTCTAAACAAGCTCAACTGAATTAACATTGGGATCATTTAGTCTGTAAGTGGACAGTACTAAATTACTCTGCTCAACACAGTAATTAATTGAACAGTTGAGAATTAATTTTACAGATTGCATATTGTATGCACACCCACAACAGAGTATTTATTAATAAAATCAGATTCTTTATCGCCTACATAGTCATTTTGTCATGCTTTCAATTCTATATGGTGTCGACTCTGAGATTTAACAATAACTATCTGAAGGTATTAACAGAATCAAGGCTGATTCTACTAATTCTGTTTTTTGCTTTCGTTCCTGAAGATCTTCATCACTGTGGAGAGAAAGCTGGTTAAGAATATGGTTAGGCTCTCGGAGCAGGGCAATTCCCACTCCCCCTTCTAGTACTGGCTGCAATACGCTGACGGTCATTTTCCTCCATGCACATGCCAGTGAATGGAAGGACAGATTGCGCGTGGTCCAGCATTTGTCAATGATTTCTTCAGACAATTGGTATCTGAGAAAGATCATGTCATCAGTAAACTGACAAACTACTTGTTTAGATTAGTGGCTGTGTATGGCATACAGGATGATTTTAAAGCTTGACATTTTCTGGAACTGATTCTGCTATAATTACATATTAGCCGTGTTACTTAACTATGTTAAATAAATAATTTCATTTCATCTAACACATTTTTATGCATGTCAGGTAAAATAAGATTACATATCTAAAATGCCTGGAATAGAGAAGCTGCTTTGTCTTCAGTTCTTTGCTATCACTGGGGTGTATTGTCAAAAAGCAGCAGCCACTGTCCAGGTTATCTTAGTAGCTGTTGCAGTTTTTTAATCAAGTAATTATTTTTAAAAGATTTTTTAAAACATTTTATTAGGGGCTCGTACAACTGTTATCACAATCCATTCATACATCCATTGTTTCAAGCACATTTGTACATTTGTTGCCCTCATCATTCTCAAACATTTGCTTTCTACTTGAGCCCTTGGTATCAGCTCCTCTTTTGTTCCCTCTTCCTGCTCCCTCCTCCCTCATGAACCCTTGATAATTTATAATTTTTATTATTTTTTCATATCTTACACTGCCCAACGTCTCCCTTCACCCACTTTTCTGTTTTCCATCCCCCCGGGAGGAGGTTATATGTAGATACTTGTGGTTCCACCTTTCTACTCCACCCTCATCTGTCCTGGATTCCCTGTGTTTCCAGTTCCTATCTGTACCAGTGTACAGTGTACAAATCTGGTCTAGCCGGATTTGTAAGGTAGAATTGGGATCATGATAGTCGGGTAGGGGGAGGGGAGGGAGGAAGCATTTAGAAAGTAGAGGAAAGTTGTGTGTTTCATTGTTGCTACACTGTACCCTGACTGGCTCATCTCCTTCCAACGACCCTTCTGTAAGGGGATGTCCAGTTGCTTACAGATGTGTCTTGGGCCCCCAATCTGTACTTCCTCTCATTCACAATAATTTTATTTTTTTTCTTTGATGGCTGATATCTGATTCTTTCAACACCTGTTGATCACACAGGCTGATGTGCTTCTTTCATGTGGCCTTTGTTGCCTCTGAGTTAGATGGCCGCTGTTTACCTTCAAATTAAGACCCCACATGCTGTATCTTTTGATAGCGGGCATCATCAGCTTTCTGTACCACTTTTGCACCCTTTTGTCTTCAGCAATCATATCAGGAAGGTAAACACACAATGATATGATTTTTTGTTCTTTGGTGCCTGATAACGTGATCCCTTCCGCACCTTGTGATCACACAGGCTGGTGTGCTTCTTCCATGTGGGCTTTGTTGTTTCTGAGCTAGATGGCTGCTTGTTTACCTTCTAGTCTTTAAGACCCAAGACCAGACATCCCCAAACTACGGCCCGTGGGGGTCACATGTGGTCCACTGAGGACATTTATCCGGCCCACTGGGTGTTTTTGACCGCCCCCCCTCTTTTTTACTTCAAAATAAGATATGTGCAGTATGCATAGGAATATGTTCATAGTTTTTTTTAGACTATAGTCTGGCCCTCCAACGGGTCTGAGGGACAGTGAACTGGCCCTCTGTTTTAAAAGTTTGAGGACCCCTGCCTAGATCCTATATCTTTTGATAGCCGGGCACCATCAGCTTTCTTCACCACATTTGCTTATGCACCTACTTTGTCTGCTGTGATTGTGTTGGGAAGGTGAGGATCATGGAATGTCAGTTTAATAGAGCAAGTATTCTTGTATTGAGGGAGTAGATCAAGTAATTTTTAATGTTATGTCTCATTTTTTAAAATAGAAGTGATGCATAAAATATTCACTAAAATATTTCTGAATTTTTATTATTTTTACCTAAAAACTTCATCTACAAGGACTAAGTGATACCATCTTCTTTGAATTCTGGTAACACAAAACATTTCTCTAATTTCATATTAATCCCTTTCTGACTTTGTTATGGAGAAACTCACCTCTCAGTTTGGTGTCTAGCCACATAGTTCATGTTCTCACCCCTTTTGATCAGTGTAATTCACTTCTTTGCAATTCATTCTTTCTTTGTTTTCTTAATCAGCTTATTTTTAAATCAATCTTATGGAGAAATTTATGTATGATAAACTATCTTTGTAATATACCATTTTTATAATCATTTTCAATTTATAGCAAAATGATGAAGTACAAAGGGCTCCCATGTACCCTTTCTGTCTCTTGGATACAGTTTTTCCTTTCATTAATACTTGCATTGTGCATTAGAATTGCTACCACTGGAGAACCAATACAGCAGCATTATTATTAAGTATAGTACCTCATTTACATAAGGCTCCTACTCTGTGCTGTGTAGTTCTATGGATTTTGACAAATGCACAGTGTCATATGACTGCCAGCAAAATCACCTGCAGAATAGTCTCACTGCCCTAACACTCCTTTTGCCTATTTCCTTTCTTCTTCCCCTTGAGTCCCTAGAAACCACTATTTTTTTTTAAACTGGTTCTAGAGACTAGACTTCTCTAGGGTGTCATAGAGTTGGAATCATACAGTTCATATGCATTTTAGGTCCACCCATATATTTCCATAGCTTGCTAGATCATTTCTTTGTATTGCTGAATAATATTCCGTCTCGTGGCTGGACTGGAGTTTTTGTGTAGCACAAAGAGTTAAATCCTAAACTCTTAACTGGAAGAGTTGTTTCTGGAACTTACCCAACAGCCCCTCCAAAGAAGGGTAACAGGCGTGAAAACCCTCAGAAGGGGTTGAGCTCTGAGTTGCCACATGTTGAAATTGACTTTATGTTCCATAGTTCATCCAGTCACCAACTACAAGGCATGTTGTTAGGTTCTTGCGTGCCATTGACTCAGCCCCAACGTAGCAAGCCTATGTACACGAGAGTGAAATGCTGCCCCACTCTGCATCCTTCTCACAACTGCTGCTGTTTGAGGCAGGTGCTGTAGCCCCTGCCCCTTTCCTGTCATTGCATCTGCAGCCCTCAACTTCCCCTGCAGTGTCATGTCCTTCTCTTGGGACTGCTGTGCCTGCACAGCCTGTGCGAAGTATGGGAGACAGCTCACAGTCCTTTCCTCCAAGGATCAGTCACGTTGTACTTCCGCTAAGACCTTTTTTTTTTCAATTTTTTGGCAGTCCAGAAGCTATTCAGTATTCTTCACCAACACCATAATCATAGATATCATTTCTCAGTTTTCCTTATTTACTGTCCAACATTTCCTTTCACATGATATCATTGAAAATACTGGGTCAGAGGTCCCCCCCAGCACCACCCCCAGCCCATTTGTCCAATAAAGTACATTATAATGCTTCTTGGAAGCTAGGGGTTAAGACCTGATCTCTCATGCTTTGGACGTATAATCAGGGGAAACCAGCCCTGGAGAAGGGCGTCATACTTGGTGAAGTTAGTTGAAAAGAGGAAGATCTTTAGCAAGATGGATTTGCTCAAGTCAACCAGTGTGGTGATGTGAAGGACCGGGCAGTGGGGCCTTCTCTTGTAAATAAGGTGGCTGTGATTTGGAACTCACATGGGGGCACTTACCAACACCCTGCACCCATTAAGGGCGAACTATTCAGTGATGCAGTGAGCCTCAAAAGAAGATCGAAGGAACACATGGCATCACCGGACCGAAGGAATTAGTTGACCTATTTCAAGAGACAGCGTGTGACCAAGAATCGGTGGTATTACTGGGAGAAATGCAAGCTGCAGTGAAGGCACTGTGACAAACAAGGCTCTGGGAATTGAGGAAGTACCAATTGAAATGTGTCAACTAGCGGATACTATGCTGAAGCACTTACGACTCTGTGCCAAGTAATTTGGAACGCAAAGAGATACGTGTCAGTGCCATTCCAAAGAATGGTGAATCCAAGGAACACAGCAAATATTGAACAATATCATTAATATTCCATGCAGGTGAGATTTTGCTGAAGATCATTTTACACTGACAGGGCGCTGCTAGAATTTCTAGCTGGACTCAGAAGAGGATGTGGTTGTAGACTCTGAGGTATCATTGCTAGTGTCAGGTGGGTATTTACAGAAAGCAGAAATCACCAGAACGATGATTAGTTGTGTTTTATTAAATATGCAAAGGCATTAAACCATGATTCATTAGAATCGTAATAAATAATGTATGTGATTTAGAAACATGGGCTTTCTTGTACTCTCCGTTTTAGTCAAGCCAAGGTTGTATGTAGACATAAAGGTGGTCATTTGAACGCACAGGGTCCTGCGTGGTTTCAGATCCAGGAAAGGGTGTGTCAGGGTTGTGTCCTTTCTTCGTGCTTATCCAGTCTTCGCGTTGTGCAAAGAAGCTGAGCAGCTGGAGTTTATGAAGACAACTGTGGCCTCAAGATGGTAGGAAGAGCCAGTCACACCTGTGGGATTCAGGTGACACAGGCTCACTTGCTGACAGCAAGTGGGTGATATGTCCCTGAAGGGCTTTGTAACAATCCAGACATGCTGGAGTATGGGCTCTATAAGTAAGTTTTTAATTGCGAGGATGGTGCTGAGTAATTTTTTTAAAAGCCAGTGGCAGGCCAAATCAATCTGGGAAGCTATGGGCTAGACTCCTCTTCAACAAGGATTACACCTCAATGTTAAGAAAACAAAACCCCAAAGTTTCTAAGGACCCTTTTCTGCATGGCTCTCGTATGAAGGTGAGGGAAGAGACTGAGAATTCCCTGTAACTGTGAGCAGGATTCCCTGGAATGCCATCCTGCTGCATTTAAAATGAGCCCTCTGAAAGGCAGGAGGAAGGATGGAGCTGAGCCTATTGTTTGGATGTGAGATCCCTGTGCAGGGAATCTCCTGGATTCAGGACACAACAGTGCTTTGTTCTGTTGTCCTGTGTATCAGGTCTGACCCACGACACCCAACAACAATTGACATTTGATACTGAGCATTTTCCTTATGCCCTGTGTCCCTTTCCGGTGAAGTGCCTTCTCAGATATTTTAACCCATTTTGTAATTGGGCCGTTTGAGTTCTTATTGTTGAATTTTAGTAATTCTTGTGTATTTTGGATATAAATCCTTTATCAGGTGTACATCTTATAGATTTTCCCATTTTCTTCTCGAACTTTTATAATTTTACATTTTGCAATTTGGTCAGTGCTCTGTTTTAAAGTAGTTTTTTGAAGGATGTAAGGCTAGTGTTCAGATATTTGGGGCATGCTGTTGTTTTGTTAATCCAGTGCATTTATTATACAGCCCGTCATTTCTTTATTGGATTGTCTTTGCACACTTTTGAAAGATCAATAGACTAGATTTGTGTTGGTCTATTTAAATGCTATTTTACTGATCTATTTGTCTACTGTTTTACATAAACCATACTGCCTTGATTATTTTTCTTTCAAGATAGAAGCATTGCTTAAAGTCAGCTATTAACTGACTGTAAAAGAGGTGACCTTATTCTAGTTCATGTGCAATACGCTCCAGTATCCTTTTAAAAATGGATAAAATGCGTACATTGGTTGGAGTAGCATGTATGCCTATCACATATGGGATATGCTGTTTACACAAATATTCTGTGGTGAATTGTGCCACGGGGGTTCTATTACCATTAAGAGTCAGAAAACTTGAGTTCAAATCTCATATCTAAATTCAAAGCCAGTGTGAAAGCTGTCCATTCAGTGCTATTTGCTTACGTCAGCTGTGTTGTAGGTTAAATTAACTTACCTGAACGTAGTTGAGTGACAATGGAATGATATACTATATATGCTTGTGGTATATACAAATAATAACACAATTTTTAGTGTTAATTGTGTGTCCGATTACACAGGAATTCTGTAAAGTAATGAATATGAACATGTTATAGGCTAGGCAAGGCTATAAATGTAGAGCAGTGTTGAGATTAAAAATAGTCTGTAGATTTTTATTATGATCATGTGGTCCCTGGGTTTTCCAAATGATCGAGAGCTCAGTTGTTTACAGAAAGGTTGGAGGTTTGTGTCTACCTAGAAGCTCCTCGAAAGAGAGACCAGACAATTCACTTCTGGAAAAAATCAGCCAATGGACATTCATTAGAGAACAGCTCTACTGACATACATGGGCTCAGCATGAGTCATAACTGACTTCAAGGCAACTGATAGCATGGTGGGTTAGGAGTTGGGCTGCTAAATGCAAGATCAGTGGTATGAAACCACCAGCTGCTCCTTGGGAGAAAGATGAGGCTTTCTACTACTGTGAAGAGTTACAGGTTAGGAAACCACAGGGGGCAGGTTCGACCCTGTCTTCTGGAATCATTATGAGTCAGAATTGACTCGATGGCAGTGAACCAATATTGATTATGTATTTATGCAATTATATTTTTAACCTGCAGCCTCGAAGAAATATTTTATTGGCAAGAAAAGAAGGCAACCGTTTAAATTTCTCATTAACAGAAAGTTTTGCTGTTCTTGTGGTGCTCAGTCCCTTTCTTTCCTTCAGCACGTGGCGTTGGAATTTGACAGTGCCTCGGCAATACCAATTTCAGTCGATCCCAACCTCTAATAGCATACAGCCCAAGAATTCATTCAGGTACAAAATGTTGCAAGTTCTTTTAAAGATTTGTGGTAACTCTGTGTATTAACTTCATGGAGCACCATTGGAGGATAAATTATAGCATTTGCTGTTAGTGTGGGTTCCCCTACTTTCTTTTCCTTTCTCCAGTGAGCTGTTTTATTTTTAAGTCAGATTTATTCATATGTAATTTGCATATCATCATATTTATCCTTTTAAGGTGAAAGTTCTCTGGATTTTGAAAAATGTGAGCAATCATGTATCCACTAACACAATCAAGATATAGCACAAGCTCATCACTCCCCAACGGGCCTTCGTGCCTCTGCGCTTCGTCTCTTTGCCCAACGCTCAGGCCATGGGAACCACGGATCTTTTTTCTTTCCCTGCCCTTTTATTTGTTCCAGGATTCCATTTATATCAAATATGTGAAGTTCTGTGAAGTTTGTAAGTTTGTCAGAACAAGTGGTGTAGTTCTTGTGTCCTCTTACTTCAGTGCAAGAAGAGCCCTGCCCTGGTGGCAGAATGGGTGACATGTTGAGCTGATCACCACAACGTTAGCAGCTCAACCCCCCCATCGGTCCACTGGAGAAAGATGAGACTTTATTCCTGCAAAGACTTGGGAACCCAAATGCAGAGTTCTACTCTTTCTGATGAGTTGGAATTGACTTGATGATCTTGGATTTTTTTTTCAAGTGCAAGAAATTCTTCTTATTATTTTCATTGATTTGAAAGTTGAAGTGGTTGTGATGGCTAATTAATTGCATGTAGTGGTTGGTTCAATTGTTTCAAAGTTAGGATGAATTCACATAACATGAAAGCAGTGGTTCTCAACCTGTGGGTCATACTCCTTTGGGAGTGGGTGTTGAATGACCCTTTCACACGGGTTGCCTGATTCATAACAGTAGCAAAATGACAATTATAAAGCAGCAATGAAAATAGTTTTGTTTTGGGGCTCACTACCACATGCAGAACTGTGTTAAAGGGTTGTGGCATTAAGAAGGTTGAGAACCACTGCATTAAAGGGTCAGTAGGATTCGTCGCTACGTGGGAATTTTGTTACCTGGTACTGCCTGTATGTCCAAATTTACCCATGGAGGCATGCGTGGGTGTATGAGTGCTGTGTCCATGTTTGTGAGTGGTTCGAGGCAGGTGGTAAAGGATGGTGCTAATGAGCCCCAGGGCCCAGGCCTCATTTATCGCCCGAGAGGCTGATGGGATGGGATTTTTAGAGGGCAGCACAGTTGCTGAAAATCAGAGAAAGGAGGAGGTTTCTTTTCTCAGTTGCCTCTCAGTCAACCCTGTTGACTGCTGACATGGTAATGGAACTAAGGAAATAGCTTTACTGCTGGGGAGAAGTCAGTTGATCTGTATGAAAAGGAGAATAATAATAACATCAGCATCAGTGCTGTTGTATCTGTTACACTGACCAATTTGGAGTGCTACTGTTGCTCCACACATTTTGGTAGATGGCCAGCAATACAGCTGGAGAACACTAAATTGACTACAAAAGGGTCAATTGATGGGCAATAGAAATTCTTCCCACACACATGGGTGAGAAGGAAACTCATTACTTACCTCCTTACGAGTAGAGCTTCAAATCACTTAGTACCTCCATCCTAGGAAGTTTCATATCCTGATAAATTGGGATAATTATATAATCTTCTATTTTAGATTGTAGCATTATCATAGATGCAAATAGGTGGAAAGACAATACTAACAAGTATTTAAGTTTCTGCCACATGCGCACTTATGGATGCTTTAAATACATCTTACAAGCCGGACAGAAACCCTTAAAGGGGGCTTTGTGATTCCTATTTTCTACATACATAAAGTAAGCAGAGCCTTTCGAGGGCCATGCAGCCAGTCAAGCCAGATACCACCTTCAAAGACCACAGTCAATGTGCCTCCCCTCGTTGATTTCCCTGTATGCTGTGTGGTGACGCTTCAGTGTCATTCCTTTGGTCCATTTATCTACTAGCTAAATGCATTGATATTGTTCACAGAGCATCAACTTTATGATTATGTACAAGTGTTCAGCAAATAACAGGAATTGCTTTTTCATTTTCTATATTTAGGAGGTTAGAACAACTCATAATAAATATGATGACCTTAGGTCAGACATTTCCTGTAAAGTAATGACCAGAACTTCTGCAGCCTACTATTAATTATGATCCAAGAGCACTCAGCCATTGCTTTAAAAATAATAAAAAAATAAAGAATACAACAAATGATGCTTTGGTTGTTATGTAACAGTGTGGTGGGTGTTAAAAAGGTAATTTTGTTGGCCTATGACTATTTCCCGTAACTTCACTCACAAGAGCAGGTGAACTCATTTTCCGGTAGGTCGCAAATGTACCAGCTTGGGCTTTATTACCCACTTAAACTTTAATAAAGTCTCAAGAAGGTTATCAGTCTGTTAACTTTCTATGGTTATGTCATTGAAAATCTATGAGGTGACCATTCCGTTTTTTAAGCAAATGAAGAAAGATTGGGTCCAGGAATATTGTGAAGTATTTTTTTCTGCATTATTTTTCTTCTTCCTCCTTCTCTCTCTTTAAAAATTTTAAAATTTATTTTAAAGACCCGCTCCCCACCTTCCTCCTTCTCTTGTCATTCTGGGCAGGCCTTGACTTATGAAAGATTTTCAATCCTGCTTCTTTCTTTTCTTTTGTAAGTTACAATAGTTAGGTCGGTCAAATGTTTGCCTTTGTGTGTGTGTGTGTAATATTTCTATGAATAAAAATCATTAAAGAAGTACCCTGGGATATATTAAAACATCCTTAACACAATACAATAATACTTAATAATAATGTTTTGATGTGCATTGCAAAGTACCATCCCTTGTGACTACAATCCATTTCCTCTCATTTTTAGTAGGCAACACAGGGCTGGCCCTTCAGTACAGGCTGCAGCCAAGTCAGACCTGGGTGACCTGGAGACTGCCTACATACCTGAAGGGATTTGTAGGACGTTTTTGTGGGTCTTGAAACAAACTTTTCTTAAATTTTGAGAAGGAAGAAGTGTTTTCCCTCCCTCTATCTCTCCTTTCTTGTTTTATCCCCTTGGAATGTTTCACTCCTGTGATGTAAGCCATTGGTTAATTTTATTAGATTAGAAGCATTCAACTTTGGACTTAGCTGTTCAGCTTGACAATTGTATTATTTCTGGCAGGATATATGTATAATTTCAAACAACTGTATCAGGGAACAAGGCAATGTATCTGTTCTTTCCAATGGCCAAACCATTTGGCTGCTTCTTAGAATTTTCATATTTTATTTGCCTTATAGAACACCTGATGAAGTGACTACTAATATAGATGCGTATTTTGGGGAAAAATGTAATGTACATTAGATGTTGAAGTGAACATTTTAAGAATGGTATTAGGCAAATAAACTATAATAGTGGTAAGGTTATTAATTCTATCATCAAAGGGGAATTTTTTATTTTTTGTCAACAGCAAACTTTGTTCCATTTTATCACTGGGGGAAAAAATGTGCTTCCAGCGCTAGTTCAAACCTTTATTTTTAGGTAAAGCATGGAAGATTTTAGAAAAAACATATTTCAGAAAGTATATAGCATGTAGCTGAGAACTGCTAGTGTGGGGGTCGGGTGACAGTTCCCATGGGAATTCTCCACGTCTTGTGACCATTGTTGTTCTGGACTATCTTTTCAGGGGTGTTTGCCCAGCAAACAGCTTTAGAAGCTAGGAACAGTTCTGCCTTTGAGGCACAGGGGAGATTTTTTCCTTGATCCAAATAGATTCTGTGCAGAGAGGTTAGCAGGTTTGTGTGCAGCTCTCTATAAAATTGGGGACTTCCTAAATTTGGGATTCTTCCGGTGTGACACAGACACTGTGAGTACAGCACCCCCCGTGAGTGAGAGAGT
The DNA here is from genome assembly GCF_050624435.1 of Tenrec ecaudatus. Classification (NCBI taxonomy): domain Eukaryota; kingdom Metazoa; phylum Chordata; class Mammalia; order Afrosoricida; family Tenrecidae; genus Tenrec; species Tenrec ecaudatus. The sequence goes on from NW_027459348.1 coordinate 142,672, forward strand.
CTGTGACTGGGACGTCAGCGTTTATGGAATTGTGACAGGCGAACAGGGGAGTTTGACAGCCAGATAGAGTTCTCAGTCCCTTCACAGTGCTTGATTTTTTTTTTTTTATCACATGTAGCTAAACATTAGAACACCAGGCCTTCCTTTTAAAAAAGAGAAAAAAAAGGAATACAACTGCCTTATAAATTGCACTTATTTCTCAAACTAAATGCACTGGGAATGAAGCATTCATATATACTATTTGCCGTATAAAACTTCAACTTATGGCAGCATTTATTGCAGAGACAAGAGTATGAATATGAAATTAATTTTACTTGCATAAACTCACACTGCTTCAAATGCTAAGCAGTACTGATAGTTCGAGGCTTGATGTGTCCATGGTGTGTAGTTCTGTGCAGTTTAAGTGTTTGGCCCTCAAAGGAGCAGCAGGTGGCACTTATATCTGAGTTCTAGCAAATGAATAAAACACATGCAAGAGATTTAATATATCAAGATGCCTGGTAACTGTGATCTTAATTTTTTTCCCCTTTGGTGTTGTGTTCTTTCTTCAGATGTGGCGCAACTGATACGGGAATTGAGAATTGGGATTAGAAATGGGGCTACTTTTTGAAAAGCTACTAAAGACGTTGCATTGAATGCCCATGCTTAGCTTGGTGGCAAGTTTGCAGTCAATGAACCACAAATACCTGTTAATATAAGTGATGTATTCATCGCAAGTTTACCAAATTAATTTGGTGCGCCCTAGATAAAAGTGAAATGCTCAGGCAGGTGTTATGGATTGAATGACGTCTCTCCAAAACATATGCTGTAATTCCTAACCTCCATGCCTGTAGGTGTAATTCCACTTGGGGGCGGGCTGTCTCTGTTATGATGTTTATGACGAGGGCTTTATGTAGGTGGTATTTCAGTCAGTCTCTTTTGATATACAGACGCAATTAAAGAAGCAAGCTAGTAGAGATGGGACTAGACTGAAGCTGAGCCACGTGGAGATCTGCAAGAAACCAGGAGGCTAGCTGAAGGGACAGGGCCGTCCACAGAACCAACACAAAGAAAATCCCTCCTCCAGCGCTGACTCCTCACCTCTTAACCTGTGAATTTTCACACAATTTCTGTTTGCCGTGGCCACCCACTTGTGATATTTCTATTGTAGTAGTGCTAGACATAGAAGACAGCAGGCATATTGATAGATTTATATTGAGATAGAGCCTTAAATTTTATATAGGGTATTTTGCTTTTAGCTTTAGTAAAGAATAACTTTAGTTATATTTAAAGGAAAACTGCATTTTACTTTTATATATTTTTTAAGTGACAAGTTATTCTCAGCAACTAACTCCCAGATCTTTCATTTGTATATTCTACACGAGCAAGATAAACTTCTACCTTCAACTTTGGTGCTGTTAGGAAGTATTTCAATATGATAGCTACTGGCTGCTTCCTACTAATTTTCTCGGGAAAAAATAAGCAAATTTATAGGTGTTCCACAAGTTCCTCAAGGTGGTAATGTTTTATGGAATGAGTAGTTTAGATTTTGTAAAGTCCACATATACTTTAGATTTTTATGGAGTGTGTGTGTGTGTGGTGTGTGTGTGGTGTGTGCTGTGTGTGTGCGTGTGCTGTGTTTAGGTAGCCATCTGCACCATAATTTATGATGTCTTGTGCATTTTAATCAGCGTCTAGTTATGCACAGTCCTAGCCTTCCTGCTACCTAAATACTTAAAACAGCAAAGAGCTGTGGGATATAGGGCATGTAGCTGGAAAACTACTTCCTGCTTTGCCTCCCTGTACCTGAGCAGATGATCTGCGAACCAAGGCCTCTCGGAGGCACAGCTGCTGAACTGCTGGAGTGCGGTTGGCAGCAGGAAGCAGGGACTGGGTCTGTGGCTGCCAAGGGGCCTGGCCTTCCTGCTGGTCAGCCTTGGGTGCTCTAGTTAGGGAGGGCAGCATGGCACCATTTTACCCATGGCTGTCTCTGAGTAGGCTTTCGGCGCTGGCGGAAAACGGGAGCTGGTGCTGCCATGTTGTTGCCATGCAGCCTCCTTGCCCGCAGGGTTTTAATTGCATTGTGTGGCTTTGGCACCATGGTCATTTTAACGGATAAGCATTCATTTTTCCCCCTTTGATGTGTAGTTTAGTCAGAAAAAACTGCAACTGAAATCCATTTCAAACAGAAATGCGTTGTGCCAGCTGCAGATTGAAGCCTGGCCTTGATTTGCAAATTTTCGCAGATTCGGAGGATGTTCTGCCAGCGAGCCAGCGCAAAAGCTGGGATAGGGCCAAAACCAAGCTCCACTGAACACTTTCCATCCCAGCTTCTCAATGTACAGATCCAAGGAACTTTTTCCTTGAGAAGACACTGGTATATATGTTTTTTGAATAGCCTTATACACACATAAATCCAGAACCCTGGCATGGAGATAAGGCTTCTGGGCTTTAATTCTGAGTCATGGGTTTGTTATATGACTTTGCTGGATTAATGGGGCCTGGAAAGACCACAAGGCACTTGGGGATACCAATTTTCAAAATAAACTATTTTTTGAAGTATTATTAAGTCAAAAAGTATTGCTAAAATTAATAGTGGCCTTTCTTAAAAAAATCTAAAGGTGCAGGTATTACTTTTCAACAGATTCTCCATCTAGGTCTACATACTTTCTTTTCCTTTTTTAATCATTTTATTAGGGGCTCATACAGCTCTTATCATAATCCACACATACATCAATTGTGTAAAGAACATTTGTACATTCATTGTCCTCATCATTCTCAAAACATTTGCTCTCCACCTAAGCCCCTGGTATCGGTTCCTCCTTTTCTCCCTCCCTCCTTACTCCCCTGTCCCTCATGAACCCTTGAAAATTTATAAATTATTATTTTGTCATGTCTTGCCTTGTCCAACGTCTCCCTTCACCCACTTTTCTGTTGTCTGTTCCCCAGGGAGGAGGTAATGTACACATCCTTGTAATCGGTTCTCCCTTTCCAACTCACCCTCCCAATGCCCTCCCTGTATCGCCACTCACACCACTGGTCCTGAAGGGATCATCCGCCCTGGATTCCCTGTGTTTCCACTTCCTATCTGTACCAGTGTACATCCTCTGGTCTAGCCGGATTTGTAAGGTAGAATTGGGATCATGATAGTGGGGGGTGGGTTGTGGGGGAAGCATTTAGGAACTAGAGGAAAGTTGTATGTTTCATTGTTGCTACATTGCACCCTGACTGGCTCGTCTCCTCCCTGAAACCCTTTGGTAAGGGGATGTCCAGTGGCCTAAACATGGACTTTGGGGCTCCAACCCGCACAACCCCCCCGTATTTATTATGATATAATTTTTTGTTCTGATGATGCCTGATACCTGATCTCTTTGACACCTAGTGATCACACAGGCTGGTGTGCTTCTTCCATGCGGGCTTTGGTTTTCCTCTCTGTAACCCATTCCTGAAAAATTCTGCACTCTTGCTTTACACCATGCCCAAATGGCAGATTTGCCATCCTCCAGGGACTCAGATGAATTTCCCTGTTGAACAAAAGGAAGCCTGAAGAGGCAAGCTCAGGCTGTTGGGTGAATGAGGTAAAGATTTCTCAGTAAATTCTCAAGGAATACCTTTGCCACCCTCGAAGAATGAGCGGGACGTTTTGCCTCCCAGGATTCTGCCCCTGCTCGAGACTAGCAAGGGTTGCTCTAGGGGAAATTCTTTGAGAAACCTTATGGCAGACGATGGCCCCTCTTTCCTCTGAAGAACAGCTGGCTGTTCGAATCCCTGACCTTTTGGTTAGCAACAATGAATGCCTCAATCAGTGTGCCAGCAAGTCTCCTTTTATTACGAACATACCACAGCTCATTAACGAAGCAAGAGTGCGTGGCATCAAGTAGCTTCGCGCTAGTTGTGTAGTGTGCATTTCTAAGTCAGTGATCGTTCAAGTTTCTCACATGCAAGCTACATGCTTTTCTTGGATCGTTCATACAGGATCAAGACTCACTTCTGACAGGGTAGGATGTATTCATTTATTTTTAATGAAAATATTTGTGTATAGCAGACATTAAAAGAAGTGTGTGCAGTTATGACATGTCCTATCCTATTAAATTCATTAAACACACCTTGAGTGTTGACACTACTATGTACTCTGGTCTTCAGAACAATCCTAGAAGGTATTGTCATTCCTTAGTGTGAGGAAATTGAGCCTCAGAAAGCTGAAGCTAGTTGCCTACAATGCAACTTCTAAGTGGTAAAGCAAAATTTAGGCTGCTTTCTTATCTTCAAGTTCCATGTGTGTTCAACTCTACTTTCTTAAAACATGCTAAGGCATAACCTCAGCCTTCCTGTAGCTTGTATTCTGTGGCACTAGAGATACAAACAGAGAAAGTGACTGCTTAAATGTGAACTTTTGTACAATGGCTGTACATTATAATGGAAGCATGGGAGCAATCAGTGCATGTAAGTCTTCAGGGTAGTGAGACAGTTGTAGGTCGAATGTGCAAGAACCATGCAAAGTAGAACAGGTGCTTTTGCGGAGGCATGGCACGATGTGGGGAGCACAGCTACAGCTCAAGATGGGCATGGGGTAGGATAGCAGGAGAAAGCACATGGTAGAACTGAGCCTTCAGTGCTGGCCTCTGAAGGAAATTCTTCTGGGGAGAGGGAGGGCTGCCCACCTAGTTGGGATTGGGGCTGGTCCTTCAGACCTCTCTATTGGATCTACAGCTCAGGGAGAGGGAGTAAACGGAGGGAGTAAACGGAGGGAGTAAACGGAGGGGGAGGAAAAGAATGGGGAGCACATCCTGACCCACCAAGCCCCGAGGACAATATTCCTGCTCAGAGCAGCCAATGCACAGAGAGGAACATATGGCCGGGCCCACTATGACACACGACATCCCTCACTGACACATAGCTCTACGGGGGGCAACACTGGAGACACAGTGTGGGAATTGTGCCCAACCTGACCCCACCACACCGAGGCAAAACACTAAGGGTGTGCAACAGAACAGCAAGGTGAGCAGAGCAAGGAAGTCCAGAGGGGGTACCAAAACACAGACCTTGAACTATTTATAGGCTTTTGTCTTTTTGGTCATTGGGTTTTTTGTTGTTCTTATTTTTTGTGCATATTATCTCTATAGGTCTATCTAGATAAGATAGGTGGGATGAACAATCCGGAGGAGAAAACAACAGGATCCAGGGTTCTGGTGGGGTGGGGGTGGGACATGGGAAAGGAGGAGGTGGGGGAAAGGAAGTGGGTGTTAACAAACCAAGGACAAGGGAACAACAAGTGATCAAAAATCAATGGCAAGGAAAGTGTAGGCGGCCTGGTAGGGCTTGATCAAAGGCAATGTAACCCAGAGGAATTACTGAAACCCAAATGAAGGCTGAGCATGATAGTGGGACAAGTGGAAAGTAAAGGAAATAGAGGAAAGAGCTAGAAGGCAAAGGGCATTTATAAAGGTCTCAATAAAAGCATGTACATATATAAATATATTTCTATATGACAATGGGGAAATAAAGTAAATTCTTCTGGGGGGAATGGCAGTTGTCCACGTAGCTGGTATGGGGGACCGAGCCCTCGGGCCCCTCTAATGGCTCCCGTCCTCTAGTTCTTAATGCTTCCTCCCCCCGTCCCTATCATGATCCAAATTCTACCTTATAAATCTGGCTAGACCAGAGGATGTACACTGGTAACTGGAAACACAGGGAATTCAGAATAGATAAACCCCTCAGGTCTAATAATGAGAGTAGTGATATCAGGAGGGGAAGGGTAAGGTGGGGTAGAAAGGGTGGACGAATCATTAGGATCTACATATAACCTCCTTCCTGGGGGATGGGCAACAGAAAAGTGGGTAAAGGGAGATGTTGGAGAGTGTAAGACATGAAAAAAAATTATCAAAGGTTCATGAGGGAGGGGGATGGGGAAGGAGAAAAAGAAAATGAGCTGATATCAAGGACTCAAGTAGAAAGCAAATGTTTTGAGAATGATGATGGCAACAAATGTGCAAATGTGCTTGACACGATGGTTGTATGTATGGATTGTGATAAGAATTGTTAGAGCCCCAAATAAAATGATTTTAAAGGGGGAATAAAAATAAAGGATGTGAGGCATGGACAAGAACGAGGAGGACGGGGTTTTCCTGCTAATGAGTGTGAGCTTTTCCATATAGGTAATTTGTAGTGATTATAGGACTTTTATCAGGGGGGAAACAGGAGAATCAGTACTGCACAGTGACACCAATATCCTTTAACCAAAGCCCATAAATAATGCGTCTGCAATGGAATAACCTGGACTTATTCTTACTGTAGAGTATGTTAGAAAAAGTTAAGATATGATTTGGTGATTCAGGGTAGGTCAAAGGATGTTATCAGGAACCAGAGGTAATTCTGTAATTTGGTAATTTTATAAATTGGATTTAGTAGGAGTGCTGAAAGAAATCTGACACTGTGATTGGTCTCAGAAAAAGCAGAAATTATTCATATTAGCTGGGAGAGGGTGTGGTTGGCATTTTTTAACGGAGTACACGATACATCTGTTTTTTTATATGCTTAGGCAGGATTATGAAGTAGACTTGGCTTTGCTCTCCCTTCATCAAAGTCATAGTGACCTTGGGTGATGTTGGTGTTCCCTGGGACTGTTTGTGCCCACAGGACAACACTGCAGCTGTGCTGTGAGGGCCAGTCCGGGGTGTCTCTTCAGCCAGATTTTAGTGGTGCAAGCTATGTATTCAGACTCCACTGTCTTAGCTGAGTGAGCTTTGGCAAGCTATTTAGACTCATTATGCCTCCGTTTCCTTTTCTGAAAATAGGATTAGTTCATGGAGTTATGATGGAATATATGGGATGATAATATATGTAGTTAGAATCATGTCTGGGAGATAGTAAAATTTCAGTAATTATAATCGTTTCTATTATTTTGGAAATATTACTCCATCAGAATTGGAACCAAAGGCATGAGGAAGGAAATGCTTAGGAGAGCTGGTTGACTGCTCGGCCAGGGTGCTAGAAGTAGGCTCTGAGAGAGGCAATCCAAACGGACGTTAGACAAGACTCGGCCTCAGATTGTGGCGCGAAGACAAGAAGAGGCTATACGACAGTCTCCCTATGTTTATCCCCGAATGTGCGGTGGGAGGTGAGATTCTCACAATAGATCTGGAACACAGGAATCGCAAGGAAGATTAAAGGGCAAGAATGATAGCCAGCTGGAGATGTTCAGCAGCTGCTGGTGATACATAACCGAAACTCAGGGACAGGCCAGGCGTGCTAACCACTGTGCTTTCTGCTGTCTTAGAGAGGGCCTAACTGTCCACAGGTGAGAAGTGCCACTCATTTCATCCTTGCCCCCCTCCCCCCTTTGCTCTCTGCAGGTCTGAGGGAGGAGGTTTCCATGATCTCATATATAATACCAAACAATCAGCAGACTGTCAAAAATGATGGATTTGCTTTTTGTCAACAAAATGGAACATTCTTTTTTAAAAAAAAATCATTTTATTGGGGCTCATACAACTCTTATCACAATCCACACATACATCAATTGTGCAAAGCACACTTATACACTCATTGCCCTCATCATTCTCAACATTTGCTTTCCGCTTGGGTTCCTAGAATCAGTTCCTCATTTTCCTTTTTCTCTTTCTCTTTCCCTTCCCCCGCTTCCCCCACCTTCATGAACCCTTAATAATATATAAATTATTGTTTTATTTTATCTTACACTGCCTGGTGTCTCCCTTCACCCACTTTTCTGTTGCCCATCGCCCAGAGAGGAGGTTATATGTAGATCCCTGTGATTGGTTCCCCCTTTCTACCCCCTTTTCTCCTAGTATCGCCTCTCTCACCCTTGGTCCTGAGGGGTTAATCTGTCCTGGATTTCCTGTGTTTCCAGTTCCCATCTGTACCGCTGTGCATCCTTTGGTCTAACCAGGTTTGCAAGGTAGAATTGGGATCATGATAGTTGGGGGGAGGAAGCGTTTAAGAACTAGAGGAAGGTTGTGAGTTTCATTGTTGCTACATTGAACCCTGAGTGACTCATCTCCTCCCCACTACCCCTCTGCAAGGGATGCAAAACAGAACATTCTTATGCCAAGAAAATCTTGTCTGGGGCTTTTAACTTTGAATAATTCTGCATGATACTTTCACAAATGCTTAGATGGAAAAACATAAGGTGTTCTTCTAGATAGTCCCTTAGATAATTTTATATATCTGTCTACACATCTGTCCTTCCATCCATCTATGGCCATCAGGTTTGCTGAGTAATGGACCGTATTACTTTGGTTCTTAATAAGGTTGCTTCTACAAACCATGATTTGGCAGGGTGCAACCAATTTTTACTGAGAGATGTTATAAGGAACTGGCAAGGAACCATGGTTTATTTTTTAATTCACTTTTGGTTTTGTGAATAATCTGGTTCTCGATAGTGTACTAGGTAGACTACATGAGGACTCTGGGAGAAAAGTAACTTCCAGTGATCAATGACAGGAAGTGCTCTACTTCTCTTGAATATTCACCGCCCCCCTCCCTTGATGGTGAATTATGTAGCTGCTGTTATTTCCTTCTTTGAGTTAGTCACTGGGAAACTCAGAGGAAAGCATATGGTTCTGAATGAAGTATCTGTTACCAATAACAGTAATTATAGTGCTAATCAAAATTCTGGCTTTATTCTCTCCTCTTTTTACTTCCTGTTACACACCTTTTCTCAGTTCTCTTTAGTCTCATTACTCGAGTAAGGTACTCGGAAGATGGTAAGGCGCTTACATTCTTGTTTGTCCTATAAATACCTGAGTGTGTATGTGTACCTACACAACAGTTTTGTTGCTACTTATAGGTGTTGTGTGTTCCACGTGACAGAGTAGAGCTGTCTCGTAGGCTCAATCTGTATGGAAGCAGATATCTGGCGTTTTCTTCCGTGGAGCCACTGTGGGGACCGGGGAGTATTGCATGCTACAGATATTTTCGTTGGAAGCTAAGCTGGAAACCATTGTGCCACCAGGGCTCCTTTGCACAGGCTTACACACATGTCATTGTAAAAGCACTAACAAGGACCTGACAAACCGTCTCTTTATTCCACTGAAATGGGCTCTTTTGTGTGGCATATGTAAGAAACATCCTAATTTCATAAGATGGGAGTTTTATCTTTATTACAAAGATATATATATATTAAAGAATAATGGAAGCAGGGTAAGAGGTTTTCTAGAGTTAAAAGGAACCAGAGGCAAATACTACTATAGACACCATCGTGCAATCATGGAGATCTACAAGTACATGCTTGTGTAGACACAAAGGCTGAACAGCTATGGGAGGTGGAGGGGGAAGTAAGCCCATGTACATACAGAGATTTGACAGAGGTTATTTGTATATGTGATTTTACCTTGAATTCAATGACAGAAATGAATGTGGCTGAGTGTACAGGGGATCAAGCTATCAAAACTTTTTAGACATAACCAAACAACCTCAGGGAATGGACCTGCTCTCTCAAGAAGGTAGTCTTGGGAGATACCATGGTCAATTGGCATGACAAAGACAATGTTCTACATCCTACTAAGGTGAGTAGTGACTGGGGTCATAAACACTATCAGCATCCATCTAAGGTGCAAATCTTGGGGTCTCCTCACCTGAGGAAAGAAGAGTGATGAAAATCAAGAGAAACCATTAGTCCAATGGACTAACGAACCATGCAGACATCAGTCACTATAATTCTGAGAGCAGAAGAACTAGATGTTGCCCACCACCACTGCCAACTGCCCTGAAAAGGATTATGTTTGGTCCTGGATGGAGCAGGAGAAAAATGTCGAACAAAACTAAAAATCATAAAAAAAGATCAGGCTTTCTAATGGTTGGATAGATACAGGTGGAACCCCCGTGATTATGGCCCTTAGTCCTTCTGTGTGTTTTGAACTGAACTCCTTTGTTAGAATCATCAACCATTTAAGAGCAACAGGAAATACTCAAGGCAAAGCTTAGCTGACGGGGAATGAAGAGGAATGGAAATAGGACACACAGGAAGACAATGGTGTACGTGAGAGTACCTTGGGGGGAATTGCAACAAAGTGTGTAAGAATTGAGTATAAAACCGATTTCTGCTGTAAATCTCCATCTCATGAACAGTAAAAAAGTATTTTAAAATGCTATATGCAAGAAAAATGAGTTAGCTGTGTAACTCATGTGTAGATTGTGTTAGGAAAAGCTATGGATTTGAAATCAGAAGGATTTCATCCTTCTTGGTCTTTTAATAGCTGTGTGGCCTTACACAGCTACTTAATCTGTGTGAGCTTTGAATTTCTCGGTAGAATGAGAATAAAAATATCTGTTCTACCTACTTTTCCTTTATTGCAAAGATTACACTGGATAATGCATAATCCTCTGTAAACTGCAAAGAGCTAGAGGTAATATTGTTATCCAAGTTTTGATTTTCACTTCTTAGAAGAGTATCTGTCACAGCGTTAGAACAGGAGCCACCAACTTAACACCAATGTGAATGATCAGGGGTCAAGAAAACGAATCCTGTGATTCTCTGCCTTTTTCTCATCATCGATGGAGGCATTAGTAAAAGAAGTACTTCTCTCAATATTAGAATAGAAAACTCACTGCAACATCAGGGGTAACAGCAAGTAGCAGAGAAACAATACTTAGAAGAACCATCTGACCTGTTCTGTAGGAGTTCCTGGGTAAAGCAAATAGTTAATGATCTTGGCTGCCAACCACAAGGTTGGCAGTGAAGGTCCACCAAGTAACACCCCCGATGAAAGGGCTAGCAATCTACCCTTGAAATAAACTTGTGGGACATCATTCCACTATAGCACACACAGGGAGGCTTGCCGCGAGAGGGAGTCAACTCAGTGGAAGATCGTTGATGCGTGTTTCTGTATGTCCTGTACAAGGAGCGCAAGTGGGGCCGGTAGGTAAGCATTGGACTGCTAACTTCCAGCTTCTCAGTTCAAACCCACCAGCCAAAGACAGCTGAGGTCATCTTGTCGCATAAACACACACACAATCTTGGAAACTGACTGGAGGATGACTGTGAGTCTAAGTCAGCACAGTGGCAGGAGGTGGGTTAATGTCAGATACAGCCAGCAGCCACGAGTCAGTGACTCCTCGTGGTTACCAGGCATACATGGGAATGGTTTTGTTTTTAAAGAGAAGGCAGAAAAAAAACCTTTAAAAAAGTCTTCCCAATATAGTTTTTGGTAATTAATTCAAAATTTTAAAAATACATATATTGGTGAACACTGTTCAGGGAGGACAGGATAAGTTGTGGTTACTAGGTCATGACCTCAGTTACAGAAAGTATTTCTGAAATTCGGCTCATGTGTGAGGCAACACGGACCCAAAAAGGAATAAATTTTTAAGTTCTTTGTAGAAAGCAAACGCACATCTATTTTTTAAGTGTTACAAAGCATTTCTCTGGTGAATATTCATTAAATTCTATACATGGTGTTCTAAAAATATTCAAATTTGTTTCTAAAAGGCACTTTTTACTATGAATGCATTACAAAGGTATATTTTTAAATGCACAATTAATATATTCATGCAGCATACAAAGGAAGCAGTATTTATAAATAATTATTTGTGAATAATGTACAGTTTTGTTAGGTGTTGCTGTCTTCTGCCTAGTTGTGGTAACATGCTGATATCAAACAACAGGTATTCCTAGGGACTGTATTCCAGGAACATCAAAGGACTGTTGGCTGCTTATCTTATTATAGTAGGTCCCCGGGGTAAGATATCAAAAAATGAAATTGAGAAACTAGCACATTACCCAGATTATATATAAATATATGAACACCAGATAATAGACTAATTTCCACCATGTATTAGACTTGTTATCACTACTTTAGAATTAAAAGGGATATCTGAAAACGTCAGTAATCACCATATGATAAATTATAAATGAGCTTTTGAGCTTGAATTTATCAGGTATGTCTCAAAAAAAAAAGTAGATCAAGATTTTCTGTAATCGCCACACACTAAGCTGGGAGTGAGTTTTAAAAACCTGTTGCCCTTGAGTTGATTCCGACTCACATGACCCGTTAGGACAGAGTAGAATTGCACCTTTGTGTCTCCAATCCTGTGCTCTTTATGGAAGCTGATTGCCACATCTCTCCTGCAAAGAAGCTGATGGATTCTGTGTTTCGGTCACCACCTGAGAGCATTAACCTGTGTCCCTAGCACTCCTTTAAGTGAGCTCTAGGACCTGGGTTCTCCAGGGCTGGTACCATCAGCAATGGATGCTGGAAATACACGAGCACTGTTTGGAGCCCTTGCCGACCTAGTGCTAATCTTTGCCTCCTAACAAATTAGCCATTGTCAGTTTCTCAGGTTTCATTTTTAATCTTTAAAAGGATGGCGTAAATGAAGATTTTCAGAGTTCTATTCTTACAATTATATTTGTCTGTGAAAATATTACCACTTGTGTTTCCCCATGCGCTAGGAGAAGGGAAAAAGAAATTCGGTTACAAAAATGTTTCTATAGAAAGCATAGTACTTATAGTGAGGAAGGTCACCACCAGTTGTAAGAGAACATACTGAAATTGAAACACAAAGATCGGAGATGATGTAACGAGATCAATTAGAGCCTATGGAGCCGTGCTTTCCAGCCTAGAGGAGGAGGAGGGCAGAGAGTAGCTTGTTAGAGTCATCTGGTGAGAAGCAGAATTTTTCGCATTAAAAACACACACCGCTCCTGTCGACTCTTTATGTTGGGTTTGAATAAGGTTGAAAACCATTTGTAATGAATATTGTATGAATTGCTAGAACAAAACAACAACTTACTTGCTGTCGGTTCTGAAGGCGCTGTGCTTATACAAACTACAAACAGGTTTGTTCCAGGTGATCCCAAACCCATCCTATTGCCCAGGTACACAAATAAATAACTGAGCTATCTGTCAAAATCTGACCCAAAGGAAACCATTTTAAAATAATTGACTATGATGGCTAATAGCATGACATGGGTCAAAAAAGTGTACTGGGCCAATCACATTGCTTCATCGTAAATTTTAAATAAGCCACATGGAGTTGCAGCTAAAAGGCGTCATGGTGTTGAGAGAGGTTGGGTTTGTTATGATGGGTATTCTGCAAGAAAAAATTTATCAGAAAAACATAAACACAGAAAAATGAGGGTGGTGGGGAGTCTGGTTGACAGAGGATGAGAGAATAGACAGAGTGGGCGAGTCACACTGGCGGCAGGGTATTTACCGCAGACCCCATGACTCATCTCTGCCACTGATTTTGTTTTTCCCAGATCACACATTGCCCATAGTCATTTTACCAGTCTTTGGTACAAAAAATAAACAAAGAAATTTTCACACCTATTTTTATGTTGACTTCACAACATCACATTGTTATAAAAATGGTTTAATTCCAATTTAAATGTTATCTTTTTCCATTTAAGCCTGTTTATCCAGTTTTATTTGCACATAGTCACCATTTTTTCTCCAAACTATTTTTTTTACATAATTTCAAGTACTGTCCACTAAAGAGATTTAGACTTCATCTTGAGAGATTTATATATCTGTATGTTTCTACTCAAATCTCAGGGGGAAAATAGGAAAGAAAGCCTGTAAAACAAATGAACATTTCTGTTGATCAAATAACTTTTGTGAAGAAAGAAAACAAGGGTGATTTTGTTTTTGTAAACAGAATTTTGTATTTTTAAGAGTAGAGTAACTATGCTAATAAGAAAAGTACAGCAATCAACAATCCTTTTTTGCTGGAGAGGAAAAAGTAATAGAGAAGAATGTTTTACTTATATCACTTGTAGTGCCTTTCGCACTGTTTTGGATGGGTCCAAACTTGGTGATGAAGTAAAAGATACTCGACTTTTAAAATTTAGTGGGATCTAGAATGCGAACAGGCATTGGTAAAAACATGGTCAAAGCATTGGAATGGCAAGTCTCAGAAGAGGCCTGATGTTGTTACATGAAATGAGGCCAGTTTTGACTCAGAGCAACGGTTTGTACAACAGAACGACACACTACCGGGTCCTGCTCCAGCCTCACCGCCGTTCCTTTGTGTGCCCATTGTTGCCAGCCACTGTGCCAATCCATCTTATTGAGGGCTTTATTTAATTAATTTATTTATGCATCTCTACTGAGTAGGATGCCCTGTGGCAGGATCTTGTCTTTCCTGATAACATAGCCAAAATACTTGAGACGAAGTCTGACCATCCCTGCCTCTAAAGAGCACTCTGGCTGTGCTTCTTCCAAGGCAGATTTGTTTGTCCAGTTAGCAGTCCACGGTACCTTCAATATTCTTCCCCAGCACTACAATTCCAATGTGCAGATTCTTCTTCAGTCTTCCTTATTCATTGTTCAACATTCACATGCCTATGAAGCAAATGAAGAAGATCATGGCATGGCGCTGGGGCACCTTATTCTTCAAAATAGCAGCCTTGCTTTTCACACTTTAAATAGAACTTGAGCTGCGTATTTACTCAATGCAATGTGGCATTTGATCTCTTGACTAAGCTGCCCTCAATGTTGATTATGGATCCAAGCAAGATGAAACCCCTGGCAACTTCAATGTTCTTTTATCATGATGTTGCCTATTGGACTAGATGTGAGGATTTCTGTTTCCTTGACACTGAGTTGTAATGCATAGTGTAGGCTGCAGTCCTTGGACTTCATTTTCAGTATGCAAGGTTGTATCATCTGAATATCATAGGTGTTAATAAGCCTTTCTCCAATCCTGATGCCATATTCTTCTCCATGCAATCCAGGGGCCTTAATTATTTGCTCAGTTTACAGATTGAACAAGTGAGGTGAGAAGACCCAACTCTTGACACACACCTTTCTTGATTTCAAATCATGTCATATACAAAGGGATACCCCCTAAAACCAGAATTGGGCTGGCAGAGCTTTCTTAGTATGTGTTTTCCCCACTGGGCAAGCATTGAGCAACTCTCTCTGAGTTAGTGTATCCAGTGGTGTCACCTGGGGAGGTTCTCTATGGTCTCAGTGGATTTTTTTCATAAAACCAGTTTCTCTCAAACCTCATTTCTTGTGATGGTTGATTTAAGTGAACAGCTTGTGGCTGTGAAGTTTTGTTTCCTGCTCGGGAAAAATGACACAGAAACTGTTGCGATGTTGAACACAGCTTACAGGATAGCACTATGGGAAAAACTCAAGCGTATGAGTGTTTTCCTTGTTTCAAAAAAAAGGTGAAATGTCTATTGATGACAAAACTCATTCTGGACATCCATTAACTTCCCAAACAGATTGAAACATTGACTTGTAGTGCATTTGGAGTTCATTCCACCACGTCAGACTGTTAGTCAAGTCAATCTTTCTATTTAGAGCAGTGGTTCTCAACCTTCCTAACGCCACGGCCCTTTGATGTAGTTCCTCATTATTTTTGTTGCTACTTCATAACTGTAATTTTGCTACTCTTATGAATCGGGCGAACCCTGTGAAAGGGTCATTCGACCTCCAAATGGGTCGCAACCCACAGTTTGAGAACCTCCGATGTCGAGGTTCTATAAGGATAAATGTAATTACTTTGAAATGAAGGATTATTTAGTGAAATTGAAAATATGACTGCCAGTTCTTTTTAATGGTACATTTTATTTGCCTTAACTACCGTATATACTTGAGTATAAGCTGACCTGATTAACAACTGAGGCACCTAATTTTACCACAAAAACTGCATAAAAAATGTGCTGAAAAATTTGGTTTATACACGAGTATATAACTAATTATTGTAACATGCATTTTGCCATTTACAGAATATTTGATTCTTGGTTATGGGACTACAGGCTCAATATTGGATGCAGTGCATACAAGAAAATAATTGTCTAGTTTTGGAGGGAGAAAATGTATTCTTGCTGACCATTAAAAACAAATGTCAGTCTGGGTGTCAAATTGTTCCTTGTTACTGATGAAAGCCATCTTTATTAATATTGTTATGTGAAGTGTATATGGATGTAATTTAAATAAAATCTTCCAACCTATTTTTTCTGGTTAACCTCCTGTTGAAAATTTCCTTTTTTTCTCCAGATAAATTGAAACTGACTCTATAGTTGGACAAGATATTCATGTGATTCTTTTAGACCCTATTAAAATGTAGATTCTGATTCAGTGTACGTGAGATGGATGTTGAAATTATCAGCAGTGGGTTGAACTGGAATTCCCGATGTAAACACCCTGATTTAGACCTCCACCCGATTGTTAGTTTGCTGTGCTCTGATGGCTGCGTGTTGCAGTGATCCTAGAAGCTATGCCTCTGGTCTTTCAAGTACCAACTGGGTCATCCGCAGTGAATAGGTTTAGCAGCGCTTGTAGACTAAGACAGAGTAGGAAGAAAGGCCCGATACAAACATTAACCAATGAAGACCTTAGTGATATGAACTGATCATTTTAAGACTAGTTTGATTTGAACTGGTCGAGTTATGGAATAGAACAGCACTTCTGGTCAAGTAGAAGACCACTAGAGTATCTAAGGAACAATTTGGCTGTACTTCTTTGAATACATATTTATTTGTTCTTCTCACAGTCCACAATACTTTCAGTATTCTTCTCCAACATATTAATTAAAATGCATCAATTCTTCCATCTCCCTTATTCATTGTCGAATTTTCACTTGCATATGAGGAAATTGAAAACACCAGGGCCTGGTCAGGCACACCTTAGTCTTCAAAGTGACCTGCTTGCTCTTCGACACCTTAAAGTAGTTTTGTGTGGCAGATTTGCCTAATGAAATATTTCACTAAATTTCCTGGTTACTAAACAGAAGGCAGCTATACCAAGATTATTGAACAGTCAGTAGGCTGACAATCATTGTCTTACCACATCAATGCCCCATATGCTATAGGAAGATATATATCATTCTAGCAAACCTGTGACTGACATTCTCAGTGAGTATTATTTTAAGTTTTCCCTGGCAGCCAACTCCCATTGTTTGTATAAGTAGCGTCCAGCCATGAAACGATTGATTCTGTACAAGCGAATAATTCAGGTCCTGCGATAGAGAGTTAGTCTACATTGGACCGATATCTCTATTTAAAAAAAATTAGGTACCAGGGGCTAATCAATGACAATATTAACAGAAGATCTTTTTGCCTCAAGGAGGTGATCAATAAGACTCTCTAACATAAATTGACAATGCGGTCTCTAAAGGGAGCCAAATGCAGATAAAAATCCATACATCCAGAAATAGATTTTGGGTTCATACGATATCCTATAGAGAATAATTAGTGCTTACATCATGGCCCTGCTTGATAGGGAACCGAGGATATATGAATGCTATATCAAAGTGTGGTGAAGAAATTAGATGGTGCTTTACTATCAGAAAAAAGATAACATCAGAAGTCTTAAAGGATTGTTTCCAAATAAGCAGCCATCTAAGTGAGATGTCAACTAAATCCACTTAGAAGTACACCAATATCAGTGACCACCAAAGGATTATAAACCATATCATCTGAAGCCAAAGGAGGTCAACAATATCAGAACCTAAATTGTGAGACATTAGTTTGCAGAAGGCTATGAGTGATGGGGGGCGCCCAAGATACGTTTGTGAGTTCTACATAGGAAATAAGTCTTCCTTGATTCCCTAGATCCATAATTGAGGGATGGGACGAAACTGGTTGCCAAACCAAGTGCATGGCAAGATGACTCTAGGGAGATCAAAATGATAACCTAACTTGAGCAGTGAAAACCTTGGCAGCTGATTTCCCCTCTGTTAAGCCTGATCTGGTTTTCATCATTTTCTGTAGTTTCTTTCTTTTTTTCATTACGGGGTTTATCTTCGATGTATTTTATCATTGAGGGTAAGCTCCTGTGATGAATGTTGGGCCTGATCTGGTTTTCAATATTTTCTGTGTTGTGTGTGCGTCTGTGTTTTTATACTGGGTTTTATTTTAGATGCAATTTGTCTTTGGGGGTAATTATCTTGAATTTTTGTTACATTTTTCTGTTGATCAGATCCAGGAATGATGAACCTATAGAGACAGCAGGCAGAATAAGGGTTTCTGGGAGTATGATTGAGGGTGATGGGAGAAGAGAGAGAGATGATGTCAGAGTTCAAGAAGGAAGCGAATGTTTTGAACCTGATTGTGGTAGCAGTTGTACAATATTGCGCCATGTGATTGAACTATGGGATGACAATATATTAGCCCCCAATAAAATGGTTTTTGGGGGAAAAAACCAACAAAATAAAATTTTTGCAAACACTGATCTTTCCCCTGTTTATTGTGATGTTACCCATTGGTCCAGTTGTGAGTATTTTTGTTTTCTTTGCATTGAATTGCAACCTATACTAAAAAGCGACTGTCCTTCATCTTAATCAGCAAATTCTTCCTCCTCCTCACCTTCAGCAGGTAAGGTTGTATAATCTGCATATCACAGGTTCTTAGTATGCCTTCCTACAATCTTGATGCCAATTTCTTCTTTATATCATGCAGCTTCACAGATCTTTTGATCAGCATGCTATTGCATAAGTATAGTGAAGGATACAACCCTAACACACACCTTGTTTGATTTTAAACCAATGTGTACATCCATTCATGTTCCTATGGCTGCCTCTTAGTCCATGTACAGGCTTTGCATAAGCACTATGATATCAGTATTTTGGAATTCCCGTTATTCTCAATGTTACCCAGAGTTTGTTATGATGCACACAGCTTCATGACTCTGCATAGTCCATCAATAAAACACAAGTAAACATCTTTCTGGGATCTTCTGTCATTGTTAGTCTTGTTGCATGTCCTCTTCTGAATCCAGCTTGAAATTCTGCCTGGTACCTGTCAATATGCTGCATTGACTATTGTTGAATTATCTTTGGCAAAGTTTTACTTCCATGTGGTACTTATGGTTTTATTTGATAACTTCCATCTTCATTTTGGTCACCTTAAGCTCTTACTTTATCCTCTCTGCAGTTTTCTATAGCTGTATATGTTCAGGAGTTAGCTTTAGAGTCTATTCTGATATGGATTTTGATCTCTTTTTGCTTCCTGTCTTTTAAACACCTTTTGTTTTCTTCATGTATGAGCTTCATGTCAACCTACAGATGACAGATTTTCTCTCATTAGTTTTCTATGGAGCATATCTGTTCCACAGGTATTCTTGAAATTCAGATGGTATATACTCAAAGTTGTATTTTAGCGATGTCAATTTGTTTTCATTTTCTTTAGTTTCAACTTGAACTTGTGTGTGAGCAATTGGTGATCTGTTCCACAGTTGGCTCATGGCTTCACTTTGGCTGCTGATATTGCATTTCTCCAACTTCAAAATGTGGTCCCTTTGATCCCTGTGTACTCTACCTGTTGAGATCCATGTGTACAAGTCACAGTTTATGTTGTTGAACAAGGTATTTGCATTGCAGAATTTGTTAACTCAAGTCCATAGTAACCCTGTAGGATAGAGTAGAACTGCCCCTTTGGATTTCTGAGACTAAATCTCTATAGGAGTAAGACAACTTCATCTTTATCTTTCAGGGCTGCTGGTGTGTTTGAACCACTGACCTTGTGGTTTGAAGCTCAATGCATAGCCCACCATGCCTACAGAGATCCTTAAGGAGTCATTGTTCTTGCAAAATTCTGTTACTGTTTCTGTCAGCAGGGTCATAGTTCCCAATGACTGCCCCTTTTTCTTTGTTGCCAGCTTTTGCATTGCAATTGCCAATAACTGTGATGGCATCTTGATAGCATATTTGTTCAGTTTCATACTGAAGAAATTGGTACAGTTCTTCAATGTCTTCACCAGTAGCTTTAGTGTTAGTTTGTAAATTTGGATACAAGTTGTATTAACAGGACTTCCTGTAGATGTATAGATAATATTTTATCACGGACAACATTGTTCTTCAAGGGAGCGCTTCAAGTATTCTCTTTGATGATGAGTTTGACACTATCCCACTTCCCATAGCCAAATCACTACCTGATTCAAACTGATCAAAACCATTCCATTCAGCTCACGAATATGTAGGATATTGATCTCTGTGTGTTCCATTTCATTTTTGGTGACTTTCAACTTTACTAGATTCATACTCTGTTGTGGGGGAAGCCAGCCCCCCACAAATAATCATGGGTTCAGTAAGCACAGTTGTACTGTTGAGCTATATAAAGATTATAATAAAGTCATAGAGAAATGGGAGAGATGGGAGAGAGTAAAATAAAGAAGTCAGACACATTTCTTGGTAGCATGCTCACCTCCTGGATGGCCATGATCTCAACAGCCAGGTCCATGCACAGCGCGGGCAGAGAGGGCAGGAGGAAGATTTATTACTAACCAAGGCTTATATATCTTTTGGGGGTGTGCAAGCCCCCTAATTACAGGTAAAGACATATGTCACAGGAAAGGGTTGTACTATAGGTACTACAGTAATGAGGGAGACAATCTAGGGGTATACGCACAATAGGAAGGGGAGTTATTGGGGGTACACATGTGACAAGATGGGCAGATCCTAGACTCATGATGGTGGGCTAACCTTGATTGCCCTTGAGCTGCAGACTCCAAGCTTTCAGGGGAAGCATTCCATTGTCCCTAACAGCAGGGAGTGAGCCCCACCTGTGGTGGGACCAGACAGTAGTCTGATGGCTGAATGCCTTCAGGGCGGATATCTCTTAAGCATCTGACCTCCCACCATGTGCCTGCAAACAGCCTCTAATGTCTGGCATATCTTTGGGGGAAGACAAAGCTGGGGAGAAGTCTTTTTTATATCCCACACTCTGTACATTCTATGTTCTAGTTATTAATTGATATTTGTAGCTCCTTCTTATTTTGATGCTCTGTCTGTAAATGAAGTTTCCCAAAGCTTTCCTCTATCCACATTATTATGGTGGACTCTGCCTTGAGAAGGCAGCTCTTCCTTATCTTATTTTGAGGGCCTTCCAAGGTGAGGGGCTCAGCTTCTGGCACTTTAGCGAGCAGTGTTCTTAATCCCTCAGCAGTGGGAGCCTGGTCCCCTTCAGGTACGCAGCTAACAGTGTTCCCCTCGTTATAGTGGTCAGTGGCTAATACCTGATTTCTGCTTTGGGGTCTCTGTGTGGGAACGCTCGCTGAAATGCGTTTCCTTTGGTGGCCCTGGCTGCATTTAAAGTACAGCGTCACAGCCACCGGTGAGTCGTCCATTATCTCAAACTGACACGCGAGGGGTGGGATCGCTCCTTCGGAGGAGCCTTATTCATTTCCCCGCTTACAGAGGCAAAGATGTTTCATAATGTGCACTGACCAGATGTGTCCAGTGAGAGGAGGTGCAAGAAGGTGGAGACCTTAAAGAAACAGATTTTAATTAGAGGGAATAGAGTTCGGAGGGGAGGGAGTCAGGGGCAGTGTCCGTATTTCTCCTTAATTCACATTAAGACTTCTATTGAGGAAGTGAGAATATGATGTGAACTTGAGGGTGGGACCCTCACAGGGGTAGGAGAGTTTCTGAAAAAATAAGTAGTGCTGGTCAGGCAAGTGAGTGAGTGAAAGAATGAACGATTGTTCTTATACCATTAACCCGTGCTGTTAACAAAAGTAATTAGGTTATGTGCACGAGTGATATTCTAAAATTATTAGTCTTTGGGAAATTGTCATTATTTTTTTGATCACCTATTAGAACACACTTACCAGAGATATTTCTTCTCAGAATTCAACGTCTACCCATCATGAAATTGCCAGTGTGGGAAACTGCTGAGACCACAATGAAGACATATCGTACAATCTCCACCCCCTTGCCATTGTTAACACTATTTATTTTCCTTTTAAAGCTCCTTAAATCCAAGATGAAGCTAGCTTTTAGCAGTTATTCTCTTTTATCGGATTAATAGTAGAAAGAAAGAAAATGTAACACATAAAATTAACACCTAAGCTATTTGATTACCTATCAGGGTGAAATATAAAAGATATAGCTTTGACTTTCAAAAGATTGTTTGGGGAATTCGTTCTGCTCAGACTTCCCTTTCTGCTTGTCTCCCACACGTTTTCTCATCAGTTTTCTTGCTAGGAGTGTATGCAGGGCAAGCAGCCCAGTTTTAGTAATTGTGCGTGTTTTGGCTTTTGCCTAATCAACACCAGGCACTCTGGTTTTTGCATATTGACATACATTGTAAATTACCCAGGGGTATCAGAGAGGAAAAAACTGCTCTACTAGGTTTGAACAATGTCAGGTTATGAATTATATCATTCGAAGCCGAAATACTCCAACCCAATCTCGCAAATTCCATTCTGAATTTGATATGATTATAGTATGCTTTTGTGATGCTGTGTATAAGGAGGCTTCAAAAAGTTTTTTGACAAAATGGAAGTGAAAAATAATATAAAATTTCCATGAACTTCTTGGATCACCTCATATGGACACCTACTAAAATTAAATTCCTGTGAAGGCAGTCACTGATTGGGTGGGGTGCAGACTCAAGGAGATTTAAAATAGAAGCTGAGTGTTACTGACGCGTTCCAAGTAATTTCCTAATTTGGAATTTCTTTTCTGAAGTAGGGTCACTTATTACACATTAATGGGTCAAATTTAAGTTTGATCGATATTCTTTTCAGAAACAACGTTCCACTCATTTTCTTTGCAAATGCTGGCACTAAAGTGTTGTTACAGAGATATTTGTATATTTTCTTTTAGATTATCAGTGATTTAGTTCATTGTAATCATGGACAGACACAATAGGAGAATACTTTTTACTTTTATGACCTGGAGACTTTCATAGGCAAACAGACAATCTTTACCCTAGATACTTGTGAAATTTTATTAAATTTTCACCATGTTATATTTTAGAGAGAAATGGTACTACACATGAATCATAAGTGGTCTGGGTGAGAGATAAATTTGTTGAAATAGTTTAACCAGGCAAGATGAGATTGTAAGTGGGATGAAGTAATTTTACAGAGAGGAAAATTGTCCTTCTTTCTGACTTGCTTGCATTGCTATACTACGGTTTTTCAAGTGGCACAATCTCTAGAGTTTTTGCTATTGATGTAGCTTATAATTTGTATGAACATGTTTAATAATATCTAGTGTATTTTAAAACCTTAATTATATATGCATCTATATATGAGTCATAATCAACTGACAGTAAGAAATGTATGTATGTATATATATTTATATCATATATATAATTTCTGACATCCTAATTTTATGTCACTGGAAATATATATGAAAATATGAATACTAGTTTCAAAGTTCTTTTATAAAGTTCACATTTCAAAAATATTTATGGAAAGCTCACCAGATTCTTGTCTTTTGTTAGGCTTTGAGGTGCTAGCCCATATTTCCCTACTCACAGTTGACTGATTGGAAGTCTGATAGGAAACTAGAGACCGTTGTCAACTCTGCTGAAGCCAGCAGAGGGGATTATGGGAGGTTAAAGGTTAAATAAAAAACAAGGACAGAGTCCATCTAGGTCAGATAAATCCTTAGAGGCTTCAATTAATAAAAATAAAGATATTCAAGTTTTTAAAATTATGAAAATACCATTTGATTTAGAAATACATATTGGGTATGACTCAAGCAGAGTGGGAAATCAGAGTGACTGTAATTATAGTAAAACATTGAACCCATTTTTCCTTACAGGTTGGTAATGCCTACCTTTACCTACCAATTCCATGATAAGAAAGTGTATTACATTAAAACAAAGCATATAGAACTTATCAAAGAACATCAGTTTTTGAGGCTATTGTACGTTGTTTCTGTTGTGCTTTACAGCTACATCATAGGGTGCAGCGCTAGTTGGTAGCATGTTGCATCTCCATTTTAAAGGAAAATAAGTAGTGGGAGTGAGTGGAACAGTCTCTCTGATTATCATTTGTTCCATTTGGATGGAAAAAGGAAGTTCTCTTCTGATTTATGCCTTGAAATAATGTTTTATTTATTCCATCTGTTTATCACAGAGGAGACGGATAGCTTGGGGCTTGTTACCCAAAGGAATCACTTGTCCTGCTTTCCCCCAGTTTGGTCTCATCAAAATTCAAGAACACTGGTGCGACAAGAGTAGGGTGTGGAGGGGACAGACAAGGGAAACAGGAGGGAAAGAGGAGAGATGGAAGTGGGGCTGTAGAAAAGATAAATGGTTTTGCTGTCAGTGCAGTGGAATGAAAATGAAATCAGCGTAGGCCATGTCATTTCCCCCATCATTCCAAACCCCAAACACTGCTTTAAATAAAACATATTTCTTTTATTTCCCATTTCTTGCTTGCTAACTTAAAGATAAATGACTTGCTTGCAAGTGCAGTGAAAAAGAAATAAAATCAGTAACAGGCAGTGCCCAAAAATGCCCCAGCTGCTTAACGGTCTGGCCTTGAGCAATACACAGTTTTTATGGAAAAGTTTTACTATTCGGCTGTTAAGGAAACAAAAGCAACTCTCCCCAACTCAGGCCCCTAATCCTCAAAAAATAAAAGCAAAGACAAAATAAAATCTAAACCTCAACAAATCCGAGCAATCCAGAACCCTGCATGTCGTGTACGTAGGGTGGTGACATTAAGGGTACGAGAGGAGGTGTCCAGCCTGGAGCTGCGTGAGCACCATTCTGAGGCCACTGGTGCTCGCCCCTGTGATGGGCTAGCTGATGGTCATGCGCCTACAGCCAGAGGTCAGGTGCTGTAATTAGACCCAGGGGTGTTCCTAGGCAGGCAATTGGATATCGTTTGTGAGCAGCAGTTTGGAGCAGCCTCAAAGGTTGGTAATTAGGCAGCGAGGTAACTGAATCAACTAGAGAGTTACTGATATACAGGCCAGGACATGTGTTCAGAAGTAGAGTGAAAGCACTTTTAGATTAAATATATCTTAATAAAAATAATAGGAACCATTTAGCTAGTATCTCTTTGCTTGTCACTAAGCGAAGCGGTTTACACATATGATCTAATTCTTACAACTTGGTGATTTTCTGGGGCAGTATTTAGTGTGTAGTAGATTTATCTGGAGGGCTTTTCCCAACATAGATTCTTTGGTTCCACTCCCAGGGCTTTTAATTCAGAAAGTCTGGGATGGGGCCTGGGGGTTTGCCTTTTTAGATGGTTCCCAGGTGATGCTGCCACTGCATCTCTCAGGAGTGTATGTGGAGAACCATTGCCTACATAAACTTGTCTGTGGTTGTCGTAGCCAGATTAACATTTGAGGAGTTTATATGCAGCATGTATTCTGTAGGCAGCTCGCATGTATTTTATCTCATTTACTATTTATAATGGCTTTGTGAGATATCATGTGCTCCTTTCAACAGAGCCTCTTGGCTTTACAGAAGCTATAGGACTTGGCCAAAGCTATCGATCTAATAAGTAGGAAGCCGATTGATCTTTAAGTGCTGGTCTCTAAAACCCTTGTTGTAAGTACCACACCTCAGAATTTTGAGTGTCTTTTAAAATAAAAAAGAAAATACTTAAAAGAGTTCACCTGCCCGTATAGCCCACGCAAGGAATGAAAAACGCTCGGATGGTTACATTTCTGTACTCTGCATGGACAGTGCAAATACAAGACATTGAACTCGCAGGGAACTTTTTACACCAATAGAGCACATTTCATGACTTTGCTCCTAAATAGACTAAATGTCTCTGATCTGAGATGCTTCCCATGCATTTTGCTCTCTTAGAGTGCCCTCAAAGACTGATGAGGTACACATTTCCTGAGGGGCAGAATAATGTCTGGTATGACTGAAGAAACTGGGCAAGACTTTATGGAGGAGGTAGGACTTGAGCGAGTGTAAGTGGGAAAGGGAGCAGGTGTGAAATGCTCGAGAGATGAACGGGCAGTTCAATAGATAAGTGCGGTGAGAAACATGGCCCCAGCTAAGGGAATGGTGTAGAACAATGCAAGGGGATAGGGATGCGGAGTTAAATGTGGGTGACCTTGATGGCCAGCATGGGAAATTGGATGCAGAAATGATTTGATCAACCCTCAAGTTTCAATCTGTATGCTGAGCAAATAAGTTGAGAACCTGGACTCTAAGAAGAAAAACTTGCCATCAGGATTGGAGGAAGACTCATGAACAACTCTTGATATGCAGATGACGCAACATTGCTTGCTGAGAGCGAAGAGGACTTGAAAATGTTCACTGGTAAAGGAAGACAACGCCCTGCAGTAGACTGATGGTTGCCGGGGGCAAGGGAAGGGGCTGTGGGATGGAATAGGGAGTCAACAACAATGGGAACGAGAAGGAAGGAAAGGTTCCAAAATTGACTGTTGTCAGGACTGCACAAACCTTCACGTGGCTGAGTTATTGAACTGTACGTTAATTATAATGAAATGAAATTATAAAAAAGAAAGACAAAAATACTCACAAACAGGAAAAATCATAAGTAGAGAAAAGAAAGAAGTTGTCAAGGATTTCATTTTACTTGGATACACAATTAATATTCATGGAAGCAACAATCAAGAAATCTAATGACATATTGCTTGCATTGGTGAATCTGCACACGACCACTTTAAAGTTTCATTTTGAGGTCTAAGGCGTGACTTTGCGGTCTAAGCGATGGTCATTTCAGGTGGGTCCCATGCATGTGAAAGCTGAATGATGAGGACAGAAGATTGATGCCTTTGACTTTTGATATTGCTGAAGAATATTGAGAGTACCATGGACGGCCAGAAGAACGTACACGTTTGTCCTGGAAGAAGAGTAGCCATAATCCTCCTTAGGCCTTCATCTCATGGACGTTGGGCATGTTATCAGAAGAGACCAGTCCCTGGAAAAGGGCATCGTTTTTGTAAAGCAGTGAGTCAGTGGCAAAGAGGACGACCCGAACAAGGTGGATTTACACAGTGACTGCATCAATGGGCTCAAACAGCAAACACGCGACGATGGAACAAGACTGGGCAGTGTTCCGTTCTGTTGGGTGTAGAGTTGCCTCAGCAGCGTCTAGCAGCAGCACACACAGGAAAGAGCCCTGGTGGTGTAGTGGTTAAGTGCTCACTGTTAACCAAAGGTCACAGACTGAACCCACCATGTGGTCTGCAGGTAAAAAGACTTGATCTGTTCCTGGAGATGTTCGGTTCAAGGAAGTAATGACCGTAGTCAAAGGCTTTACTTTCTTCACAGCCGCATTTGTTTCTGTTTACTTTGCTAGTTCTAGGGGAGCACGTCAATTATCTTTTTTTCCTTTAAATAATTTGCTTTATCTGTTT
Organism: Tenrec ecaudatus; assembly: GCF_050624435.1. Classification (NCBI taxonomy): domain Eukaryota; kingdom Metazoa; phylum Chordata; class Mammalia; order Afrosoricida; family Tenrecidae; genus Tenrec; species Tenrec ecaudatus. The sequence continues at coordinate 169,660 of NW_027459348.1, forward strand.
TTAATTTTTTTTGAACAGTTTTATTGGCATATAATGCACATATCATACCCTTCAGTAATTCAGCCATCTTAAGAGGAGTTGTACAATCCTCATCACCGTTTTAAAATATTTTCTTTTTTGTTGTACTCATTGTCATTAGCTTCCCATTTGCCCCAGCCTCTCCAGCCGTACCCTCAAGAAACTATTAATACTGTGTCTATAGATTTGTATATCCTAGATTTCATATGCAGAAAAACATACAAAACAACACCGCCAAAGCTAACAACAATAACAAAGGAAAACAGAGAAAAACTTCAGTTGAAAAGGGGATAGAAAATAGAACTAGAACACAAAGGAGCTCAAATGATAAGGTGTTTTAAATGACCATTTTAAGTGAGCTTCATCTGCGCTGACCTATTTCCCATTGCACTCTGGATGAGAATAAGGCTGTTCACAGCCCTGATCTGTGCTCTGAGAGGATTCACTGGCAGCTCTGTCCATGAATATTGTCTCTTCACTTAAAAAAAAAACAAACTGAAAAAACTGGACAATGTGTCAAAAGGGTAATCAAATGATAAGATATTACATTTTAACCTAAATATACCCACCATAATCAACCTTACGATGCTCTTTGTCGGATAACAAGTCTATTCATATCCCTCGACTATGGTCAGAGGGGACTCAGGAGAAGCTTATTCCACACGTGGGCTCTGCAAGTGGATTTGGACTTCTACTCTCAGCACAGCCTTCTGCAAACCAGGCAGGTGTTCAGAACTTGGCTCTGAGACCAGGAGGGGAGGGAACACCTTTAGAAAGATTTGAGTTTTATCGCTTACCATTTTTTTGAATCACACAGTCTGGTTTGCTTCTTCTATGTGGACTTCGTTGGCCACTTACTTACATGGCTGCTTGTTTGAAGACAAGCCTTTAAGACTCCAGATGTGAGTCTTTCTGATTGCCAGACACTATCTAGTTTTTTCGTTTTTACCACACTTTGCTCTTACATCCTTATCTTCAGTGATCTCTTCATGTGGATGAGCATCCAGCGGGGCCATGTCATAAAAGCTAATTGTTCTTAGATCCGGGCTGGCATTAAGTGCAAGCTCCAGATCCATTCATGTCTCTATGGTTAATACATGTCTCTGGTTCACCTTAGAGACATCGTTATCATTTTATGATACAGAACAGGGGCATCAGACAAATCTATTAATAGTGTCATTCATTTGTTCACTAGAATCAAAAACACCATCGAGCAAAGGAAATTACTCAAGTATAGGCTAGCTAAGACCAACAGTACATAAATTGTTGATTTGCACATGTTGAACTCTTAAGTGACTGGACACTACATACTCAATGGAGGTTGGCACCAGGGTAAATTTTCAATAATATTCATTCCTCACAGCATAACCAGGGCTACCAGATTAATGCATGTCATAATCATGAAAAGAGGACATTAAAATAGTAAGTATGCGGTAGTCTTGGACCACCGTTAATTACACACCTTCCTTTTTTATCTCTTCCTCAGCACCTACTTCAGAGCAAAGCATTTTAGTTGAACTCTGAGCAGAATGAAGATTATTGGAATCACGGATACACCTAATACAAATTACATCAGAAACTGTAGATTGTCTGAATATTTACCAAATATATTGGTGCTGTCCTGAACCTGGCGGCACATTGGTGGCGCTTATAGTTCAAGCCATGCAGTTGCTCCACAGGAGAAAGATGAAGCAGTCTGTTTCTGTAAATCTTTCCACCTTGGAAACCCCGTGGAGCAACTGTCCTCCATCACTGTTAGTCCGAATCAATAGCCCCAGGTTGAGTTTTGCTCTGTGTTTATCAGAAAGAAAGTTTTAGCAGATAGAAAGTTATCTGAATGAGAGAATGTTAAATCATAGGAATTTGAATTAGAAGAGAATGAATCAAAGATGATTACACATTGGGATGCTAACCACAAGGGCTGCAGGTCCACAGGAGAAAGCTGAAAGTTACTATTCCCGTGAAGGCTTCAGTCCTAGAAACTCCCAGGGACAGGGACAGCTCCACCCTGTCCTAGAATGCCATTATGTGTTGGAGTCGACTCAGTGGCAGTGAATGAGAATCAGAGTGAACATAATTCAGATCCACTTAGGAAACAAGGCAATTTGGAAAGTCTCTGGAATTTGTGACATTAAGAAGGTTAAAACAGTAGTGTGGTACTAAAGCATTCTTGCTCTAGGCATTAAAAGCAGAAGGATATAGATTGAAGGGCCCAGGTAATGGGGAAATTCACAAGCATTAATGATTAGCTCCGTTTGTGTCCTTAGTGAACCATGTCTGACCCTCTTGTCCATGTAGCCTAAATATACTTCAAGTGATGGGAAATAGGGATAAAAATATCTTCATACCATTTTTTAGGGTCAGTGATTTTGCACTGAGGTATAGATGAAATGTATCTTGTTCATTGTTTATTTACATCATATTTTGAATAGACAATATTGGAAAAATTTTCCTTTAGGAACAGGTTTTTTTATAAATAAAAAAATGAAAATATTACATTGGATAATTCAAACACAAGTGTTGATGCACATAGAGAAATAGTGTTTTATGGTTCAGTTGTTTGGAGACTAAAGTCAACCTTTGATTTTTTTATCTAGTGGAATGGGTACAATTCTGGGTTTACAGAGGCCTCTGGACGGTTTTCCTAATTATTTTCTCTTCTTCTAGTCTTTGTAAAGGAGAAGGAGAACTGAGGTCGTTCGCTCCGCCTCTCCAGCGTGGATTGTATCCCAAGGGGTCTGGTATAAAATAATCACATTCCGATGCTCACAGAGAGCAGAAATCTCTGTAACGTTTGTTGTTCAGCAAATCATTCGTCATCCTGATTGCCTCAGTCGGCACTTTGCTCATTTGTAGATTTTTCCTTTCTTGCCAGAATTTTGCCTTAGTAAAAATGACTTAGGGTGTAGTTATAAGGTTCACTCTGATTCTTCATGATAGAACAGGTACAAGAACTGTGTATTTCCAAATCCACTCCCACTCAGATTCTGTTATTGTGACTATGTGTTGCTTAGAGCTTGCCAGTCATAGAGTGTTGACTTTATATTCTGCCGAGGACGACATCTGTGCTCTGGCAAGAAAGTTTAGGGAACATTAAGACTGCACAGCCCTAAATGACATTTTATATTTACTTTATGAGGAATTAATTTTTTGGACTACAGATATGAAATCCAGATAAACTGATGAGCACATATACATATGAAATGATTCTGGCATCTAGAGATATTTTATTTCAGCGCCTTTTTTGTTGGTATTTTGAAGTCTTTTGTGAAAAATTGCAAAATTTTGAAAGTATAATAACTTTTGGGGTTTCATGATAACAGCACCTATGTAACCATTATCTATAGTTCGGCTTTTAGAAAATTAAAACTGTTCATTGAATTGAGTTAAGAAGCATAAAAGCAGAGCGAGTGCAAAGAGAATGAGGAGGAAGAAGCAGTGCGCGCGTGCCCCTGTTCATTCCCCAGAAACCGGCTCAGTGCAACCACCCACCCACCGCCCTTGAGTCGCTCTGACTCAATCTTATGTAGGTTTTCTGAGGCTGTCAATCTTTATAGAAACGGTCTCAACTTTCTCCTGTGGAGATCTGGTGGGTTTGAACTGCCAACCTTGTTGGTGGCAGGCTAACTCTAATGTGACCCTGTTCAACGAACAGTGAATAAATACAGCATGGATGGAAGCCCCAGAATTCTGGGCTGCAGCTAAGAACCTGGGAGTTGGGGTGACTCCAGCAGCAGGGACGATGAGGACCAGCGATGGCAAAGCAGCCGAGAGAACCTTCCCACTAACGTTGTATGACTCCTTCTTCACAGCCATTTTGAGCTGGGATTGGGCAGTCCTCCAGAGAAGGGACATCAAAGAGAAACTCACCTGAATAAGCTGTCACCTGGTATGTTAAAGCAGTGTGGATTGGTGATAGGAATTCATAGGCCTTGAACCTGAGAGGGGTTAACAGGAGGCTGTGCCGCTACGAGAGAACACTTGAATCTTGCTGAGGTTCGAGACAAATGGACAGCAGGACAGGGAGGAACTGCAAGCAGCAGGGTCGGGGGAAGAGTCCACACCGTTACTGACACAGAGAGAAGGAGCCAGCTTTTGGTCTACTGTGAGACACCATCGGAGAGCCTGTAAAGGGGTACTCAGGAGGGTAAAGGGGCACCCATGAGGGAAAGAAAGAGCCCTCTAGTCTTTGCCCTGGAAAGTCAAGCCCTGTTGCTTACATCACAGTCCAGGCAGCTAAATATTCCCGCCATTTCCATATATACCTGTTGTCTTTCTGAATTCAAGCATCCGGAACTGAATCAGCACTGAATAATGACTTCTTTCAGGAAAAGATAGCTAGTCCATGGCTGCTCTCTTGATTCGGATACACAGGGACCTGTGGACAGAGTGCAGCACCCCGCTGGTTTCCAAGGCAGGGGTCTTTCCCCACGCAGAGGCTGTTGAGTGTGGACCCCAGTCTTTTGATTGGCACCTGGTTATTTGACCTTGGTGCTACCAGGTCAGTCAATCAGAGACAGTTCCCACCGAAAACTAGAGTATGACATTTAAAGTTAAAAAAGAAATAGGAAAATGACCAAGGTTTAACTAAAAATAGTAAAGCACGCAGAATTACAAGAGAAGGATCAATCAAAAGAAAAGCATGGAGGAGAGAGATTTTATCCTCTGAGGTCAGACTACTGCCAAGAATCAATCACTTTCAGACCGTGGTGCTAAATGTGTTTGGAGGAAGCAAAAGTCACAGAAAACAATGGAAGGAGTGTATTGGAAAGTGGATTATTAAAGATACAATTAGGTTAAAAATGTATCACCTTACCACTTGATCTCTCTTTTGAGCCTTTTAAAATTAGAACAAATTTAAACTAAACTAAATACAACAAGGTTTTTTAATATTTCGACTGAGATAGAAATATATCAAGTAAGTAATTGGATGAATGGTTTCCTCATGGCACAGTGGGGGAGGTTGTAGGGAAATGGCGAGCTAATGACAATGGATACACGAGGTAAATGTTCTGAAATTGATTGTGGTGATGATTGTATTACTTTTAAAAAATATGATTGAATTATTGTATTATATGTGAATTATATGCTAGTGAAATGGTTAAAAAAGAAAATGGAGGAACAAAATGAGAGATTCAACAAGGAAACTGAAACTTAAAAAGGAAAGAAAATTGGAAAACAAGGCAAAGTAGTAATATAATAGGAGAGAGACCATAGTAGAGGTCAACAGACAAACTGTAGAATGAGTGAATTAAAAGACAAAATAACAAGCCTCAAGAAGAAGAAACAAAAGAAAAGGTAATATTTGATTTAATTAGGAATCAGTCTAATATAGACATTCCAGAACTCTATAGTAATAGTAAAGACATAGATATTATTTTTCAAGCGATAACCATAGAGATGATCAGAACTGAACAGAGAAACAAATACGAGAAGCTACATGAGCAGAACTTTGAGCAGGAATCAGAGGAGGGATGACATTGATGTTGCTGGATCTTAGATGAAAGAAAACATCCTTACCAGTAGTTTACTTGTGTTTTATTGATGTGAGAATGGCGAGACTTAGTTTTGTGTACTCTGAACATGTCACCAGTAGAGACTGGTTCCTGAAAAAGCACAATGTGATAGTTAGGGGGGGTTTTTTTTGTTTGTACCTGGCTCCTGTAAGAAGATGTGGGTGGAGGATAGCCTGCCAGCCAGGTTGCAACTTGATGACCTCCTTAGGAGGTGCGATGAAATAAATGGCTGCCTGGAGACCGGCGCCTCTTTCTCTTTCCTTTCACCTTCCTGCTGGTGAGTCACTATGAGAACTCTCGGATCCACGGCCATTGGAACCACGAGACTTTGCACCCACCGGCCTGTGATCTTCTTGCATTCTGCATCATGGCATGTGACTGCATGAGTCCAATGAGGGACTTACGGACTCGTGTCGGCACAGTGAAAAAGCAGAAGGCCCTCACAGAGATTAACTGACACAGTGACTGCAACAATGACCTTGAAAAGAACAATTGTGAGGACAGTGGAAGACCAGGCAGTGTGTCCTTCTGTTGTACACAGGTCACTCTGAGTGGAATTTACACCACAGCCAACAACAACAACCAACAGCCACAACCGCCCAACTACCCAACCACAACCAGTCACCCCGCCCAAACCAACTGCAACCAAACACAATCCATGGATGTCAACCAAAAGAGACAAAGATTAACTCCCAGCCGTCTTCTAATAAAACTCTTCAAAACCAAAGCAAAAGAATTCGGAAAGCAGCAAGAGACAAAGATCAGTGTAACTTACTGAGAAGCATTCATAGAATCAGTGTACATACCCCCCAGCAATTTTAGACAATGGAACAAAATGTATAAATTATTAAACAAAAATGATCTCTAACTAAGAATCCTCTACCCAGAAAGATGTCACTTAAAAACAAGTGTGGAAAATCACGATATTTTCCGCAACCAAATGCTCTGCGAATTCGCCACTACCAGGCCAACGCTGCAAGTATGAAGAGAATGCACCAAGGGAACAGCAAGGCCATCACATAATTGCCTGGATTTATGCACTGCAAGAGGCAACATGAAACAAACTTCTAACTAAGATCACAATACTTTGTTCCATGTAGAATGGGAGAGAAATGGGGAGCAGAATGCCTAGACTTTCTTTGTTTGGCTGGCAAGCAGAAGATGGAAACCAAAATAAGAGAGTCAAGTGTTGTCTGTGGGTCACTGGAAGAAATAACTGCCTTCAGCACACAAGAAGGTGCCCTGGTGGCATAAGGGTAATCCATTTGTTGCTAACTACCAGGTCAGCAGTTTGAAACCAACAGCCACTCTGTAAGCGAAAGAAGGGGCTTCCTTCTCCCATAAAGAGTTAGGGTCTGTGAAATGCACAGTGACAGTTCTACCCTGTCCTTGTAGGGTCACTGTGAGCTGGAATAGACTCAATAGCAGTGAGTTTGGTTTTGGGTTTGGTATTATGCAGACCAATTCCAACATTGTGGCAACCGGTTTTGCAGACTCACCCCCCAACCCCCAGATTATATACAATCTGAGTACAGGGATAATATGGTAATCATGGAGGTTTGCCCCATCATACCTTATATGTTAGGAATTGAAGACAAACATTAGAATGAGATTATTAAAAAAATTTTTTTTTAGTAAAACCCTTCCGCGGACCCATGGTGGCAATTTATTATGCTCTGTTTTATGTCAGTGGTAGCCATTTTTTAAACCAAAAATTGGTGATCATTATTTAATGAGTGGGCAGAATATTTGAAATCCAAGCTCCCTTGAAAAACTTAAGGCAGATATACGATGACCACATCTTTACTTATTTTGAGGAATAGGCTTATGAACTATTATTTAAAGAATAATAACAGTGAGCAAGTGGAATAATACATTTAACTCATTTTTCCCTAGAAGACAGAAAATTTGCAAATTCAGTGTTTTTTTAGAGACATAAGCACATTTAGAGCAATCAGAAATGAAAGTAACTATAAAGGATGGAGGGTGGGGAGAGCATTTATGGTGAGGTTGGAGTTGCCATTGATTTTAGATGCCAATAAAAGGGGAGAGAGCGTGACACATGTTAAGAGCTCACATTTGTTATACCTTCTACAACCCCAGAGACAGGTTTTATTGTGCCCATTTCCCCATGGGAAACATTCGTTCAGAGATGTTACCTGATTTGAAAGCCCGTGCTGTTCTGCTCCATACTGTCTTCTGTTCAGTCACTGTAAAATCCCAGGCCAACCAACGTCAATCAGGATCTAATTGAATCCCTCTTATTCCTCAACTTAGTCATATTAACTATCTGTGAATGGAAATGTCACGAGAATTTCTTGAGCGTCCTTTCAAGATCTTTAATAACATCATTTTTCAGAACTGAATGAAGAGTTTTCTTCTCTGGGAAACTGCACTTCCTCAGGCTTAGTTAGTGACCTATAATATGTTGTTGCTGTGCTTGTTATGTGCTACTGAGTCAATTGTGACCCACAAGGACCTCACGGGACCCCGTAAAGCTGTCCATACAGCGTTGTCTGTCGTCTTTATAGAGCAAATGGCCTGGTAGTTCTTTTGTGGAGCAATGGGGTGGGTTCAAACTACCGCCCTTTCAGTTAGCAACCAAACCCCTCACTCTTTTCATTACTAGGGCGAATTCTATTATTTGTTGCCGTGTCGTTAGATTAGTTTTATCTCTCTGTGCCTGTCTCTCCCACAAAACTCTCAACTCCTCCGATGCTTACTATTAAAGAGTGGCCCATAACACGGCAGCCTCAGGATCATTTAGGAGCACTAAGAAAAACAGACTCTCAAAGTCTTTCCCGGATCTGTTGTTGGTATTGTGGGTTGCCAATTTAATGGAGCACAGAGCAACCTATGTACAACAGATGATACGCAGTCCAGTTCTGGGTTACCCTGAAACACTGTTATCTTGGAACCCACTGTGTAGACTTCTGTGAGAATCGGTCTGTGTTGACCAGGGACCGGACCTTCTGGATCACATGTCCAGAGTACGCGAGACAAAGCCTTTTCATCCTTGCATCTAAAGAGCATTCTGCCTGTACTTCTTCTGAGGCAAACTTGTTTTTGTTCTGGAAGTCCATGGTTCTTTCAGTATCCTTCACCAACACCATGATTTATAGGCATCAATTCTTATTTATTGCTCGGTTTTTACATACACGAGCTAATGGAAAAGAATATGGCTTGAGTCAGGCACACCTTAGTCCTCAAAGTTAGCTCTTTAGCACTTTAAAGAACTCTTTTTTCAAAAGATTGCCCCAATGTAATAGATCATTTGATTTTTTGATTGATGCTCCGATGGACATTGATTATCGGTACAAATAAAATGAAAGCCTTGAGAACATGAATCTTTTCTCAGTTTATCATGATGTTGACTTGGGTCCATTGTTTTCTTCACATGGATTTGCAGTCTGCTGAAGGCTACACTCTGATCTTCATTAGGAAGTGTTCCAAGTCCTCTTCACTTTCAGCAAGCAAGCTTATCTCATTTATATATTGCAGGTTGTCAATCTACTTCCAGTCCTGACGCCATATTCTTTAAAACATCCAGAATCTCAGATTACTTGCTCAGGACACAGATGGAATAGACACAACCCAGACACATTTCCCTTCTGCTCTAAACCTCACAGCATTCCGTTGTTCTGTTCTAACAGTTGCCTTGTGGTCTCTGACAGCTTCTGCATGCCTTCAGTGAAGTGTTCTGCAGTGGTCATTGTTTGCAGTGTTCTCCATAATTTGTTAGGATGCTCACAGTCAAATGCTTCTGTGTAGTCAATAAAATACAGGTAAATAAGCTTCTGGTCTTCTCTGCTTCTTGCCAGGATCCCCCGACTCCCCCAATGGCGTCTCTAATTCAGCATCGTCTTTGGGACGCAGCTTGAGCTTTGGCAGCTTTCTGTCCACTCACTGCTGCAGCCATGGTTGAATTATCTTCAGTAAAGCTTTAACTGCATGTGATACTCGAAGGGGCACTGAATGATTTAATGTGGTTCTTCTGGCCAAAGTCTCTAACTCCCATAAACAACCTTTCCATGCATGGGTCTGGTAAGAAGGTGGGGATAATACTGATCAGATTCACTTGTGAGTCATTGAAAACAGGATTCCTGGGAGTGCCATCCTGCTGTGTATCACCTGAGAAGGAAGAGTAGGGATGTCCTTATCAGCAGGACGCAAGAGTGGACCAGAGATGACTGCATAGGGTCCTTCTGGATCCAGATGACAGTTATCGCAGCAGAGGGGCAGCTGTCACACCAGGAGCTAGAGCATGAGAGGGGAGGGCTGGGTTTCCGAGCTGAGATTAGGGCTGTTGTTCAGGAGGCAGACTTCTCCAGTGGGGCACCTCTGGGTTCTTAAAAGAGCTGGGTTGCTGATCCATAGAGCTTGAGCTGACTGCCTTTGGATTGAGGGTTACAGCAAAAGGGTACGCCAATTTGGCCGTATTAACAGACCTGTGACTTTGTCACACACATGTCCTGGTTAGCAACTACCCTGAGCACCTCTTATGGGCATTACAATTTGTTAACTTCTTTAATAAATCATTTAATCGTGGATTTGGTCTCTGAGTTGCTGTGTAGCCACTTCAATGGATATTGGAATCTAGAGAAGTAAAATAGAGAACGCTAAGACAATTCAATATTAAAGATATTGTTTGATAATGTAGGTACAAGGGGGCTTTAAAAAGTTAGTGGAAATTCATTTTCCTAATCTCTTTTCTTTTTCACAAACTTTTGAAAAGCCTGGTATTCAATTGGCTCACCTTTCTTTGGAATGGGAACAAATAGGCATCTTTTCAGGCTGTAGTCTGGTTACTATCTTCCAAACAGATAGCCATCTTCTAAACAGATGTGTGAGTGTGTCCAGGGTTGGAGCCATTTATTGAAACTTCTGAATGGGTGTGTCATTAGTTTCTTAGTGCTGTCAGTTCTTGATTATATTTTTGTTGTTCAGTATCTGGTCTATGATGTTGGTGTGATATTGCCAGGTCATCTTTGATTTATTACAACACTATATGTAGCAGAACACTATCTGGTCTTGCACCATCTCCATAATTGTCATGGATGAGCCCATTGTAACAGCCATTCTGGAAAGCCATCTTTTGTAGGGTTTCCCTCTTGTTTTGCCGAATCTTTCAATATTATGACTGAACCCTTTCCTTTTCAGTTCTTTCAACTTGAAAAATATTGGGTATGTTTTTCCTTCTTAGTTGTTTATTTCCAGGTGTTTGAATTTTTCATGATAACAACCTCTAGGTTTTGAAACCTTCTGTGTAACTCTTTTGATTCAGCATCTCTCTATTGGCTTTAGCTACCATTCTGTGCCCCAAAGCACATTTCCGGGTCCCCTCTGTTTTTAATTTTTAAAAATTTTTCTGACTTTGCCTTTTTAATGTATGGTATCCTTTTTTTTTTTTTTCAAAGCTATGTATTCAAATATTTTTACAAAGCAACTCTATCACCTTCAGAGTACTCTCCATTACACTTAACACATTTGTAAAATCTGCGATTCCATTCTTGGAAACATTTTTCAAACCCATCTATTTGGATGGCTGATAGCGCCTCCCTCGCTTTTGTCCTCACCTCTCTATGTCATCAAATTACTGTCCATTCATGTCCCTCTGCATTCACAGAAACAAAAAGAAGTTGCCCGGAGCAAAGTCAGGTGAGTAAGGTGTGTGGGGAAGAGAGGCATGCCCTTTTTGGCAAAACCTGGCACAATGAGATGGCTACATGAGCAAGTGTATTGTCATGGTGGCAAAAGCAGTGTCCCTTCTGCCACAGATCAGACTTCTGTCACACAACATTACGAGATCTTTCACAACCTCTAAACAGAAAGTGTGATTAACAGTTTGACGTAGTGGAATGAACTCCAAATGCACTATCCCCCATTATATCCAAAAAACAAAAACAAATGAGAATCGTCTTGATCTTTGATTTCACTTGATGAACTTTTTTTTGGGCAAGGTGACAATGCGTCTTCCATTGGCTTGACTGGTGTTTGGTTTCGGGGTATAAAGAATAGCACCATGTCTGTTTACCAGTAATGACCTTGGAGAAAAATGTTGGGGGCATTTCAGAGTTGTTCTTTCAGAGCACAGGCATGTTTCCACGGCTCTTTTCCCTGGTCAGTCAGAACCCATGGAACAAACTTTGCAGCGTCCCTTCTCATTCCTAAATCTTCCGTTACAATTTGCTGAACTGAGCTCAGATAACGTCCCCATCTCTTCAATGGTCTGTCATTAGTCTTTGAGCACAAGTGCACAGATTTTGTCATCATTTTCGTCTGTTTGGGAAGCTGACACACATCCAGGACGAGGTTTGTCATCAATCGACATTTCACTTCTTCATTTTGAGGCGTTGGTACAGGTCTTTCTAAGTCTAGGAAGTCTAGCGGTCTTTCACTTAGTGTAAGAACACGCGGTGGTGTTTTCAGTGCCAGAGGCTTAAAGGGAGTTGATTGAATAAGGTCAAGATCTGCTGGTCTTGAAAATGGAATGTCTTCATTATTTCCTGCCACAACAATCCTCTCTGGGACCTGCATTATCACACTAGCATTTGGAGAGCCGTCTTGAAATCCTTGTTCTAGGTCAGAATTCGGCGGTGCTACTTTTAACTTCTCTGGGACCCTCATTCGCTGACTGATACCTTCGGTGTATTCCATCTCATACTGGATGCGACTGATTTCCGCCATCTCAGCAGCAGTGGGGGAAGGAAATGCTGCCCCACTCACCAAATGGGTAACTACTACTGCCTGCTACTTGGCACTATCTGCTTCTGGGCTTCATAGTAAATCCTTTAACTTGCTTCAAAGGGCATGTGTTGGATTTAGAGCCACTTGGTTCCCAAAAAACACCCTCCAGTTTTGTTGTTTTTTTTTTTTTAGCATATATGGTGTGGTCTTAGTTCAAGGTTTTTATGTACATGAGGGTGCTTAAAAAAAATGGAAAAACTCCATCATCTCTGAATTCAAGCTTACGACTTTTCTGAAGCCCCCTCATGGAAACCATTCGTTTAAGTTCTTTTCCAAAAAGTCCTACGGGGAACAAAAGGGGCCCTGGGCCCGCTGGAGGGTCCCTGGCGAGGGCCGCCGCCCGCTGGCTCCCGGGGCGCTCGGGGGGGGCGCTCTCGGAGGCCGTTGGCCGAGCGCACGGAGGCGCCGGGGCGAAGCACCGGCCAGAGCGGCCCTCAGCGGGCCGAGAGAGACTCAATGTATGGTATCCTTGATATGATCCCACAACTCATCTGGTCTAATGTGTCCTATCTATTTTTGAGATGGCCTTTTAAATCCACGCTCTATTTTGGCTTTCATGGATTTCTTTTTTCAGCTTTAACTTGAACTTGCATATGAGCCATTGATGATCTCTTTTCATGGCTGTTCCTTGACGTTGTTTTGTCTAATGAAATTGAACTTTTTCCATCTTGTCTTTACACAGATAAAGTTGATTGATTCTTGTGTATTCTAACCAACCATTTCCATGTGTGTAGTTTATTCTGTTTAAAAAAGGCATTTCAATGAATAGGTAATTGGTCTTGAAATGTTTTATCAAACAATATTCAGCATTTTTTCTATGACCAAAGTCATATTTTTAAACTGATTTTTCTTTGTTCTCAACTTTCACATCTAATCCCCTCAGACCTACTTAGAATTGCACTTTAATGAAATCTCTAGATGTTTTACCTATACTTTACAGGTTGCTAAATGCCATGTTATTACATGGTGAGCACTCATTTGAGCAAATAGAATATATATACATATATACATATATATACATACATACATACATGCAGTAGACCCACTGTTACTGTGTTTCTTCCTTTGGATAGTTGTGGGCAGTGCTATTCTAAAACGTTGGTCACCTGGAGCTCAGTGCACATTAAGTCCTTACTTTCCTTCCCCCCCCTCTGAGCCTGAGGACCACTGATATACATTCTACGCTGTACATTTGCCTACTTTATTGCTTATTTAGGTGGGATTGTGCAACACCTGTCATTTTCTCTCTGGGTTATTTCACTTTGCAGAATGCTTTCTAAGTTCATCTATTGTAGTATGTGTATGTTAACTTCATTTATGTGTATGGAGTAAGTAATATTCCATCGTATGTGTGTACCTTCTTTGGGTGAGACACATAGTTGTCAGTTAATAATTACAAGGCTGGCTGTCTGAAATTATCAAGAAACTCTGCAGAAGAAAACCCTGCCAGTCTATTTCTGTAAAATTTCAGCCATGGAAAACTCTATGGAACAAACTTCCCCTCTGACATCCACGGGGTCCCCATGAGCCAGCGTAGATGACAGCAGATTTCATAGGTATGCACAGACATTTTGCTTATCCATTCATTTGTTGACAGGCATTTTGGTTGTTTCGAGTTTTTACTATTATGACTAATGCTACAATGAACATTGGTATATAAGTATCAGTGTCCTGCTTTTAATTTTTTGAACATATGCCTAGGAGTGGAATTGCTGTCTTATGTGGTCATTGCATTTTTTAAAATACTTTTATTGGGGACTCTTACATCCCTTATCACGATCCATACATTCATCCAGTGTGCCAAGCACATTTGCACATATGCCGCCACCATCATTCTCAAGGCATTCTATTCCCAATTGAACCCCTGATATCAGCTCCCCATTTCTTCCCCTACCTCCCCTCCGCACCCACCCTCACAAACCCTTGATAAGTTATAGATTATTATTTCCATATCTTAATCTTACCTTGTCCCCCATCATTCCTCACCCACTTTTCCATTATTTGTCCCCCTTGGAGGGGGTTCTTGTTGATCATTGTGGTTGATTCCCCCTTTCTTCCCCCACTATCCCCTAATCCTCCTGGTATCGCCACTCTCATTGTTGGCCCTGAGGGTTTATCTATCCTGGATTCCCTGTGTTTGGGGCTTTTATCTATAGCAGTTGGCATGCTCTGGTCTAATCCAATTTGTAAGGTAGAATTGAGGTCATGATAGTGGGGTGAAGGAAACACCAAAGAACTAGAGAAAAGTTGTGTGTTTCATTGGTGCCACACTGCACCCTGACTGACTCATCTCTTCCCTATGACCCCTCATTTTTAACTTTTTGAGAAGCCACAAATCCAATTTCTTTTTCTTGTGTTTAGGAGGGTTGGACACTGGCTCCCTGGGGTGGTTAGAGGCATGCTTCAGAAGTGTTGATTGGCAGAGGTCTAATCCCTCCACTGCTGGGGGGTCTGAGCTGTATGGTCTGTGGGACAAAGGAGAGTCCTTCTTCTTATGCAGGGCTGAGTAACTATAGCCACATGTCAACTCTTCTGCGCCAATATGTCCTGGGCAGGAGCAACCAACTCTCAACACAAAGCTGTTTTGATGCCAAGAAGTGGGAATAGAGAAGTAAATCTAAAACTTCATTTTTAGAGCTCCTTCAGAGATGACGAATATTTCCTCTCCTTAATTATTTATGGTGTTACCTTGGTGGTATTTATAGAGTGTGATCAGCTTCCCTCCTTGATGCTCATTCTGGAGACTGTGTAAATTTAGTTTCCCCGAGTGTGTCTCATATGTCTTTTCCATGGAGCCAAGACTGACATGCATTCTATCTCCCTTTACTGACGCTGTGATTTATCTTCATTGTTACTAAAGTGCTGGGGTCAGAAGAGCTCCAGCTTATGGTCTTTGGCTGGTTTAGATTCACGGCTATCTGCCTGATTGTTTTAAATGCCTTTCATAAGAGACATATCTGAAAGTTGCATGCAGATTTCTTTTATTATTTTCTATTGCCAGTCTATGCAAACTTTGAAATGTCATAGAGTGGGTAAGTATACCATTGTCCTGCTGCATGCACTTAACTATGGTTAAGCACAACACTAATAAGCCTTTTAGGTAGGTCTGCAGTGGGAGCTGACCTGCTACTCCCAGGGACAGAGGAGATGCGTTTTTTTTCTGTCAGCATGTACAGTTCACAGTCTTGGAGATCCTGGAAGTAGTTTGACTCTGTCCTACAGTGTCACGATGAGTCAGAATTGATTCAACAGTGGCTGCTTTGTTTTTTGGATTAGTTTTAAACAGGATGAAACAGACTATAGGAGAAGCAGGATGTGTGTGTGTGTGTGTGTGTGTGTGTGTGTGTGTGTGTGTGTGAGAGAGAGAGAGAGAGAGAGAGAGAGAGAGAGAGAGAGAGACAGATATCAAGGTATCAAGGTTTGGTTTTAATATGACTGATAGATATTTGAGTGGAGGTATCAGTTGGCAGCTGCATTTACAAATCTGAAATTGTAGGGAAAGTCTTCAGTTTTAATATCTGAAAACTAGATATGATATATGATTAGCAAGATCTTAAGTGTAGACAGCCTGTGGAAGAAGCCTATGGCTTGCAATCCGGATCTCTCTACCATTGAGGGAAGAAAGAGGAGGAGCCAGCCAAACTTGGGAGTGCTTAAGTGGGAATAGAAGTCAAATAACAAAAGTGTTTCAAAGAGAACACATGATCGCCTGTCCCAAGCACTGCTGACAGGGCAAGCATGCATTGTGAAGTCATTAGTAGGGTACTTTTGGTGCGTCTAGTTCTGGTAGACTGTTGGGGGCCCAGGTGGTGCTTTGGGCTGACTACCAACCACAGTGTCAGGGCTTCAAACACATCAACTGCTTCATGGAGGCAAGTTGAGGCTTTCTGCACCCTTGAAGATTTACAGCCTTGGAAACCCAACATGGAGTTGGAATCAACTCAGTGACATTGGATTTAGTGTTGGTTTTCTGGGTATAAAAGCCTGGTTAATGAACTGTGAAAAGAATTGTATGAGCCCCAATAAATTGTTAAAATTAAAAAAAAAAAAAAAAAGCCTGGTTGTAGTTCATGAGCAACTTAAAAGCAGGGGATATACGTTTCAAAACACCCCATTTATAATTGTCTCTATATTATATGCCCACTTTCATGCTGGTTCATATTACATTTTATGTTGTTTATTATAATATAGGAAACTCTTTTGAGTATCATTGATATAAAAGGGAATGGAAATATGGGACAATAATTGGAGGAACAGAGGTTAAGGGTTTTTCGGTTTTTAATTTTAACAAAGGAGACAAAACAGAGTATGTGCCTACCGAGGAGAATGATCCAGGAGGCAGGCATCAGTTGGTGATGCAGGAAACGGGGAAGGCATTTTGGCAGTGACGTCTTTGTTCAAGTAAAAGGGGATGGAATAAGGACTTGGCCTTGGACAAGAGATTAATCAGTTGATCTGTTGGAATGAGAGGAAAAGCAAAAGATGCCCTTTTGATGTTCATATTGTCCTTTTGCTGTTAATCTGTGTGTCATTTAAGATGCCGTGAAGAGTAGTGGTGCTACAACACAGCTTAAGCACCGGGATGGCTTTGACAAGTTCGTTTATTTTCTCATGGTTTCAGGGCTAGAAGTCAGAACTCAAAATGCCAGATCTAGGGGAAGGCTTTCTTCCTCTGTTGACTCTAAGACAAAGTCCTTGTCTGCCCTCAGCATCTGTGGGCTTGGCATTCCTTGGAGATTTCCATCTGTATGGACATCCCTCTTTCCCTGAATCTAGGCTCTCAGGGCAGGGATCCCGGTGAAAAAGACACACTCTGCTGGCTTTTCTTTCACTGTGGTGGGGAGGGTCCTCTCTCTCTCTTCTTATCTCCCCGGAGGATTCTCCTGACACTGGACGAGGGGCCTTATCTTGACTAGGGCTGTTGCCTCCCACTGAATCCTGCCTCGGTGACATAACAAACATAACATAATCCTCATCACCATGACCTAGTCCAGCTTCAGCTATACATAGAAGATCACGAAGTGGGGGAGTAATAAAATCACAATACAGGAAATCATGATCCAGCCAAGCTCACCCATCTTTTGAGGATACACAACTTAATCCATGCCATTACTTATCAACATCTAGGCACTGCTATGAAGTGCATGGTATGAATCTAGTCAATTCTGACTCACACTGACCTTATAGGACAGAGCAGAATTGCCACTTTTGGTTTCCAAGGCTGTAAATCTTTACAGGAACCAAAAACTTATCTTTTTTCCATTGGAGCGGCTGGTGAGTTCAAACTTCAGACCTCGAGGGCTACGCACTCTGTGGTCTTGTTTTATTTGTAGGCTCCCGTAAAGTGCCTGGTACACAGCAGGCATGCAATACATGTTGGAATGAATAAATGAAGACACTGCTTCTATGTCTTATTTCCTCACCTGGAATTGGATCATTTCCATCAATTCTTAACAACCAGATTGACTCAATCATGCGTTTCTTGTCTGGTCCTGCAGATAGCTTGACAGACTGGTGGAGTTGATTGATAGAAATAGCTGCATTTTTACCAAAATCGGTGATGGTGCTTAAGATTAAAATCAGTGACCCTTACTCTGTCATTTTGTAGTGGTCCTAGTTATAGTTTTAACTTGAATTTATTAGTTACTTCATTTCAAACCTTCTGAAAGCTATATATTTTTCTCATGATACATTTGCCATTTATATCACAGGAAAATGTTACTTGTACAATGTGTTTGCTGGACAGAGTGGATTCCAAGGACACTCATATATGTGTAAGAGAGAGCTTTATATCAAGAAGTAATTCTGCATAAATAAAATATCCCAGTATAGTCCTGATAAAGTCCTTATGTCCAATACTAGTCTGTAAGTCTGATCTTAGTCCATAAATTCCTCTTCAGACTCACACAGCTGCAAGCCATGATGCAAAATGCAGGAAGATCACAGGCTGGTAGGTGACAAGTCTTGTGGATCAAATGGTGGTAGAAGCATCACAGGGCTCTGGAAGGTCTCTGAGTGGCTTGCCAGCAGGAGGGTAAAGGCAGAGGGAAGAGAAAAAGAGAGAGCGAGAGAGAGCGAGAGCGAGAGCGAGAGCGAGCGAGAGAGAGAGAGAGAGAGAGAGAGAGAGAGAGAGAGAGAGCGCCCAGGATCCTTCATATGAGAAGACCATGCCCAACAGGAGGCATCATCAGGCTGTGACCTGATTGACAGACTGGACTCCACCCCTACATTTTCATATCTTCAAGTTGATATGAAAATAATGTAACTAAAAAATACAAATACTAAATTACTGAATATATGTTAAGCTTTTTAATAATGATGATTATATTATCTCTGATCTTTGTACCTTAATGCTTTTTACCTCATTTAACTAGAGACCATGTTTTCTTCATCATTAAATAAAAAATACTTAGCCTTGACCATGGTACAAAATTCCCCCCAAAGAACAAAACACCCACTGCCATTGAGTCATTTCTCTCTCTCAATCTCTCACACACACATGCACACCTGCTCCTCCTGTAGTCTTTTTCATCCCTATTAAAAATAATCAAAAAACTAAACCAACTGCCATTGAGTAATTCTGATTCATAGTGACCCTGCGGGACAGAGAGGCAGGCAGTGTCCCTTAGAATTTCCGAGGCTGTAAACCTCAATGGAAGCAGATGGCCTCATGCTGCTCCTGAAGTGTGAGTTTGAAGTGGTGACCTCTCAGTTAGCTGGTGGCTTTGAACCACTGACCTTTTTGTGAGCAGTCCACCACTTCTCGGATTATTATGGCACCGAGCACGTGCTAATTAAATATCTGTTGACAGTGAATTAGTTTCTATGACAGTTGCTGTTGTATAGGCTAGATCCCCTTCCCTATTTGATGTCCCTATTGCTCCGTTTTAGTGATTTTACTCCTAACTGCTCACACCTGAGAGTCCCAAAACAAGAGCAATTGACTAGGGGAGCTCCTTGCCCAGCTGTCTCAAGAACAGGAAGTGCCTGAGGTTTTATGCCCGCCCTTAGCACTGAGCAGCCAATGAGGCCTGGTCCAGGCTCATGGGAGCCAGCCAATCACGCAGGACACACTTTCCAGATCATCGAGGCCCTTGTGGGTCAGTCTGTGCTCCAGATTTCACCTGAAATTGCAGCCTCGCTTGGATTCTCACGTTTCTGGATGCTGCTTTGCCTATTCCCTCGGAGGTATCTCCTGGGCACGCCTCTTTCCTGATCACCCACACACCCTACTTGTCTTGTGGCCTATCTCTTGGGAATTCCACCTAAAATACCGAATGTATACAGAATAGTTGATGCCAGGCACAGCAGGGACTCGGAATGACTGCATCTCCCCGAGTGTCAAGAGTGGCATGTGCTGCTCTTTCAGATGGGCTTTCCTGAGAGTGTCGGCTTTCTACCGCTGCCGACTAAATCTGTGGTGACTGGACCCAATTTTATATCTAACTTAGTTGCTGCATGAGAAGCAGCTTCATCATTTTAGTAGTTAATTGTTATTGAATTCATTGCAGATATCTTGACTGATTTGTGGAATTGATTGATGGAAGAGGTTATATTTCTGTCAGCCATTTTTGTTGGAAATGTGTTAGTCAGTAAATCTGGTATTGAATTATAGGTCTTTCAAGCTAAAGTCAAAATGTGTTTTCCTCGATTTTCTAGGCTTTTAGATTGTACTTATATCTTGACTGTACAGATAGTTTGCGATTGGCTCACCCCTACCCAGAAATTCTGTTGAAGGAAGTCCCGAGGAACGACTTCCAGACGAATTACCGTGATACACTTCTATGGAGCGGGTCTGCTCTGGGACATATCGAGCTGCTGCTTCAGAATTGACTTAAGAGCAGCTGCTTTGGTTTTCCCTTCTCTCTCCTTTTAATATAGATGGTAAAGAGTCACCTGTACAATCATGTGTTATATTGCGATGGGGTAGGCTAGGGTGTCTAAAGAAACAAAACCAATGACATAGATTGTTTATGGATTTGAAATCAGAAAAAAAAAAACCCTTGATATCAAGAAACAATTTCACATCAAGAATGCATCCCAGCTGAGGCAGGCGGATGAAACAGAACAAGTACCTTTAGCGGAAGCAGGGGGATCACAGGTGGGCGCAGAGTCCTGTGGATCCAGGGTTGGTGGGAAATGGCAGGGTGTTGAAACATGCAGGGTCTGCAGTCCACATGGGGCTGACGCTAGAGGCAGACACAATCTTGGCAAGCAGGGAAGGCGGCGGGCTTGAGAAAGAAGTTCTTGCTGTTCGCTTATAAAAAGCCACGCCCCCAAGGAGGCGTCACTAGGCGACTACATGATTGACAGGTTTGACTCCACCCCTGCCTCCACAAAAGTACCAAGTTAGTATAAGATCTAACCATTACACATGGACTACAGTTTTCCTTTGTAGTCTTTATGAACATAAATATCCATTTACATATACTAAATAAAATATTTTATACTGATTTGGGAAAATCACCAGTAAGAAAATAATAAATCCTTTTATCTGTAAAATGGGATTGGGAATAGGTGTTTTAGAATTGAAAAACACTGTAGAACTATCTGGTGGCAAACACCTTTATTTTATAAATGAGAACATTTGAGACCCAAGCAGGTTAAGTAATTTGCTCACCAGCATCCCACGTTCTTAGTGGCAGAGTTGGACTAAAATCCAACTCCCAGGACACTGCTCTCCACTGCTGTACAAAATACACATTTCTTATTCACACAATTGATATGAGGATTAGGAACCACATCTGTGAAAAATAGACTTAGCCTTTGGAAAGAAGGATGCTGGATAGCTTTATGAAAGCTTTATGGAAACTAATCTCATTTTAGCCTTTTCTGTACAATTGTTAGTTTTGTTCAGTTTTATGTTACTTGCCTTAGGATCCTTCTTGGCTGAGGACTAGATAATATACAGTGCTTGATTTAAAATCCATATTAAGGGTCCAGATTGTGCTGGAATATGAATGATGTTCAGCTGGGTTTGAGCCAGGAGCACTTGCAGAGTGCCCACCAGAATGAGGATTGTTGATGTCCAGGCAAGAATTTTCTATCCCTGGTTTGCAGATTGGGAACAAGACAGGTTTTTTCCAAAGAAAAGAAGGGGGCATAAATTATATTTCTGCCCTGCTCAGTAATACTTTCAAAGTTTGTTATAATATGTCTTTAACAAACCATGAATTTTCTCTCCTGCTGAGCCACCGTATCCTGACTATTTTCAGCATCGTTAGGGACCCATTATATTAATCCACCATACCTTCAAATCTCTAACAGGCGCACATAAGTGATCACTTTGAATATTTATTTTGAAGCAAGGTATAGAATTGTTCTCTTTGTCGTCTTGCAAAGGGAGGAAATTGTAACTTGCTCACCTTGGTTACTTCAATTGTTGTAGTTTGATTCTTTCAATTACAAAGTGCCTTGATATAATGGACAAAGGATATTGTTTAATTTTTGTAGTCCTTGAAGTAATTTGTGTAGGTTCATATTTGCACGATAGATACAACTTGAGACCAAAAGGCTAAAGTGCTGCGTCTGCATATGTTTTAGGTGCGGTTGTATGCAAGACCCGACGCCATCAGAAGAGGATCCGGGCACTACGCCCTCCATATAACAAAGAGACTAATTGAGTTTTATGAAGACTACTTTAAAGTGCCCTATTCTTTGCCAAAACTCGGTAAGAATTTTCTTGTTTATTTTTTCAGAAGGGCTCCTTGAAGGTGGAGTTTATTGGTTAAGATGCTTAGGACGCATGAACAGTCTAAGGGTTATATTTTTAGAGGCTATGATTTCACAAGAGGTAAAATAAAGTTTGGTGCTTCTGGATTCTTGCCACAAAGTATATGTATAATTATTTAAGAACTGATGTAGGTTTAGCATTTTAGAAGATAGCCAAAATAATTCTACTTTGTTAAAAACATGCGTAAAAGGTTCTTGGCAGTGTCACACTTCATGTTCTTAACTACCGTGTACAGTAGGCACTGCTACACGATTATTTTTTATATTAAGGAAATTGAGACCATGAAGTTTCCTATTCCTGCAGACAGCCATTAAATGAAGGAGCTGGGATGTCAAACACATTCTCTGTGATTCCCCAAAGTCTTCACTGTGACACTATGAGGAGGTGCCCATTGATTAGTGCTTGTTTCCTAACTCTCACATGCCGGGCTACAGTGTGTAAGCTGCCCCTCGGTTTTTTTCATTCAGCCACATGTTGGATGCCGAGTTATAGTAAGTTAAATAAAGAGAAGAGAGAAAGGAATTGCACTGGTCATGGGATTGTGTTCTCGAGTGTTCTTATGTTTCTTCCATGCACGAAAGTAGTATACTCAACACTGTTGGTTGAATGAATAAATTAATTACTTTTATTACTTTAACTTCAATGAGGCTGCTTTGGCAACGTCATTCTATGACTTTCCAGAAAGGTAGAATGCATACCCATTTTGAATGCTGAAGGTATTTTTTCTTCTGAGAAAATCTGTTTTGAAATCTCACATCACAACACTCCTTTGTTCCCCCCTCCCCACCGCTACACGTTTTTCCTTCCCAAGGGGATTTTTGATCAGGATCCACATCAAAAGTATTGCTCATTGGCAAGAACAAAGTGCTTTCATGATCACAGTGCTAGCGTTTCAACCACAGGTTCTTGTCCCCAGAGAATAGGCCTGTTTCATTAAAGTACCTGCCTGCTGTGTAGCTTTACTGGTCATACAATGAGCTGTTTAGAAAATAGACAGAATAGTTGACACTCTTACCACTAGGTGTAGCATGTGATGGAAAAGAATGAGATTGTACACATTTGAATTCATTTTAAAACACAGAACTTCAAATCCATAGGCAACGTGATTTTTTGTTTTCTGTTTTGTTTGCGTTTTTGTTTTATCCTCTCTCTCAAGTCCTCAGTTAGCCCCGGTTACACTGACATCTCCCTGGTGGGAACCCAAGGCAGGGAGGTGTACCTGACCTTATTTGCGCGGGAGGTGACACCATGCTCTGTACTCGGTCAAACAAACTGGAGCTTCCCAGCTTGACCCTAATGTCCCATTCACGAGTGCTTGTTGCAAGTTCAGCAGAGAATAAAATGTGGATCATTCTTTGTCTCTTTCAGGCCGGTAATTAGCAGAGGAACTCAATTTAAAACTTCAGGGGTCCCATGTAACTGTCAGCTTGCAGCAGGGAGCATTTCTGCTCCTCTGCTTCACTCCCAGCCGAACCATGTACGCTTTCTCTGTAGAAATGGACGCTGTTCACTGTGATGGTGACTCGCTAACATACTTTAGGGTGTATGGCATGGAATGATTTGACTTTACCCCGGCACAGTCAGTGTTATCTTGGGAAGATATCACAGCCCATGTGCTTTGTAAAATTTCTCTCAGTTTCTATGCATTCTATAGATATTTTCATATGTCTGTTAATGACATTATAAGTACATTTTCTATATAAATGCAGAAGTAGTTTGACAAAGTCTTAGCTTTTGTTATACATTGTGAATTGTATTTTCAAAAAAGGAATATTTTGGAATCAACTCGGTTTTTATGAATGACCCAGGCAGACTCGTTTTGGGTATTCGCTGTGGCTGTCTTACTATAGAGTCTATTTCACCCATCCTCTCTTCCCTTACCTATCTTCCCTTCCTGCCCTCTCTTCGACCTTCCCTCCTCCTCTCATTTCCTCTGCAGGTGTTCGTTGGGTCACTCACCTGTTGTAGACACTTAACTTTCTGATAGCCATAGAGTTGTGGATAAAAAATGCAAAACTTCATTCTATACTAATATTTAAAACCTATTAATTTGAGGCAAGTTAAATCATTAAGTAAAATATATAGCCTATCAGCTACAGATTAAAAGACAAAACAAAAACAACTCAATGCCATAAGATTGATGCAGACTCACAGCGACCTTGTAGGATAGGGTAGAATGCCCCTGTGGGTTTCCCAGACTGGAGCTCCTTACAGGAATGGAAAACCTCATCTTTTTCCCATGGAGTGGCTGGTGATTTTGAACTGCTGACCTTGGGGTTAGCAAAGGCAGAAAGGATGAATAGAAAGTGTGTGTGTGTGGCACTGTAGATGAAGCTCATATTTTTACTTGTTTTACTTTTTTCTTTTTGTAAATTGATTTTGTTGTGAATTGGGTGACGGTTTACAGAGCAGATCATCAGTTTTTTTCAACAATTAAACACATTTTGTTTCATCTCATGTACCATCACATATGTACTTCCTTTCTGTTACCCGTTCCCATCCATGCTTCTTTTCGAATGCTCTGAAATTTGTCCTTGGGGAAATGCTGCCCTTTGGGTCTTAATTGGTTGATTATACTCAGGTGTGCCTACCACACTAGCGCTGTTATCCCTCTTTGAGACCTGTCTGATGTGTGACTGAAACGTGAACTACAAGGGTGAGTCCAGTTACAGACCTGAGGAGTGACTAAGGATCATAGACTTCAGGGTGCCACCAGTCTCTCTCCAGCCTGTGAGCCCGGTCTCTTTTGTGATTCTGGAATCTGTACTGTATTCTCCTCTGCTCTACCCGAGCCTTCTGTGTAAGCCTTTCCATAGCAGGTGGAAGTGGTAGCCAGGCGCCACCTAGTGCTTTGTGTTTCATGGATGTGAAGGCTGATGTGTGCATGGCCCATACAACTATTAGACTAATTGTTTCCATGAGAGTTTCTATTTTTATCAGTCTTCTCTCCTCCCAGTGGGGGAGCAAAGGAGACCAGTAATTGTACCCTAGATGGCCACATGAGTTTTTCAGGCCTCAATCTCTACTCACCAAAGTAGGCCTTAGAACATCGCCTTCATGAATTACCTATGTCACCCTAACCATTGCTAATAAGTGTTTGGTTATGTCTAATAAGGTGTTGAGGTTTTTAAATGGGAAATCACAGAAGACACCATTGGGAAAATGGTTTTTGAGCAAAGGACTTAGGGTAGTAGAAAAATTAGCCCAATACATGGAAGAAATGATGGACACAAAGAGATGAACAGAAAATTTCAAAGGACAGCTTGAGAAGACAAAGTAAATTATTATGATTAATTGTGCAAAGACTTAGAGTTAGAACACCAAAAAGAAAGTACATAGTTGGCATATCTTTAACTGAAATAACTCATTATTAAAAAAGTCAAGCCTTCAGTTTCAATCTTGAAAGATTCTATCTGCAAAATATTGAATGATGGAGAAAGCATTGAAAGAAGAAGGAATACACAGTCATTGAACCACACTAATCAACATCTGTCCATTTCAAGATGTAGCATGTGACTAAGAACTAATGACACTGAAGGAATAGATCCAAGCTGTCCTGAAAGTATTAGCCAAAAACAAGGTTTCAGGAATCGATAGAATATCAATTGAAATGTTTCAACAAAGTGATGAACCACTGGGAGCACTCCTCTAGAAATTTGGAAGATGGCTGCTTTGTCAACTGACTGGAAGAAATCCATATTTATAATCATTCCAAATAAATGTGACTCAACAGAATAAGAAAATTATCCTTGATATCAGATGCAAGCAATATTTTGCTGAAGTAGTAAACAACAGTTGCAGTAGTTCATTGATTTGGAGCTGCCAGAGGTTCAGGCCAGATTCAATAGAGGATATTGAACAAAAGATATCATTGCTGAAATCAGATGGATTTGGCTTAACACAGAGAAGACCAGCTGTTGTGCAGCGTGTTTCATTCACTATGTGAAGGGATTCCACTGTATGAATCACTGCAAACTATGGATTACCTTGAGAAGAACAGGAACTACCTATTATGCTCATGTGAAACCTGTACATGGATCCAGAGGACATTGTGTGCACAGAGCAAGGGACTACTACTTGGTTTAAAATTCAGTAAAAGCGTGTGTCAGAATTGAATCCTCTTGTCCTACTTACTCAATTTGTTTGCACAGCAAATCATCAGAGAAATGGGATTATGTGAAGAACTCAGCATCAGGATTGGGAGGCAGGCTTATTAACAACCTTCAATATGCAGATGACACACCTTGCTGGCTGAAAGACAGGAGGACTTAAAGCTCTAGTTGTTAAAAATCAAGGATTTCAGCCTCAGTATGGATTACAACTCAATGTAAAGAAAACCAAGATTCTCAAAACTGGACTAATAGGTAACATCAGGAAAAACAGAAAGATTGTAGTTGGCAAGCATTTCGTCTTGCTGGGATTCATCATCAACACTCATGGAAACAGCACTCAAGAAATGAAGCAACACATTGAATTATGTAAATCTGTTGCATAAAATTTCTTTCAAGTATTGGAAAGTAAGAAGGTCACTTTGAGGACTGAGGTACAGCGGACAGAAACCATGGTATTTCAGTGACTTTTTGTGCGTGTGAAAGTTGGATATTGGATAAGGAAGCAGAAGAAGATTCTCTGCATTTGAGCTACGGTGTTGGCAAAGAAGAATGAAAGTCCCACGGACTGCCAAAAGAGCAAACTGGTCTATCTTGGTGAAGGACGGCCAGACGCTCTTTAGAGGAAAGATGGTAAGACCTTGTCTCACATACTTGGAACTTATTATCAGCAGAGACCGGTCCCTGGAGAAGTCCATCATGCTTGGTAAAGTGGAGCAGCAATGTAAAGAAGGAAGGCCCTCAATGAGAGAGAGGGATTGGCAGTGACTGCAACAGTGAGCTCAAAGTGAAGGACAGGCGTGACGCTGGGATGGAGACGAGTGCTTTGTTCCGATGTGCATAGGGTTACTGTGCAGCACCGACTTGATGACAACATTCAAGCGGGTATCCAAAAATAACCCAGGTTTTTTTTTCTAAGCTATGCATTTAAATTTTTTTACAAAACAACCTTTTAACCTTCAAAGTATTATCCATTATACTTAATACATTAGTCAAATCTGTGATTCCATTCTTGGAAACATTTTCAAACTCATCTGTTTGGATGGCTGAGAGCACCTCCCTCGTTATTTTATTCTACTGGACAACAAAGTGAATCACGGCCCATTCCTATGTCATCCTCGCCATCATTTATTATTTTTGAGCCCGTTGTTACAGACACTATGTCAGTCCATGATGTTGGGGGGTCTTCCTCCTTTTCTTTGACCCTCTATTAAACATAATTTCCTTTGGCATGGGTTAATCTCTCCTGGTAGCATGTCCAAAGTACATGAGATGAAGTCTTGCCTCACACACTTCTGAGCAGCATTCTAGCTGTATTCTATTTTTTAAAAATTGGTAGCTCTTATAGATATTATAAAAATTTATATTTCAATTAGATCAAGCATATTTGTACAGTTGCTGCCACCATCATTTTCAAAACATGTTCTCCGTGAACTTGTTGATATCAGATCCCCTTTATCCCCTCCTTAGCCCTCCCTACCCCCCAGGAAACCTTATTATATATTATTATTATTAAATTGCCATATCTTACACCATCAAATGTTTCTGCTTACTACAGTTTTGTTATTTGATCCCCTCAAATGGGACACAGTCATCATTGCTGTCCATCTCTTAGAAGAGAGCTTTGTTTGTTCTTCTGGCAGCTCATGGTACTTTCCATATTGTTTGCCAGCACCATTGTTCAATTGCATCGATTCTTCTGTGGCTTTATTCACTATCCAACTTTCATGTGTATTTGAGGTGACCCATGGCTTGGATAAGACATGCTATATAGTATTGGTTCTTAATCATGGGTAAATTTGTTGCCCCATCCAAAAACCAAAACATTCGGAGGTATTGGGGACATTTGCAATGGTCCCAAATGCGGAGAGATGATATTGACATTTAGAAGCCAGAGGTGCTGCTAAACATTTTACATCGTGAGGCCAACTGTTCATCTGAAAATGTCAGCAGTGGTTCACATAAAAGAACTTTGTTGTAGGTGGAAAGGGCAGAGGCATGAAAAGCAGTTAAAATTCAGGCCCAAAATGATGGCCACTTAGTGTAGGCTGTTAACAGTGGCATAGACAGGAGTAGAACAATTCTGGTTGGTAGCAGAACCATTTGGAATTTGTTGACGAAGATGTATGAGGTGTGAAAGAGAGAGAAATCAAGGCACCAACTCTAAGGTTTTGAGGAAAGAACCATAAATATATCAATAAACTCACTGACCCTGAGTCAATTCCAATTCAGTGACTCTGTAGGATAGAGTGTAACTGTCCCTTTGGGTGTCTGAGGCTGTAAACCTTTGTGGGAGCAGAAAACGTCATCCTTTCTCCTCGGTGTGGGTGATGGATTAGAACTGCTGATTTTGTGGTTAGCTCCACAAGCAAGTCACTTTGGCACCAGGGCTGAAGAATGAGAAGGGTGGAATTTCCATTTGCTGAGACAAAAGATCGTCTGTCCAAGAAGGAGATCACTTAGAGACTGACATATCTATTAAACATTTAGGTAGACATTTTATATCTGCTAGAAATTTAAACAGATGTTGGATTTGAAACTGGAGTTGACTGAGTGGTTTGGCTTGAGATATACATTTGTCAGTATCTAATGAAATGTGAAGCTTCGTGCACTCACCCTGGTGGTGAAAGAAGGTAGAAAAGAGAAGGGGACAAGGCAGCACTGACAGAGATCAGTCATCTGAGGCTATCATCTACATGCCCTTGAGTGGATTCCAGCAACTGCAAAGCTGCTAATAGAGGTGCTGAGGAAACCAGGAATAGACAATGTCTAGAGAGTATCTCAAATAGGAGCAGACAATTCTGACACATCATGTTACAGGCGGACTGACTGAGAATTAACTTTAGCAATGTTAAGGTAATTACTGACTGTGTTACAGATAAAGAAGCAAAACTAGGGACACTTATAAAGAGATAAATTGATATCAAGACAATGCCTCATACAATTGTAGACATGGGTAAGTTCAGTCTAGCTCAAGTGCATGGATCAGATGTTAAGCTGGGGGCTTCTCCTGACTTGCCTAACTATAGTGACTGATTACACAGAAAGAAAGAAGACAGAAAGGTCAATGACTACAGAGGAGGATGAGTCTGAGGTCCGAGGTCAGGCTTGTGGCTGCAGAGTTCATAAAATCCATGCACAGAAGGCCAAATGGCAAACTATTGGTGACGTCGAGGGTCATTAATGTAGATAGTGGGTCTTTGGTTGAAGTCCAAAGAACCCCAGGGGTTGATGAGCCAGATGTAGGATCCCCACCATCAAAAAGCGAGGCAGTTTCCCACAGCCTCAACTGACCAGTACATGAGTAGTAGGACACATTCCCCAAAGAAACCTCCTTCCCATTGCATGAGGGCTGTGACCTAAGTCAGGAGGTTGCATCCCGCCTTTATGTTCTCACCTGTGCTTGTCTACTCACAAGCAGACCCCAAGATGGGAATTGTTGTGCTGTGTTAGATCACATCGTGGAGGATTACTGGGAACGTATTGAGAATCCTGACCCAGCCAAGATGAGGCGCGACTTACCTGTCACAGTGACTTTGACAAGTTGCAGGGGATGTTGGCAACAAATACCTGATAGATGTGTTGAAGAGACAATGGATGTGGGGCATGGCTATAGACAATGGGTTTCTAGGAATTCCCAGTGATTTTCTAAGAGGAGGAGGGGAAGAAAGGCTTATGTTCTGATAATACTTATCTCTGGTGGACAAAGGCTGCTTCTGCAGAGCTGAGAGCTGAGAGCTGCCTTAACTTGCTTTCCCCAACCAAATCCCAGAGGAATAAGGAGCTTGCTACTTTCCATTAGAAAGTCAAATTTTAGACCAATTGAGCCAATAATAAACTACTAGTTGACCTGATTTTACTTAAGCTATGGAGGCGAAATGTGCATGTAAGGGTATTATATGACCAATGACCTTAAAATAAAATTTTCTATTAATAAATATTAAAATTTTAAAAATCTTAAAAGTAATTTTTATTTCTCGATTATAAACTCTGCAATGCCTTCTCTCCTCTCTTTTCCTTCTTTCCCAAGTTCTTTTTCAATTGTAGTACTGAGCAGTCTGTTTTTCTATTGTGGTCTCATCTGTTAACATACCCCCAAGGGTTTGAATTTTCTCCTCATGCGGTTTATCCAGGAGAGACCCCAGAGGAGAATTATGTAATTGGTGTTCACCATGTGAGGATTTGGTTTTAAATCTCTAAATTTGATAATTAACCTATCTGTAGGTAATCTATTTATATGAGATTGGCAGATCTTTTCTATTTCTAGCTGTTCAATTATAATTAAAAGTGTATCATCTACTTGATACAATACAGCAAGCTATCTTATTTATATTTTATCTTCATGAGAACCCTCAGAGGCATGGAGTGCTTCTTAAAAGGATGTGTTGTAGAAATTTGAAGAATGAAATTGTCCTCTTTCCTCCTATCCCAAAGACATACTAAAAATAACAACAACAAATACTTATATCACTTTTACTATATATGAGTCACTCCTTAGGACATGGAACATTTTGACCCATTTAGTGTTTTACTATGGCCTTAGGAGATAGTCCCTCTTATATTCTCATTTTCCAGATGAAGAAAACTAGGCATTTGGTGATGAAGTAAAGTACTCAGATTACACACTTGGATCTGGAATTTCAAACTCCATGATCTGTTCTCAGGAATAATACAAGACTTTTTCCTTTGTTGTTATTGTTGTTTTAGTTCCTTAAAGGCAATACATGTTCTTTATAGAAAAACTGGAAACTTAACTAGCTAAAAGTGCACATATGATAGCTCCTAATTTTATCTCCGAAGATATATTTGAGTATTTCAAGTGTGATTTCTTCATGGACATTTCATAATTAATTCAGTGATAGATAAAGTGAGTCAGAATTTTATTGGAATATTTTGTTATTCACCCTGTTTAAATTTCAATTAATTATAGACTGATAGTTTTCAGTTTCCTTTTGGTGCTGCTCAAAATCTGTATATCAAGAAGTTCTCTAAAGCGTATGCTCGATTACTTCTTTTCAACACTTTATGCTTTTATGAAGATCCATTACCCACCTGGCACAGAGGTGCCATCTTAGAGGAAGAACTGGTATTTTGTAACAAGAATATCTGCCTTCAGGGAGATTGTGGTTTTGATGAGGAAGCAATGAGATATTTATAGGAATGTGTGAATTAGAGACTTACACAATATGGGATGTAATTAAGTACCAACGTGTACGGTACAAATGTACGGTACAATTACCTGCTAGCCAGGCTATGAACAGTGACTCATTGTACTATATATCCAGAACATGAAATACCTATTAAAAGCAGCCTTCATTTTACTTAAGTCCAGAAAAAGAGAGGGGAATTGAATGAGAAGAAGAGATAGAAGTAGATGGGAGATCAGTTTTCATGTTGTGTACTAGGGAAAGCTCATAGATTTCACTTTATACATTTGGTTTTATATAGTATGTTGATCGATTTACTTTCCTATAATAGACAAATTATGAGATATAGTACCTTTTGAATTTTTGTAAATGAGAGAGGTTAGCTTGTGTAGTTTCTCAAGTTGTCACAGATGTATCTATGTCTTCATGCTGACAGCACTGATGACAACGACAGTCCTTCTCCTTGAAGGTAGGCACGCTTACTGTCTCTCATCCGGTAGCGTGGTTACAGTTCCATACTTACTCTGTGATTGGGTCTTCTCCCTGTATCAGTGGCTGTATTGTTGTTTTTAATTGGAGGTAATAGATTTATAATACTTGATTATGCATATTATAGTGATTATTTGTGATCCTTTCAGTGTGTTTTTTCTTCCTCCGTATATATTTTTTCTGCTTTTGCTTAGCTATTGGAATGTACAAATACTGAATACCATTTACCATATATACTTGTGTATAAGCCGAGTTTTTCAGCACATTAAAAAAAACAATTTTATTGGGGCTCATATAACTCTTATCACAATCCATACATACATCAATTGTGCAAAGCACACTTATACATTCGTTGCCCTCATCATTCTCAAAATTCGCTTTCCATTTGGGTTCCTGGAATCAGCAACTCATTTTCCTTTTTTCCCTCCCAATCCCTCCCTGCCCCCCTCTCCCTCATGAACCCTTAATAATTTATAAATTATTATTTTATCCTATCTTACACTGCCCAGTGTCTCCCTTCACCCACTCTTCTGTTGCCCATCCCCCAGGGAGGAAGTTATATGTAGATCCTTGTGATCGGTTCCCCGTTTTTAACCCCCATCCCTCCTGGTATGGCCACTCTCACCAATGGTCCTGAGGGGTTCATCTGTCCTGGATTCCCTGTGTTTCCAGATCCCATCTGTACCACTGTGCATCCTCTGGTCTAACCAGGTCTGCAAGGTAGAATTTGGCTCATGATAGTTGGGAAGAGGGAGCATTTAAGAACTAGAGGAAAGTTTCATTATTGCTACAGTGAACACTGAGTGACTCATCTCCTCCCCACTACCCCTCTGCAAGGGATGTCCAGTTGTCTACAGATGGGCATTGGGTCCCCGTCACACGCTCCTCTCTTTCACAATGATATGATTTTTTCCCCACCTGTCTTTGTTGCTTGAAACCTGGTCCCCTCGGCCCTTCATGATCACACATGTTGGTGTGCTGCTTCCATGTGGGCTTTGTTGCTTCTGGGCTAGATGGCCGCTAGTTTACTTTCAAGTCTTTAAGACCCCAGACACTATATCTCTCGATAGCCGGACACCATCAGCCTTCTTCACCACACTTGCTTATGCACACATTCATCTTCAGCGTTTATGTGGGGAAGGTGATCACACAATGATGGTTTTTGTTCTTTGGTGTCTGCTACCTGATCCCTTCAATACCTCGTGTTCACATAGGCTTGTGTGCTTCTTCTCTGTGGGCTTTGTGGCTTCCGAGCTAGATGACCGCTTATTTGTCTTCTAGCCTTTAAGACCCCAGATGCTATATCTTTTGATAGCCGGGCACCATCAGCTTTTCCCACCACATTTGCTTATGCATACGTCTATCTTTAGCGATCATGCTGGGAAGGTGGGAATCATGAAATGACCATTTAGCTGAGCAAGGTGCTCTTGTATTAAGGGAATGCACGTGAGGAGGCCAAATGTCCACCTGCTACCTTACTACTAAACCTATAAATATATGCACATAGGTCTATTTCCCCCATAATCATAAATATATTTACATATGTACATGTCTGTATTTAGGCTTCTGGGTATGCCCTTTTCCTCCTACTCCTTCCCTCTATTTCCTTACGCCTTCCTCCTGTCCCACTACCATGTTCAGCCTTCTTTCTGGTTTCAGTAATTCCTCTCAGTACCTTGCCCTTGGTCACTCCCTACCAGTCCTCCCATCCCCTCCCTGGCACTGGTTTTGAACCACTCCTTGTTCCCTTGTCCCTGAGTTGGCCAATACCTCCTCCTTTCCCCCACCTCCCACACTCTCATTTCCCTCCGGGACCTTTGGTCCCGTTATTTTCTTCTTACATTGTTTGTCCCGCCTATCTTATCTAGGTGGACCTGCAGATATAATAATATGTCAGCACATTTTTAATGCAGTTTTTATGATAAAATTATGTGCCTCAGCTGATATTCGTGTCGGCTTATATTTGAGTATATGGGGGTGTGTGTTTTCTTAAGTTGATCAAGTAACACTTTTTTTGTCGGGGGGAATAAAATTTCTGGGAGGTCTGTATAGCCTAGTCTAATTCTGACTTCATCCTCAAAACACTTTATTTCAACTAGAGCTCTTCAAACTTACAATAGAGCTATTTAATCTAGTGGGTTATTGGTGGAAACTAACATAAGCTGTCTCGGTGGGCTCTCAGGGAAACAGGTGAGGCAGTCCATCTCGTTTCAGTTTTCTAAGTACCACCGGGAAATACTTTTGTGCAAATGACTATCCTTGCTCCCCATTTGTAATCAAGTAAATGTAGACGCCTCCTGCCTCATGGAGCTAATTTATTTCGTCAAAGTCCTTCATAGGGTGATTTTTCTAAGGAAAAAGAAAGGCAGTTCCCATTAATTTCAATGGCAAATATTTTTATGCATTTCCTACCCCCACTGCCTTATGCTAAAACAATACCAAATCCAAGTCACTTCAGGATTTATCAGCCATTTTACAACAATCCAGCAAGGCAATTTTCCCTTCATTAATTATAATATGATCATTTAGCAGTCCTTGTTAAGATATTTTGCATTTACCGCATAGTGTACATTTCCAAGACTACACTAAAAATGCAAAGCCAAAAAATAGCACTGTGACAATGAGAGAAATCAATGAAAACAATGCATTTTAGTGGGGACGCTGCATGAGATTATTACGGCTATAAACCAGCAAACCATGAGTTCATTGAGAGGAGCATGTAATGCAACACAACAGAATTGAATTAACTAATTCAACTAGTATTTATTGAGTAGTGACCAGATAACGTTGTCCTCAGCGATGATAATAAATGGTCTCTTCCATTAGGAACCTAAAACCTAGTTGATTTTTATGACTGTGCAGCTTGCCAGCATTGTTTGATGTTCAGTTTGCTTACCACCCTCCCCTATGCGTTCGTTTTTAAGAGTGTCTGGCCTTTACAACGTTGGGTTTGTGCCCAAGCATATTTTCATTAATTTAGTATTAGTCTTGTGAAAGAGTGCTTCTCCTCCTGAAACTACATGCAATTTCAGAAAGTGCTTAACTTGCTCGGGTGTGTTTGTAAGGAGCCCCCCAAGGCGTTGTTTACAGACTCCAGCAGCAGTATCCGGTCCTGACAGCTCTGCAGTGAAGTGAGAGAACGGACTGGCTCCACTATGTTGACTTGAATCATTGCTAAAGTCTCATGCTCTGTATTCTTCCCCCCCACCCCTATTCCCATGGCTTTAATGATGCCACGCCAGTGATGGGACCTTCTCTCAGGATCACCCGAGCCCAGCCTCGCTCGCCTGCTCCCAGACATCTCTCGGAGTTCTGTCCCTGCCCTAAATCCTTGATTTTCCCCTTTTATTGGGTCCTTTTCTGTTGGCACTAAAAATGGGGAACTGTTTCTCTTCACTTAAACACACAGACCCACACACTTCCACTCCCACTCATTCCAGCCACTGGACAATTTCTCTCCTTACTTTTATAGCCTTTAAGAGGTTAGCTGTCTGTACTGACTCCAATTTTTCTCTCTCCTTTGTCTTTTGAATGCACTTAACACCAGGCTTTTGCCCCCTACACGCCACTAAAACTGTGCTTGTCAAGTGCAAGAATGCCTCTCCATTGTGAACTTCAGTGGTCAATTCCCAGTTTTCATCTTGAACTGCCAGCAGATTCTGACACAGTTGTTCTCTCAACTCCTTAAGATACTTTTTTTTCATTTGTCTTTTCAGACAACACATTTCTCTTCCCTGCCTGCCATCCCTCCTGCTGCTCATTGGGAATTCTCTTCCTATGTATTTACTTTCCTTTCCGTCTCTCTTCACATTTTCTCTCGAAGTGTCCGGGTCTCAAGTTGAGTAGCTCTTTTCTTAACTACCAACTTTAGTCACTTATTGACTTCACCTAGCTTCTTTAATTACTATCTGCTGATAGCTAACAACTCCCAAATTTGATCTTTCCAATTGAGTTCGCTCTCAATTTCAGATGTCTACTTTGTACTATTTGGCATCTGTTTGAGTGTCTAAAGCGTATATGAAAATTACCATGTTCAAATTTGAGGTACACATTGTAAATCACTTTCTTTTTCCTTCTGAAGTTTTGCCTATCTCAGAACAGGGCAGATCCATTCCTCCAAAAGTTGTTTGGTGTTCTTGCTGGCTGCTGTCTGGTGATTCATTCTCACGGTGGTCCTGTGTGTGTGTAGACTAGAATACGACTCCGTTTGCTTTTCGTTGTTGTGAACTTTTGTTAGTAGATCGCTAGCCCTGTCTTCGCTGGTATCTCTGAGGGGAAATGAATCGTTAGCTTCTCAGCTAGGAGCCAAGCACTGAAGTGTGCTAGCTAGAGAACCCCTACATTGTTTAGAAAACACACAAACAAAGTAGCAACCTTAGATTTAAACTCTTTGTCTCTCATGTCACACACCCAAGTCATAATGCATCTTTTTGGTTCTATATTATAAATATCTTGGAAATCTGATCACTTCTAGCCATTTACCATTGTAACAGCTCATACTGTTATCTGACTCGCCCCGCTTTCTTTGTCTTTGTGCACCTTTTAACTGAAATGGATTCTGATGTTAAGTGGTATGTGAATGTGATATGTCCTGAATTTTAAGATTCTGTTGGACAGATGTTCGATTTAGCTGCTGCTGCTGCTCTCCTGTTCACACCTTGCCTTGGCACCTAGTGCCCATTCAGGGATTCTTTGGTGTTTCAAGACCCTGGATGGTGTGGCTGCCGCTCCATCCTCGTCTCCGATTCCTCTTCTCCTTGTGCACACCTGTTCTGGTTACACTGCCAGCCTACTGTTTCTTACAAGCACTAC
This sequence comes from Tenrec ecaudatus, assembly GCF_050624435.1. Taxonomy (NCBI): domain Eukaryota; kingdom Metazoa; phylum Chordata; class Mammalia; order Afrosoricida; family Tenrecidae; genus Tenrec; species Tenrec ecaudatus. The sequence goes on from NW_027459348.1 coordinate 206,231, forward strand.
GCAGGCTCCTTACTTGGGTGTTTTCACTTGCCCTTCTTTCAGCCTAAAGCCCCCCTTCCTTCAGATGTATGCGTACTTAAAATAATCTGTTTTTCAGAGTTGTGTTTTCTGACTTCCGCTTTTTATATTATAGCCTTGCGGTCACTCCTTATCTTCCTTCTTTGTTTTACTCCTCTCCCTTTCCCTCATTTCATGCAGCATTAAGGTTATCATTTCCCTTATTAAATCTTGGTCTCTAGCCCTTGTCCCACAGCAGGCACTTGGACGGCGGGGAGAAGAGTGTCTTAGTCGGAGGGAAGATCCATTGCCAAGGCTTTGAGGTGTGCAATGTTTTAGTCTGATTAACAGCAACAAGGCCAGTGAGGTTGGACTAAAGTCAGTGGGGAAAGGGGTAGCAAGAGATGAGATCAGAAGGGGCCAATTATATATGACTTTAGGGGTTTTCACTCTGTGTTTTTTTAAGAGTTTGGTTTTGGGTGTTAGGAATGTGACCTCAAGATAGGCGATACAAGAAGAGATGGTTTTATTTTCTTGTTTGCAGCTCGATTTCCACTGCCGAGTGCCGTGCCTGACCCAAGGGAGGTACTTAACAAATCTTTCAGTGTTTTCCCATCTTCCATTTTAACCCTTTGTATTATGTGGAAGATAAGAAGCAAACCTTTTCTTTTACTGTTGTTGAAAGTATATACCAATTCCCCATGTTGACCTTAATGCTAGTGAGTACATACCCCAGGTCTGCAACCTTCCTCATTCTCCTTTGCCGAGTCATTCCCCTCCAGGAACTTGAACGTTTTGCCCCTGAGGTTTCTAGTTAATATTTCATGTTGCTTTGGTCAGCTTGATCTCATGCAGTTTCAAGGGCTCCAGGTAGTGTGAAGCCTATGAGCATTTGAAACGCTGGTACACACTTTTCTCCTGTTTGGTCCAGTTATTCCACAGAAGCTTTGGTCAAGATGTTCAGTAATGGTAGCTGGCTGCCATCTAGTTCTCGTGGTTCATCTTGTTTGAGAAAATGATGACGGTTTTCCTCATAATTGCCAAAGCTGTGCCTTTTCGGTAAGTAAGATGTCAACGAGACTAAAGATGTGGTATCTCTATTTGCAACAGCCCTGCCATTAGGGCCCCCAAGTAGAGTTTGCTGTGAAGACTGGGGGCAAGTGCATTGAGCTTTGTTTACCATCAGAGCAGTGTGAGGGTGGAGCTGTTAAGAAGGGTGGTTTTGCATGAAATGCTTTTTTCTTCTGAAAATGCAGAATCTCGCTTTTCTTGGGCATTAGAACCACATTAATTAATGGATTTGACATATGTTTATTGGCTGTTTACTAGATACTATTCTGCCAACTGGTGGAAAATCAGCAGTTAATGAAACAGATATTCCTGTTCTCCTGGAGCATACTTTTTAATGGGAAAAGACAGGTCGAAAACAAAACATTTATGATGTTAGAAAGTGATAACTTATATACGAAAAATAAAATGTTGGCAGGTCGGGCTGTAGTTTTAAACAAGGTGTGTGGTCAGGAGAGAAAGCTGCTCAAAAGGCATGGAGGAGGCCCCACCTGACCCCTGGCCTGCCTGTTGACATGAGGCAGACGTCAGCCATGCCTCGACCTTCCGTCCTTCTCTATCCTATGCTGACACGGACCATTCCTGCCATGACACTCTACGTTCATGCTGCGTTTCATGCTGAGGCAGAAGTCACACATAGGACCCACAATTGTGTATTAGGGGAATTGGGAGGTAATCCCAAGTCAGGATCAGCAAACAATACAGTTATGGTCATTGGTCCACAGCAGCATCTTCATAGCCAATAGCCAGCTCTCTCTATAGTATCAGCCTCTCGCCACATGATCTCTTGGCCTCTGGCTCTTGCGGCCAAGAAGCTGACCTGCTGCTCTGCCTCGCAGTCTCAGTGTCTGCTCTCTCTCTCATGATCTCTCTGCTTCAGCCTCTGATGTTGGGTTGGTTTCTTTGCTAAGTCCCATGGTGTCTACATCATATCTTCTGGTGTATCTGGTGTCTTTGCTCTTGGCTTGTGCTACTTTAGAAAGGGATTTCAAATATACTCCTTTGGTAGTTGTTCTTCTGATGGGTGATCCTGGGACTTCTCTCTCTGCTCCTGCTTTTGAAGTGTCTCTTATATAGAGAAAATGATTTTGAGGTGTGGTGTTTAATCTTTCAGCAGACCATAGCCCCAAGGAAACAGGGTGCTGGCTTGGTTTACCCCCTCTGCTGCAGTGGAGACTTCATCCCCCTAATCTACTGTCAGTGCAGTAGAGAGCTCTCTCCAAAACGGAATTCGAGCCAGCAGCGCAGAGGCCAGCAGTTTTAGTACATCATGTAAGGATTGTGGCCAAAGGACCATATTCATTGATGCTATCTCAAAGGCCTAATGGTGAAATGGTTCATTATTCAGCTCCCTACCAACTGGTTGGCAGACGGAACCCACCCATTCATTCGGTAGAAGCAAAAACTGGAGATCATTTGATTGCAGCTAAGATCATTCTAGTGCAGGGGTTCTCGATCTTTCTAATGCCATGACCCTTTAATACAGGTCCTCATGTTTGATACAGACCCCCAACCATAAAATTATTTTTGTTGCTACTTCATAACTGTAATTTTGATACTGTTATGAATCATAATGTAAATATCTTATATACAGGATGTATTTTCATTGTTAAACAAATTGAACATATTTAAAGCATAGGGATAATCACTGTAGTAATTATATATTGTGAAACATTTATTTTTAATGACAAATAAAAGAAATTTGGTCTTGAAGCATGGTGTAGCATGGGTAACAGTCTTCATGCCCAGTACTTGTATGTGGGTGTATCTGCATGTGGGCGGACCTGCCTGGAGACAGATAGAGAAGGGTCTCGGTTCCTAAGACCATTGGAAATGTGTTGAGAACCGCTGCTCTAGAGGATAATTTTACTTGGTCACATGGCATTACTGTGAATTGACATGGACTCAATGGCACCTGAGAGAAGCCTGAAGGAGAACATTGTCTGACTCCTTGGAGAAAAGTCGGGGGACCGGGTCAGACTGCATGGACCTGAGAGTAGGATTTGTAAACTAACTGTTGCTGACAATCAAAGATCTTCCATGGTTAATGAAAGGCTCACTTTCATTTTGAGCAGAGGAGCAATTGAACTCTGCTTTGAGTTAATATTAAGTGGTCACTTAAATAACCCTGATAGCATGGTTGTTACGCATTGGGCTGCCTAATTGCTAGGTCAGCAGTTCAAAACCACTAGAAACTTGGTTTGAGAAATATAGGGCTTTCTACTCCCATAAATAGGTCCAGTCTCAGAAACTCGCAGGGGCAGTTCTACTGTGTTTTCTAGGGTCATTGTGAATCAGCATAGACTCAATAGCAGTGAGTTTCAGTTTTTAGCTGCTTCATATAATATGGCTTTGGGGGATAGAGGAGAATCAAGGGCAGAAGCTGAGAGGCTCCTGCATTAATCTGAGAAAGAATGGAATTTTCTACAAGAGTGCTAGCAGTAGAGGTTGACAGAGTGAACTTATTTTGGATGGATTTTGAGAGGAGACCCACCACAGTTTGCTGCATTACATCTGGAAAAAAGGAAGTTGGGTGCCTCTTTCTCTGAACTGCTTTTTAGTGTAATTTGGTGGCAACTAGTTTGAAAAACGATGCTCTTTCTTCTTTCCCTTGTAGCTTACACTTCTGCATAGCTACAGTGAAGGGGCGCAATCTTTTCATGCTTCCTTATTCCCTCGTGGTTGTTTGAAATTAACACAGTGGGATGAGTCATTTGTATTTTCAGTTTTGTCCAAACAGAGCAGCTGTACTTGGAACAAAATGATGGTTGTAATAATCTTTTCTTGGAGTAAATTGTTCTTTCACTGGCCATTGGTCAATCCGGAGTTAATTATAACCAAATAGCTATCCTAAGCCTCAGAGGACAAGCGCAACATTTCATTAAAGTCTAGGCTGGGGAGTACTGCTGACAGAAGCACTGCCAATCAGGCAATTTGAAAAGAAAGGTGACCATTCCTATAAACTTGAGAGCTAAAATAGCTTATATTGAGATCAGTAGGTTTTTCAAAATAGCTTCATTACAAGAAACTGAGACTGAGGGGTCGTTATGTAAATTAAGGTTACCCTTCTAAAAGCCAATAAAGGCAGAAAGCTCTCTAAGAGAGAAATAGTCAAAATATATTTTTTGTCTCCCTTTTCCCAGTGTTATTTTAAGCATTCTTTATCCAGTTCTGAGCTTCTCAGAAAAAAGACAGGGACTACTTGTTGATTGATGATCCTTTCTGCGGTTTAGGGGCTTCGAATGACCATGATCATGGCTTTCCTTTACCTTCAGCATTTAGGCTGTCTGATCTGATACAATAAAGAAGAGTAACAAAGATCTTTGTTGTAAACCATGGAATATTCACTCCCAATCTTGTGGAGCGAAAAGCAGATGTCCCTCTCTCACCTGAGTGAGGTATACTTTGTTTACTTTTTATTTTCTGTAATCTCAGAGGGGATTGTCTCTCAAACCATATAAAAATTAAACTGGGATGGATATGAGGAAATTATCACAAGAAAAATAAATTGAAATATTTTTCCAGTTAATAACAAAGGTACAGTCTTCTAAATAGTGATCGATGCTGTCATCATTAGGAGTCATTAAGTTGACACTAACTCAGAGAGAGTGCAAGTATGCTGTTAGGTACATGGAGTCAGTGACCACCCATAGTGACCACTATACACATCAGAATGCTACACCGCATGGCCCTGTGCCATCTGCACAATAGTTCCTACCCTTGAGCCCATTGTTTCAGCCACAGTGTCCGTCCATCTCCCTAAAGACTTTCCTTTTATATTGATGCTCCTCCACTTAACCAAGTTTGGTGTCATTCTCAAGGGACTTGTTTCTTTTGATAATATGTACAAATATGTAAGATGAAGTCTCTCCTTCCTTGCCTCTAAGGACCACTCTTGGCCATATTTCTTCCTCAACAGATATTTATTTCTCCTTTGGGCAGTCCAAGTACTTTCAATATTCTTGACCAGCACCACAGTTCAAATGGATCCATTCTTTTTTGGCCTTCCTTATTGCATATCCAACTTTCACATGCATATGAGGCAATGAAAAATACCATTGCATGGGTCAGGCACACTTTAGTCCTCAAGGTAACACCCCGCTTTTCAAGACTCTAAACAGGTCTCTTGCAGCAGATTTACCAAATGCAATGCATCAGTTGCTTCCATGAGTAGCGATTGTGGATCCAAGCAAGATGGAATCCTTGGCAACTTCAGTTTCTACATTTACCATGTTGATACCCGTCAGTTCAGTTGTCAGGATCTTGGTCTTCTTGACATTGAGTTGTAATCCATACCATAGACTGCAGTTCTTGATCATCAACAGCAAATACTTCAAGTCCTCCTCATTTCCAGCAATCTAGGTTGTGCCATCTGCATGTTGCAGGTGCTCGAAGCCTTCCTCTACTTATCGCAGGGGTTAATAAGCCTTCCTCCAATTCTCATGCCACATTCTTCTCCTTATAAGCCAGCCTCTCATGATTTTCACAGCATATATATTAAACAAGTATGGTAAGAGGATACAACCCAGACGCATAACTTTCTTTATAGAGAGAGCAGAAGGAAACACTGCCTAGCTACATCCTCCTATCAGTTTTTGTTATCTTGAGCTTAATGTTGAAGCCAGGGTCAATCCATCTTGATGAGGGTAGTAATATTTTTGTGCTTCCTTCTTCTTTAGCAAACATGAAGCCCTTTTCCAGGGGCCAGTCTCTCCAGGTAACATGTCCAGAGTATGTGAGATGTCTCACCATCTTCGCTGCTGAGGAGCATTCTGTTCTTGAGCACTTCAATCTTCTCTCTGTTTCACATGATGTTATGTATTGATCCAATTTTAAGCACTTGGGGTTTTTGTTTCTTTTTTCAGATTGAGTTGAAATCCATATTGGAGTGAATTATATTTATAAAATAAGATTTTTGCAAACTACATTTTTACTTGATTGACTGTACCACTGCAGTATCTGAGATTGAGATTGAAACATTATGATTTTCAAATGGAAAATATATTACTACGTCAGTTTTAGCCTTACAACCTCTTTCACGATCTTTGAGAACTGTGATGCAGCTGCAGCACATGTAAATGTAAAACAGACTGAAGTGTAAAAAAGAGAGGTGGCCTGCATGGGAGGTTGCCATACATAAGCAGAGCGGATCCAATATGGCAGTCGTAAATGATGCCCCTGGGGCATCTCTAAAGCTTTAGGGAGTCTAATTTTGAAAGAAGGAGTGAGTTCCAAATGCCATTTTTCAACTGGAGGAATTTTAATGGTTTATAGTTTAGATTTATTCTTTATTGGCTTTATTTTCTCCTATGGGTTTAGTCTCCTTATGAGAAATAATTCATGAATGACCTAAAGTATCTCTTCAATAAGATAGAATAGCATGTTTTTTAGCTTTTAAATTGTTTAGCATTTTCTTCTATTTTACAGACTGGAAAAACATTCACTTGACTGTAAAATAATTGGTAGGTTTATAATGTTTAGGATCATTTAGCTTAAGTACATGTAGATAGACCCTGCAAGTTTTTATTAATATTAATAAAACTAGATAGTGAGTGGTATGAATCCTGGTGAGCCAAACTTCTCCAGTGGACGAAACCAACACTCTGTAGCTGTAGCAGAAGTTTGGTTATACTTCTATACTTATGCATGGACTTGGGTCACATTCAGTGCTACTTGCTGAGATTTGAGGGATTGTCAAAGACTATATGGCCCAAATGTAGATATGACAGCCATAAAGTGTATAAGGCTTCCCTTTCACAGTTTCACTTTATATTAATTATTTAATCATTTAAGAGATTTAATTGGGCTATCATCTTAATATCTGTTAAACTACCTTACCCTTTCCTGGCATCTGTATTGAGACAATTTATAAGAATAAATTTCAATCAAGGAAATAAATCTCCAAAATCAATATGATAGTGATTAGAGGACATTCACTGTAACAGATCAGACACTAGATAAATATTTTACAGTTTGGGAGCCATAACATGACATCGACAACTACTCAACTTCGTAGAGGTGGCAAGAAAGCAGCCATAAATAATTTATAAGTGAATGAGGATAGGCGTCCCAGTAAAATTTTACACAAAAACAGGTAGGCATGTGGATTTGGCCACGGACTCTACTTGATTGCCTCCTTCATTCAACAACACAAAAACCTATAGTTTCTTTAAACTAAGAGGTTATAATCAGGGATGTATTTTCTTTCTACATTTCTATATATGCTTAAAAATAAAACTCAACTGTCACATTAAAAAGAACTGGTACATTTAGTTTTTATTAAGATAATCAATTTGTCTATAAATATATATAATGGTACCCACATTAATTGAGTATACATATGTATCAAAATTATAATCATATGCTATATTATTTGTATATGATAAATGACTATATTTGTTTCTATATAACTTTTGAAAAGTTTAAATTATATGTATGGGTAAATTAATTTATTTGTATGTACCATATTAAACATATTTATGTACAGTATATTAAAAATCAATATTGCATATTCATCTAAAGACTTATGTTGATACTTTTGTCTAATTTATTTAACATTCTCACCTGGAATGAATAATATCTGGAAACTTCAGGATCGATAAACCCATTTTTCTCACCACTTTGAATAATGCTGAAAATTAAGAAGAGCGGTAGTAAAGCATAATGACTGATTCTATACTGCTGACTCAGGGAACTGGATTTAAATTTCAGGTCTGCTACTCAGTGTCTGTGAGATCTCTGGCATTCAGATATTTAAATCTATAAATGGGAATGTTTCCAAGTTCACAGATTTACTGTGTCCATGGTATGTTTCAAGGAGCCCTGTGGTGTAGTGATTACACGTTGGGTAGTTGAAAACTACCAGCCCCTCCTGGAGAGGGAGATGAGGCTTTCTACTCCCATGAAGAGTTACAGACCCGGAGACTCACAGGGGCAGTGCTACCCTGTCTTACAGAGTTGCCGTGAGTCAGAAGTGACTCAATTGCAGTGAGTTTGGTTTTTGTTTTTCTTTTTGTAGGTTGTAAGTATTTTAATATGTGTTTGTGGTAGTCACCTAATCTGGTGTCAATTTAAGGATTGAGAGTGTACGGGTTAAGTCTAGGTTGTCAATCTGGAGATAGCCAATGAGACTTCTGTGTGGGCATGGGCTTCTCCTGAGAATTCTGGGAAATCTGGTACTTCCTCCTTGGAGAGCTGGAAGACACCTCTCTCTCTCCCATTCCCTGGGAGACATTGCAGAAGACAAGTTACATGGACGCAACCAGACCTCGGAAGCTGGAGAAGCCACAGAGAAACCCCTGCCAGCGCTGAGATGCTTACAACGCCACTGGACCCGGAGACTTTCTACCCACTGGCTTGTGATCATCCTGCATTTGGCTTCATTGCATGTGTTTCGTGATTCTGAAGAGGACTTTATAGATTGATATCAGACATATGGGCTTATATCAGACTACGGACTTGATCTGGACTGGGCTGGGATGTTTTCTCCATGTTCAATTGCTCTTGTACAGAAACCTGTCTCTTATATACATATACATGTTTGTGAATATGTTTCTCTAGTCTACCCGAACTAATACAGTATTTTTATTGTTAGTTGCTATCAAGACAGTTTTGGTGCATGGCTACTGCATATTTTCAGAGTTAAAAACCCTTTTAAATTTTTAAAGATATTTAAGAGTTCAGAACGAGAGTGCTAGGTTTCTCTTCCAAAATAGCTTTGGGTGGGTTCTAACCAGCAGCCTTTTGGCTAGCACTCAAGATTTTAACTATTTGAGCTACCCGGAGACTTTATAATATGTGCTGTCTATTTTTATTTTTATTGGTTCAATCTTTCTTAAAAGTTTAAGTTCACTAAGGCTCACGCTTAGGCATGTAACGCCCCTGCTTCAGAACTTGGCCATAGGAAGAATAGAGTTCTTCCCCACATGGCAATGGATTTACCCCTGCGAAGTGCGGGTGAAGTGAGGTCAGAGTAGGCAAGGGATGTCTTTAATGCAACAATCTTAGAGAGAACATAACATGTTTCAGAATGAATTCTATTTTTCAAAGCTAGAGGATATAAAAATTGAGGATCTGTACCCAGTGTCATCTTTTATATATATGTTGTCAAACATATCAGTCATTTGAAATTTAAGATTAAAAAACCCTACAAATAAATGATCACAATAAAGAAAATGTACTGATCCTCATTTTTTGATGGCAGTTGATTTATTTGGGCTGATATAATGCTGTTGTATTTTGTGTTTTTGTTTTATATAGTGAGCCTAGAAAGTGAATCTTTATGGTTGATGTCATGTGTGAAGTGTTAGAAATATAATGAAGATATTACTTTAAACTTCACAAAAATATTAAAGTTTTCTATTTATTAGTCTTTTTGTGCCCTTCAGGATATAGTAGAATCAAAGTTAATATTGCAATGTATCTTTCATGCATGTGTTTCTAAAATTCTTTTGAAGACAATGAAAAGGGTTTGGAGTAAAAATAATAAATGTGCACTCCTTTCTTAAGTGAACACACTCAGGCGTGATATTTAGTTATCTGTACTGAGACTGGTAAAATTTTTAAAATGTTAAGGTAGATAGTTGCAAAAGCAGTAAAATTTATATATGTGTCTAAATAAAGAAAGAGACTTTTTTTTTTAATCTTAAGGGAATGATTCATAGTGTTGCTGTTAGCTGTTAGGGGCCATCGAGTTGGGCCCAGCTCATAGCTCCGCCACCTGGTGCTGCGCCATCCTCCCTATTGTCTTCTGCTTAAGCCCATTGATGCAGCCACTGTGTCAATCCTCTTGCTGAAGGTCTTCCTCTTTCTTTCTGCCTTGCTACTTTACACCAAGCATGATGTCCTTCTCCAAGGACTTGTCTCTCCTGAAAACATGTCCAAATTATGTGAGAGAAATCTCACCATCCTTGCCTCTGAGGAGCCTGCTGGCTGTACTTTTTCCAAGACAGATTTGTTGGTTCTTTTGGCAGTTCATGGTACATTCAGTATTCTGAGCCAGCATCATAGTTCAAATGCATCAAGTCTTCCTTAATCTTCTTATTCACTGCCCAACAGTGCATATGAGGTAATTAAAATTACCAGGGCTTGGGTCAGGTGTACCTTAGGTACATAGTTGAGAGGCTTGGAATTCCCAAGTCATGGGTGAAAAGTCAGTATGGCGGCTTCTCTTTACTCATGAAGCTACAGGGTTGATGAACCTAAGATTGGCAGGTCAAACAGACTGCTGACATCTATTGGAAGCAGATGAGTCTTAAGAGCAACAAGCAATACAATAGGCCTCTGGTTCACATCCGAAGAATTAGAAGTCAGATGATGTGGTCCTGATACATGTCCTATACCAGTGGTTCACAACTTTCTAATGCTGCGACTCTTTCAGACAGTTCCTCATGTTGTGGTGACCCACCACCCATAACATTATTTATTGCTATTTCATTACTGTAATTTTGCTACTGTTATGAATCGGATGACCCTGTGAAAGGGTCCTTCAATTCCCAAAGGGGTCACGACCCACAGGTTGAGAATCACTGCTCTAGAGCGAGAAAAAACCTAAAGATATTTATCTGAATGTCTGTATGTTATTGTTCTTAAGTGCCTTCAATTCGGTTCTGCTTCATAGCAACCCTACGCTCAACAGAACAAAACACTGCTCAGGCCTGTGCCGTTCTCACATTTGTCCTTATGTTTGAGCCGTATTGCTGCAACCAATGTCAGTCCATCGCATCGAGAAGTGCATCGCATCGACAAGTGCATCGCATCGACAAGTCCATATTGCTGCAACCACTGTGTCAGTCCTCTCATTGACAAGTCCATCGCATTGACAAGTCCATCGCATCGACAAGTTCATTGCATCGACAAGTCCATCACATAGCAAGTCCATATTGCTACATCCACTGTATCAGTCCATTGCATCGACAAATTGCATCATCAAGTCCATTGCATCGACAAGTCTGCTATAGTTTATTGTGCCAGCCTGGCTGATAAACACAAGTAGGATTAACTGAAGGGCAGAGGGATAAATGGCTCGGTGACCCTCACTTTGGTTGTTCTGTGCCTCAGTTTAAAGGGGTACACTACCTGTGGGATGCCTAGCCTGTGGACTGTGTCGCTGTAAGTTGAGGTCCCTTTAAGCCCACACGATTGGAATGTTCATCTCTGGAGCGGGGGACTGACAGTTGATGACAGTTCGGGACAGGCCTTGCTGTTTGCTGCCTGGATATATGTAGCCCAGCTCTCTCTACAGAAGAGGACTGGCAACTGGCAGCTCTCAAACCTTAAAGGACTGCTAGTGTCTCACTGCTTTATAATTTAACTGTTAATTTCTTGTATTATATAGCTGTATATAATTTAACGGTTCATTTCTTGAATTATATGTCTATCTTTATAAATATATTTATATATAATTACTAGCAATCTGGTTTGTCTCTCTAGAGAACCCTGTCCAATACAAAGTCCATCGTACTGACAAGTCCATATTGCTGCAATCACAGTGTCAGTCCCTCGCATTGACAATCTTCTGCTGTCACAAGCATATGCCCTCTTTCGGGCACTGGTATCGCCTAATAACATGTCCAGAGTATATGAGACGAAGTCTAACCATTTGCTTCTGAGGAGCATTCTGGCTGTATTTCTTTCAAAATTTGTTGGCTTATTTGGTAGTCCATGATATTTTCAATATTCTTTGCTGCCACCTTAATTCAAATGCATTGGTTCTCCAATCTTCCTTATTTAATGTCCAAATATTATACGCATATGAGGTAATTGCAAATACCATAGCTCGGGTCAGGTGCAGATTAGCCTCGAAAGTGACTTATTTGTTCTTCAACACTCTAAAGAACTCCCGCGCAACAGAGGTACCAGCGCAGTGCATCACGGAGCATGTTGAGTGCTGCTCCGTCAACATACATAGATGTGCATTTAAGTCAAATGGAACGCTTGACAATGCCAATCTTTTCTCCGTTTATCACGATGCTTTCAATGAACTCAGTTGTGAGGATTTTCATGGTCTTGAATATCCATACACATATATTCACTAGAACTTTATTAGTAGTCTAGGTAATAGATTATGAAGACATCACTTTCAACTTCCCATTTCACCCAGGTGAGATTATGTGATGTCGCACTGTAATCACTCCTCTGGCTTTTGTCTTTGACTCCTTTGCCTGGTCTTTCATCATAGTCATTATTGTTGGTATGGTTGATTCCATAATTTGTGGCCATTATGTAGTGTTTTCTAGTCTACATGCAGGGAGGTAAAGTTCTGGCAGTATATCAGAAAATACTGTGTTGTGACCCATAGTGTTTTCAATGGCTAATATATGGAGTTAGCTCACCAGACTTTTTCCCTAATTTATCTTAGTTTGTGTGATAGTTAGGTATTGTGTCAACATGGCCAATGAGAACATGTGGGATTAATAAAGTTGCAGTTTGTTTGGAGGGCAAATAGATAAATGGCTCGCCAAACCCTGGCCCCTCTCTCTTGCTCTCTGGTGATTGGACCAGCATAAGGCTGCTTTAGCTAGCTCTCAACTTGTGAGCTACACTACCTGTGGGACAGCCAACCTGTGGATCTTGTAGCTAGAACTTGAAGTTCCTGCAAGACCTGCTTCACCACGGAGCTGGTGTATACAGGGCTTGAGCTTGAGGCTGTTGGATCCTGTGTCTTGCACTGCTTGAGTTTGATGTCCCATCTGGGCCTGCTTCACTAAGCTCCTGAGCTGCTGACTATTGGTGACCCGTCCTGCTGTTTTCTGCCTGATCAGCTGTCTGTTCCTTAACCTTGGACTGAGCAGTGCTCATGAGTTGGAGGACTTCCAGTATATTAACTATTCCATGGAAGTGAGTTGAACTGAGCCCTCTATACTGCTGCACGGACTAATTAGCTGTTATATTCCTTTGTGCTGTATCTAGCTTTCAAATCATAAGTGTCCTGGTTTTGTTTTTTTCTAGCGAACCCTGTCTAACACAGTTTGAAAGGTCTGCTTAAGTCTCTGGTGACCTTGCTGCTATCTGCAATGCTAATGGCACAACTTACAGCATCAGAAAAATACACAGCCACCGTATTATAACATAATATGACACCAGTCTCAGTTCCTTCTCCGAAGCTTTTTGTTCTCTTTCCCTCGATCTGAAGTACTTTTTCATTAGAGATTTATTTTGGTAATATACTCAAATAACACTTCCTAAAAGGGACCTTCCTATAACCAATCTTCCCTGATTACTTATCAAATACAGCTAAACTTAGACTCTATTGCCTTGTCCTATATAGTTTTTCAGAGGAGCCCTGGTAGCATAGTAGTTCTGAGTTGGGCTGCTTACTGCAAAGTTAGCAGTTTGAAACCACCAGCAGCTCCTCGGGAGAAAGTCAGGGCTTTTGACTCTTGTAAAGAGTTACAGTCTCAGAAACCCGCAGCTGTAGTTCTTCCCTGTCACCTGCGGTTGTTTTGAGTTGACATCAACTTGATGGCAGTGAGTTTTGAGTTTTATATTGGTTTTCTATGCAGTATTCGTTATTCTGTGCTCTTGAATTACATGGAGTAGTGGTTAAGCATTGGACTGCTAATTGCAAGGTTAGCGGTTGGAAACCACCAGCCGTTTTGTGGGAGAGATATGAGGTTTTCGACTCCTGTTAAAAGTTTTGGAAACTCACAGAGGCAGTTCTACACTGGGCTATAGGTTCACTATGAGACAGAACTGACTCAATGGCAGTGAGTTTGGTTTTGAGTTTCACTGAATTATATGCCATTTTATTTATATGAAGGGTCTTTAAAAAGATTGTGTAAAACCGCAATTCTTTAAATTTTTCCTATGTCAACTAAAGCAGAGAATACTAGAATGATTCTAGTATCAATAAAACTTGTGTTGTATTGATTTGACAAGGCATTCAATTGTGTAGATCATAGAATACCGTGTATAACTTTGAGGAAAATGGGAATTCCCGAACACTTCATTGTGCTCACTAGGAATGTATACATGCATCAAGAGGCAGTTGTGTGAATTGAACACGGGACTACTGTATGGTTTAAAATCAGAAAAGGTGTACGTCACGATAATTATTCAAGCTATATGTTGAAAAAATAGAGAAACTGCTTATATGAAGAAGAATGTGGCATCAAGATTGGAAAAAAGGGTTATTAACAACCTGCAATATGCAGATGACACACCTTGCTTGCTGAAAATGAGAACTTGGCGAACTTGTTGATCAAGATCAAGCATTGTAGCTTTCAGTATGGATTATGATTCAATGTCAAGAAAGATCCAAACCCTTATAGCTAGACCAACAGATAGCATCACTAAAAATGGCAAAAGATTGTAGCTGTTAAGGATTTGTCCTTCCTGGATCTGCAATCAGTGATCATGGAAGCAGCCGTGAGCAGATCAAGACCCATTGTATTGGGCAAATCTGCTGCACAAGACCTCTTTAGATTATTGAAAAGCAAGGATGTTACTGGGAGGACTCTGGTCATCCTGACCTCAAATGTGGTATTTTCAGTTGCTTCGTATGCAGGGGAGAGTTGGAAATTGATTAAGGAAGATCGAAGAGAAACTGGCACGTTGGAATTGTGCTGCCAAAGAATATTGAAAGTAACGTGTACTGATTCAGGGACAAACAGACCCGTCTCAGAAGAAGCATGGGAAGCGTGCCTTTGGAAGCAAGGCTAGCCAGATTCCGTCTTAGATCACTTGAAGCTGTCAGGAGAGAGCAGTCCCTGGAGAAGGGCATCCAGCTTGGTGAAGGGGAGCGGCCGGGAATCGAGAAATAACCTGGAGGTGAAGAAACGACACAGTGGCTGCAGCAATGGGGGTGGCACAGCTCTGGGTAGAGTTCTGTCCTGTGCATAAGGTGGTTCTGTTTGAAACGGACTTGGTGGCAGCTCACCACAGCAACAGTTTATTACATGTGTAAGGTTTGCCGGGAGAGGGATTTTTACTGGATTAACCATGCATGGTAGTCTCTGTTACAACAGTGTTTGGTTTATAATAAATGCTGACTCAACATGGATTTGGTAAATGAATTATTGAAATGCCAGTGTTTTATTGTAAATTAACTTTCCTCCCTATTATTTTTTACTACTTTTAAAATTTGAATACATTGTCCATTAATTTTAATCAACAGAATCCATTTAAAAAATCTTTTTTTAAGTCCCAATATAGAAAATGAATGAAAGTAGTCCTTATGTGTTTAATGTGGAGAGGAGGGGAGGTTGAACTGCCCTTACTCTACCCATCGTCAGCAGATGAATATTAAAATACTATATGTTTAATGTTATCAAAAACATTTTCTCTAGTCCACTCGAGTATTTACAGGTTAATAGAAAAAAACAAAACACAAAACCCCCAAATCCTCTGGGCATTACCAAAAATCATAGTGAAAAAAATCTTTACAAAATAATTTAGAAAGGTTTCCCCCCAAAATTAGATCATGACATTTAATTCACAAGAGAAGCATTCCTAAATCTTACTGTGAAAAATATAAGCCATTTTGGACAGCAAATGTTATCAATTTCTGAATAATACAAGCTTGAACTTAACTATTTTTGTTTAATAATTTAAAAATATTTCTGTGCTTCTTATAACCATACAGAATATTTAGATGATTTATTTATTACAGTAACATAACTGTCAATGTTGCAATAACATTTTTCACCAAGAAAGAGTTTTTTATCCTGATCAGCCCTATAGCTCTTGGTAAACACTCAAATTTGGATGCAGAAAGTTCACATGAAACCCACTTTGTAATTGATGAGACATATAAACTGCAAACATAACTTACTTCCACAAGATTTTAGAAGATTTCTGCACAAGTTTAATTAAAACCACTCTTTTCTTCTGATACTTTATTAAAGTGTAGTTATTTTGATGACTTGTTACGAAGACTACTTTTTTTAGAAAAATGTAAACTCTCAAAGACAGATGACTGACAAATTTCTAGATTCTTTATTGCCTCGGTATCTCAATTGTCTGTCGTCTGTTTTAAAATGTAGATGAATAGGCTATCAAGGGAAAAAGTTGGTGCAATGATTCTAGATTTAATTTCCCACACTGCCACTAACTCACTGTTTAATCTTGGGCAAAAATCTCTATGGACCTTAGTTTCTTAATCTAATAAATGGGGATCTTACTCTATGTCATATTAATTTTTGTCCAGATTATTGACAGACAGGTATGAAGCTATTTGTATCAAAATGACTTTTTGGTGAATGTACATTAAATACCTATATAGATTTGTGAATACTTCAGTTAAATCAGATTAGTGTGTTTTCTTGTGTATTAATAGAAATAAATATTTTTACAGTGAAAATCCACTGATAGGACACATAGTTGATGTTCTATTAATATTAAAGTCACTTGTTGATTTGGGAGAGTTTTTTTCTCATGGCAATGGAGAAAACTAGACAGTGGTATTAACTGCTATTGGTATGAAGAATTATTTTGCTGAAAGGATAAATACATTCTCTACAACTTGAAAATTTATTTAATATCACGGTATAACCAAATCATATTTTACACTTTGCGAGTAAAATTTTCAGTTTAAGTCAGTGTTTGGCATGCACACCTTCAGGTCACGGTGAGATGGAAATTGACGCAGTTGGCAGTGAGACAGTTGCGAGCTGTGTGGTGGGGAAGCTTCTATTGACAGATAATGCAGTGACTCCAAACTTTGGAAGAGATAGAACTTTGGGGAGGATAGTGGCAAAAATCCCTTAGGGTTTAGCATGCATTGGTAAGCTGCTTAACTAAGCTGTATACCAAGTTTATAGAGAAGATTTTAAGGGAATTCATATAAGACTGGATTTAAATGACATATATTTTGTTAAATTTCACATTTGTGCTGCAGCGTGCATTATGTGCAATTCGCTTTGAGATTTTTTTTCCTCAAGGAAGTTATAACTACTAAGACACTTTGCTGCCAAGTCACACAACTCTCCTATCTTCTTGTCTAGAATATTTTATTGCCTTGCTTGAAGGAAGCGATTTTCAATTAGAAAATTATTCTAATGCACTGCACTATCTTTTCCCATGAATTATATGTCCTGTACAAATGAGATTAAATAAAAACCCCCAAAACAAAACCTGTCAGATTAAATTGAGACTGTGATTATAGATAGCCCCATGTATTCTTGACTAGACCTGTGTTCTATATGGACGCCGTTGTTAATTATAAAAACCAAGCCAAACTCACTGGTGTAGAATTATTTCTGACTCATAGAGACTTATAGGACAGGCTAGAACTCTCCTTCTGGGTTTCTGAGACTAAACCTTTACTAGCGTCGAAAGTCTCATCTTTCTCCCTCAGAGCACTTAGTGGTTTCAAACTGCTGACCTTGCACCTAGAAGCCCAATACATAATCACTATACCACCAGTTTGTTGTTTAGCAAGTCATTATTATAAAGTATTTTAAGAAAGTCCTATTCACATATTTTCATTCTTTTACATTATGGTTAATGTTATATACTCTGTTTCACTTGGTTTAAAATCAGAGGAATAATTCTATTATTTTATTTTTAAGTGATTTCTGGCTTTTGAAATGATCATCCTTTTTGAAAGCAGACTGCTGTAACACTTTTTACCTTTTAAATTTCTCACAAGGATATTAACACATATCTATACAAATGATACATCACCCGCGGCTGAAACTCACTGAAAACTTGCTCTATATAAAGTGCCTTAGTTTCCTAGCATTGCCATTAGGACCTAGCCGACATCTTATTAACATAACAAAAGACAATCCTCTTTTGGAGCTGAGTCACATTCACAAATTCCATGAGATCGGACTGCAACATGGATTGTGGGGTGATACAATTTGCTCTCGAATATGAAGTAGTTACTAAGCATTTTGCATCCACTATCTCATCTAATCCTGACATTGATATTATCCACATTTAACGTATGAGAACTATGCCTTTACAAGATTAAGCCACGTAAGGTCATGCTCAAAGAAAACTCATAAGGGTTGAAACCAAATTGGGATGCTCCAGAACCTTCAGTCCATCCTTATACAGACAGAAGTCAAATTTTTAAGCGAACGATTGGTAGTCAGTTGTCTCAAACGCTACCTACTTTTACATTTAGGTTCTAATAGTAATTACAGTTGCTACACAGCAATCTCACATACAATTTTAATGATTACAAGGCTTATTGAAGAAGTTAAAAAAGTTATAACACAAGTGATGTACTTTTCTCATCGTGACGTGTTGGAAATTTTTTTCAGGACTGCTAATAATGTGCAAAGGTCATGCGACTCCCCTGTAAGCCTCAGCTCAAGGTCTGTGGGTCAGCAAGCCCAGCTCCCTGAATTGAGTGTCCCAGGCACCTCACTCTAGTAAGCCTCAGCACAAAGGCACTTGGCTCTACTTTTGTGGTGATGAAAGGCCTGCTTCTCCAATTAAGTGGCCAGAGGCACTCCACTCCCCAAGGCAGTCTGTCATACAAAAGCATTCAGCTTTACTTTCTCTGAGGGCTGCCCATCCATCACTCTGTTTCACATTGTGGCTCCTGGTTCTCCTTGTGCTCTTCTGAAGTAACAACTATCTTCTGGAACCACGAGGTTCAGTGCACAGGGGTGTTGGGGTCTACAGGATTCACTCTGTTCCGGACTCTTGTGGACAACCGCATCCCTCCTCAGAAGCTTTTTTATCCTACCTGGATGGTATTCCAATAAATCCTACTCACGATTACTCACAGATGAATTCTATCAGTCCCTTCTTCCACCTTCTGCCCCAGACCCAGGCAGGAAAAAAGCAGTTAGGTCAGAGTTATGGACTTGGGCCCTAAAAGCCACATTCAACAGTTCAGTGCTCCTGCAGACCGTTTGAACATGTGACAAGAATGATCGAGTTCACACTAATAACAGTTTTTAAAATTGTTTTACAAAACATTGAAGAACATTATTAATAAGAAATCTTGAACCTTAAATGCAGCGTCACTGAAAAAACAAAAATTGTAAAACTACATGCGTCATTACCTATTCTACCTTTTAATAAACCATGGGACTTAAAAGGTCTCCTCAATTTTAGTTAAAAGAGTAGGAATAGGTCAGTGAAAATGAACTGGATATTTACAAAGAGCACTGGAATGATGGAAGATGAGGATGCTAGCCTATTCAGAGGTGAAAAATGAGCTTATCGTTGATATTATTGGCCAGAGATGGGGAACATCTTTTTCTATAATCCAAAGATTCCTTCACCTTCCGATGTATCATTCATGGGTAAAGTCACTGGTATTGGGTTTGAATAAAGGTTAAACTGATTACATTTATCTTTTTGACTGAGTTATTTTATACCTACTGCTTTTTAAAATTTCTCTGTTTACTGATCATTTCATTTCAATTATTGTAAACTTTTACTTCTTATGAAATAGTCCCACTGACTTCCTCTCAGTAGAACATGCAGTTTCCACCATTACTTCCTATGCTAGAAGGCAGTTGATTCATGTTGGAGAGCTGACCTGACTTGATAAGGGTGGAGGTGTCGGGTAACTCTGTTTGTCCTTGGAGAGGAGAGGCTGTGTTATAAGATGATGGTCTCTTCCTCAGCCATCATCCTGTGCTTTGCCCAACCCTATGATTTAGTCACTTACCACATCATCATTAGGTGGTATAGGCATAAGATGACCTATTCAGATTAATTAAAATCAGTAAAAAAAACCAAAACTGGTGCCTTTGTTGTTTGAGACCTGGTCTCCTCTGCCCTTCACGATCACCTATGTTGGTGTGCTGCATCCATGTGGGCTTTGTTGCTTCTGGGCTAGATGGCCGCTTGTTTGCTTTCAAGCCTTTAAGTCCCCAGACTCTGTATTTCTCAGTAGCCGGGCACCATCAGCCTTCTTCACCACATTTGCTTATGCACACTTTCATCTTCAGCGATTATGTGAGGAAGGTGATCACACAATGATTGTTTTTGTTCCTTGGTGTCTGCTACATGGTCCATTCAACACCTTTTATTTGCTTAGGCTGTGTGCTTGGTGGTGAGAATCACATCACTGTGAAAGAGGGGGAGTGCGTGATAGGGACCCAATGCCCGTCTGTAGACAGCTGGACATCCCTTCCAGAGGGGTAGGGGGAGGAGATGAGTCACTCAGGGTTCAGTATAGCAACAATAAAACTCAAAACCTTCCTCTAGTTCCTGAACGCTTCCTCCCCTCCCAATTATCACGACCCCAATTCTACCTTGTGGACCTTTTTATACCAGAGGATGTACAGCGGTGCAATAGGGATCTGGAAACACAGGGAATCTAGGACAGACGAACCCCTCAACACCCGCGGTAGGCGTGGCGACACTAGGATGGAAGGGACTGTAGAAAGGGAGAACCGATCTCGGAGATCTATGTGTAACCTCCTCTCTGGGAGATGGGCAATGGGGATATGGGTGAGGGGAGATGCCGGGGAGTGTAAGATAAGATATAATAATTATTTATAAACTATCAAGGGACCAAGGGGAAGGGGGGAGTGGGGAGTGGGGGAGGGGGAAATAAAGGGAAGCCAAGCTGATTCCAGGAACCCATGTGGGAGATGAATTATGAGAATGACGAGTGCAACGAATGTATAAGGCTGCTTTGCCCAATTGATGTATGTACAGATTGTGATAAGAGCTTTATGAGCCCCAATAAAAAGATTTATTAATTTAAAAAAACAAAAACAAAAAACTGGTGCCTATGCTGGTGGAAGAATGCCTGGGTGCCACAAACAGGTACGCACTTGACTACTAATCAAAAGGCGAAAGAATTGAGTCCACCCAGTGAGAGGCCTGATGATCTGCTTCCAAAATATCAGACATCAGAAGTCTATGGATGGGGGCAACACATGTACAAATGTGCTTGAAACAATGGATGGATGGATTGTGATAAATGATTTATTTAAAAAATGTCCTATGGAAGATACTTGGATAGATACGCAGGCTGAACCGTTGTAGGGGGGAGAAGGAAGTGTACCAACAAATTGTTAGGTTTGGCAGCATATTTCTGAATGTGCTTTCACCTTTGCAGAAAATATACCATATAAACTCCAGTAGAAAGCGCCCCAGTTTTTTTTTGTGGTAAAATTAAGTGCCTCGGCTTATACTCAGGTCTATACTCTATCCATTAATGTTGAATATGCAGGGGGCAAACTTAGGAAACCTTCTTAGACATAAGCAGGCAAACACCTGAGGGAGCGAGTCACTGGGTGTAGGGATTCAGGGTACCAAGGTCTCTGGGAACACCTATCTCAATTTGAAGAACATCATTCCCGAAGACACTGTTCTCTTTAAAAACAAAAATCATTTTATTAGGAGCTCATACAATTCTTATCACCATCCATCCATCCATCCATCCATCCATCCATCCATCCATCCATCCATCCATCCATCCATCCATCCATTGTGTCAAGCACATTTGTACATTTGTTGCCATCATCATTCTCAAAACATTTTTCTTTCTACTTGAGCCCTTGGTATCAGCTTCTCATTTTCCTCCTCCACCCCCTCCCTCCCTCCCTCATGAACCCTTGATAATTTAAAAATTATTATTATTATTATTTTCATGTCTTACACTGACCAATGTCTCCCTTTACCCACTTTTCTGTTGTCCATCCCCCTGGGAGGGGGTTCTATGTAGATCATTGTAATCAGTTCCCTCTTTCTCCCCCCACTTTCACCCTACCCTCCTGGTATGGCTACTCTCATTATTGGTCATAAGGGGTGTTTCCAGCGCCTATGTGTACCCATGTACATGCTCTAGTCTATACAGATTTGTAAGGTAGAATTGGGGTCATGATAGTTGTGGGGAGGAAGCATTGAAGAACTAGAGGAAAGTTGTATGTTTCATCGGTGTTATACCACACCCTGACTGGCTCGAAAGACACTTCTACATTCGGTTTTTCTGAATAGTGACTAGAGTCCTAAAAACTCATGAGTAGACACCTAAGGTTCAACTATTACTATTGATCTCTTCTTATCTGGAGGAAATAAATTAGTGTAATCAAAAGTCTTAAGGAAACCATGAACCTTGCAAATATTAGTTTCCAAACTTGAGGCCAGAAGAATGAGATGATGCCCAACCACCATTGCCCAGTTTTCTAAAGGATCACATTAGGGTCCTAGGTAGAGTGGAAGAAAGTGTAGAATGAAACTTGAATGAAACAAATCAGGTGAGACCCTCAAGACCAGAGTTTCTCAACCACTGCTACTTCATCACTGTAATTTTGCTACTGGCATGAATTGGGTGACCCTGTTAAAAGGTCCTTTGATCCCCCAAAGGGGTTGTGGCCCACAGGTTGAGAACACCTGGTTTAGATGTTGTGAAAACAGAAAGGAGGAGGAATCTTTTCTTTAAGAGATGATGTTTAAGCTGAATCTTGAATAATTTAAGTGATGTAAAAATTGGAAGGACAGTTAGACAAGATGACATAGCAACCTGAATTATCTATTACCCAACATTCATTCATTCAACAAACCTTCGCTTCATTTGCTATGTATCAAGCATCATTCTAAGTGTGTCCCTACATTATTTCATTTTCAAAGAAATTCTATCAAGCAAGTCCGAATATTTTTCCCGTAAGAAATAGGCTGAGAGATTACAATATGCCTACTATCTTTGACCTTTAGTTCCAAGTTGAATTCACTCTAAATATTCATACTAGACTTCAAGGAAAAATGAATTCTATGTAGGGCTTAGAGTAGAATCCCGGGGAACTACATGGAATACTGGAGTAGGGTGAGTCAGACCCCGGAACAAGAGAAACTGAACCCGAAGACTAACCAAAATTTGAAAGTTTGCTTTGCTAACCAACCTGAGGCTGTTTCATCTCAAGTTAACCCTAACTATTTAACAATAGAGCTATACTTCATTGTGTTTTCAATGTTAGTTTAGTTTAGAAATATATCACGAAGCTTTTCTTCGGAAGTGTCTCTGGGTGTATTTGAACCATGAACCATTTGGCTGAAGGCCTAACATGTTACCTGTTAAGACTTTAATCTGAAGATGAGTCAGATAGGCAGAATGAAATAGGAGGGGAACCTAAATACATATCCTGCAAGAGCATGGAGAGCTTGGGGGATGGAGTGGAAAGGTGGGGTTCTCGGGAGATGACTTTAGTAGGTATTTCTCATGTGGACTACTCTGAGAAGAAAGCATAATTTGAAGATATCAAGTTGACTCAGACACTCAAGTATATTTTCTTTAGAGCTAGGCAATGTACACAAAAGTATGTCTGTGTACTTCTATAATGTCAGTACTCAACTTTGGTTTCCTTGTTAGGAGCTGGACTGCCTAAATTAAAAGGCGTATCCATAGCAATGAAGGGTTGAGGAAAGGGTCTGGTGACCATGCCTGACTCCCCAAAGGGGAAAAAGAAGCTGACTTCACATCCACACAAAGTTGATTTCTGGTGGGTGGAAGTCAGACATGCTTCCACCTTCCAAATGTGTTGACCCTGCTCTGACACCTGTCTCACCTCCCAGTCTCCCTTTCCAAGATACTCTACTCTCTGCCGTGATAGTGTGCACCCTGTCTGTGCTTGACAGAATTCAATAAAATACCCATGGTTGTGGGATTTATTGGGGAAACAAAAAGGTTACATGTCAGGGTCAGAAATATTAAGGTTTGTCTGCAATATTTTTTTTTCTAAGCCATGCCCCATAGTTGTAAGTCTCTCTCTGGCCCTCAACTTTTCTGTCTTGTGGCCTGTTGGTCTCTGCTCTGGTCTCAGGACAGCATTGCAAAGCTCCTGGAGTACTGATATATCCCACAGGGTACCCCACTCTGCAAGCCAGCCACTTGCCCAAAGAGATGTAGCTTTATTCATTCTTGGGCCGGCAGGAGGCCTACTGCTCTGTCTCATGCAGTGCCACTAAGGCTTCTCCATGCAGAAGCCTCAGATACATTTTGCTCCTCTGCCACGGGGCTCAAAAGATTCTTTCTTCCTGCTTCTGATGTGACTCACCTTATACTCAGGCAGATGACAAAACTGACTGATTCCCTCCTCAGAGCCCTTCATACTTTCCTGGAATGTTTCCACCTGGTCATTTGGTGCTTGTTACAATGACTACGGATAGAAGATTAATAGCAATTAATTTCCCTTCACTCCAAGGTACCACTGGTACCTACTAACAAAGCACATAGACCAGAGTCCAGTGTATAGTCAGTTTTCAGATAAAAAAATATATATAATTAGCTATGATAAGTTATGAATACTTCAGGAGATTTCAACAAAAGAAAACAAACAAACCGCATAACCATAATGAAATGATTTATTATTAAATCCTCACTGTGTTTAAAGCATATACCAAGACCTTTCAGGAGCCATTTTATTCCGTCCTTTACATGTTAGTTTTAAAAATAATTATTTACAAAAAATGTAAAACTGAGACCAAGAGAGCAATATATATGTGTGTGGTAGAGCACCCGCTGAGAACAGCACAAGGGTACTAGTCCGTGTTAGTGGCCTTTTGGATAAGATGATGTTTAATATTTCCTTTGTTGAATTTTAGAAATTGTATTCTGCTTGCTTGTTTATATTCATTTAAAGTGATCTCTCCAGAGATTACCACTAGAGTTTCTGTGTTAGAAATGTCTCCAACGGTTCCCAACTGTGATTTGAGTTAATTCTTCAGTAGTGAGTTTGGTCTCTAATATTGGGCTAATCTGTAATTACACTTTTCCCCAAAGTCATCCCTTATTCAGGCAGCTTTGGTTGAAGGCTTCTGTTATTTCTCGCTTTCTCTATCCAAAGTCTTCTCTCACATCTGTTCTCCAAGTGCTTGCGCCTTAGAAGGGAAAATTAAAAACAAGACAAACAAATTCAAAAAGAAAACACTCTACTAATTTGGATGAGGTTTTCTGTAGATTTATTTAAAGCCTGGCCTCTAGGGTCCTTTGTGATGTGTCTGAAAGGTGAGTGTTGGGCCTGGGACAGGAAACAGACCACACTGAGGGTCACAGCTGGAAGCACGCTGGCAGTTTTGCATCAGTTCCTGAGGACAGTGAAATAGATGGCAGTGTCTCTTTAATCCATAGCACTAGTACCTTTGCAGGAATCTTTGCTTTGTGGACCTTAGGAACGGAAACAGCTCTTTCTCTGTCTCATTAACTCCCCTCAATATTCAAACATTTCTTTGCTCACTGGCCCATAAGACTTTTACTTTCCTGCGTAAGAAAAAAAAAAAAAAGGAAGCAGCAGCAGCTTAAGTAAGTAACTTGGCTGTTTTACTGGAAATCATTCAGGGATGCGGGACTCTGAAGACTTGTGTATAAAATAACGTGTTATATTATTTCAAATACTGCATTTACAGAGTTTACAGGGCTGAGGATTAAAGGAATGTGCCGTGACAAATCGGATTTTGAGCAGGATTGCCTCCTCCAAAAGAGATCAGTTGCATTCAAGTAAAGCTTTTGATTTACGAGAATTAGAACTACCCAGGGCATTGTATAGTGCTCCATGTAATGTCAACAGATTACTGTTTCCCGGGGAGCTCCCAGTGGAAGTCCAGCAAAGTCCAGCCACACTTCAGTCTGTAATACTGCAGCATTTGAGCAAGGCCAAGATCTTCAGGCTTCCCCTGGTGCACAGGCACATAACTTTGACAGGAAATAGGGGGTTTGCTAGTAGGTATGAATTGTCTTACTAGGAAATTAGTGGGTATCTTTGCTAAGGGTGAAAGTGTTCCCAGAGAAGACATTAAAATATCTACTTCTTATTTTGTCGTATCTTACACCATCTAACATCTCCCTTCACCCACTTCTCTGCTGTCTGTCCCCCAGGGAGGAAGTTATATATAAATTGTAAAAGGCTCATTGGGGAGGGGAGAGTGGGGAGAGAGGAGAAAAATGAGCTGATACCAAGGGCTCAAGTAGAAAGCAAATGTTTTGAGAATGATGATGGCGACATATATACAAATGTACTTGACACATGGATGTATGTATGGATTGTGATAAGAGTTGTATGAGCCCTCCATAAAATTATTAAAAAAGAAAATTAACCTCAACTACATCATTTAATCATATAAAATTATAATTTTTCAACTTAACATTTAGTTGTCACATATATAATTGTTCAGTGGTTACACATTTTAAAAAATATTGTAAATAGAATTTTTCCACCTTGAAAAAACATCTACGGGGAACTGTAAAAACAACCTTTCCTATCTTTGAGAAAACATTGAAGCTTTCTCCTTTTATTGTCCCTTTATAATATATAGAGTGATTACCTTCTTTTTAACCACTGGAATTTGGATGTTTTCCTAAATGATTGTCATTGGATTTCAAGTGGGCTTCGACTCAAGAGGTCGTTGTGCGAACAGAGCAGGGCTACTGCGTGGTGTCAGGAAAGGTGTGCATCAAGGTTGTGTCTTCGCACCATACTTGGTCAGTCATTATGTTCAGCAAATAATCAAAGAAGCTGGATCATATGATGGATTCAACACTTAAGAGATCAAACGACGTGTCGCATTAGGTAAATCTTCTGCGTAAGACATCTTTTTAGAGTACTGAAGAGAAATGATGTTACTTTGAGGACTCGGGTTTGCCTGATCCAAGCCATGGTATTCTCCATTGCATGACAGTATGTGAAAGTCAGACATTGAATATGAAAGACCATAGAGGAAAAGATGCACTTGGATTGTGGTGCTGGAGAAGAATATTGAGAGTACCATGGACTACTAAATGGACAACCGATCTGTGTTGGAAGAAGTAAGGCCAGAGAGTTCATTTGAGGCAAGGATGGCAAGACTGCATCTTACGTACACTGGACATGTTGTCAGGAGAGACCAGTGTTGGAGAAGTACATCATGTTCGGCAGAGTGGAGGGGTGCTGTATACAAGGAAGGCCCTCAGTGGGATGGAGTGACACAGTGGCTGCATCAATGGGCTCAGGCATAGGAGTAATTGTTAGGATTAATCAGAATTGTGCAGTGTCTCGTTCTCTTGTTCAGATGGTCACTATGGGTTGGAGCCAACTACTCCATGGCACCTAAAAACAATAGCATGAACTCTCAAAAGAACAAATGGACCTGTCTTGGGAAAGATCAAGTCAGAATGCCTCTTGGCAGCAAGGATGATGAGACTTCACCTCATGTATTTTGGTCACGTCATGAGACACCATTTCCTGGAGAAAAGTATCATTCTTAACAAAGTAGGGTACAGCAAATATCAGGATACCCTTTGACAAGATGTCTTGCCACAATGGCTATATTGATAGGCTCAAATATGGAAAAAATGTGGAGAGAATGGCACTGTGCTGACAGTGGGTCATTTTGTTGTACATTTGGTCTCTATGAGTCACAACTGGCTTGATGGTACTTAAAAAGAACAACTTATTGAAGGTTGTATTTTGTTTTCTTGTTGGTGCACTGTTTTCGTTTTCTTCACCTTCAACCTGAACTTCCATATCAGCAATTGATGGTCTGTTCCACAGTCAAATCCTAGCCTTGTTTCGGCTGAAGCTATAAAGCTTCTCCATTGTCTTTCCCAGAGATATAATCTGTTTGATTCTTCTCTATTCCATTTGGTGAAGTCCATGTGTAGAATCACCATTTATGTTGTTGAAAAAAGTATGTTCAATGAAGAAGTCTTTGGTCTTGCAAAACTCTATCACGTAATCTCTACCTTTCTTTCACCCAGGTCATATTTTCCAACAATTGGTTTTTCCTTTGTTTTCCACTTTCATATCCCAACCATCAGTCATTATCAAATCATCTTTTTGTCAGTTTGATCTATTTCAGCCTGAAGAAATTGGTAGATTTCTTTGGTTATTTCATTGCTAGCATTAGTAGTTAGTGTGCAGATCTTAATATGGTTGTATTGCCTGGATTTCCTGTGTGTGGATAGATATCATCCTGTCGCAGAAGCACGTAAGCCAGCATAGTGCAATAAACTGACATAGAGCCTTCAGTACTGCTTTTCCTTTCAGGTCTTGAGACATGCTGAGCAGATCCTTCCATTTTGGTGTGCTAACTCTAAATCTTTTCATGTTTCATAATAATGCTTTACTTTGAGACTTTCTCTTCAGCACTTTTATGCCGTAATTGCTTTCATTAGTTTTGGTTTTCTCAATTCAAGAGCTGTTTCAGAATCCCTTCTGATACCCATTTTGGTCTTTCATTTTTTTCTTGTATTTTTAAGTACCTTTTGCTTTCTTCATGTGTGATGTCCTTAATTTGACCCCACAATTCCTCTTCAGTCATTACTTTTTCACATGCCAAATCTGCTTCTGAGATGGTGTGTCTAAATTCAGGTAGGGTATAATATTTTAATTCTAATTGACTTTTAAAAATTTGCTTCCATGTCATCCTGAACTTGCTTATGAGCAGATAATGGTCTGTTTCACTTAAGCTTGGCCTTATTGTGGTCAGTGATAGAGTTCCATACTCTTTTCTCACAGATGTAGTCAATTTGATCTCAATGGATTTTGTCTGATTGGGTTCATATGTACAGTCATTTTTTTACATTGTTGGAAAAGGCAAGTATGTGAATTCAAAACTGTCATTCAAATTTCCACCTTCATATCTATTGCCAGGTAATGGGTTGTTTTTTTCTTTTTGCAACTACTTACCCTTCCTATTAATTTATAATTTATAAATACCAGTAATTATCAAAGCAATTGTTTGTGTTTTTAATCAAATTTAAACTGGAGAAGTTGGGAGATTTCTTCAATATCTTCATTAGTGAGTTTAATAGTGGTACATAAATTTGAATACAGTTGTATTAACCTGACTTATACTCATATAGATATTGCTCTATCACGACACTTCAAATTGATACTTCAAATTGATCTTGAAATATATTTTGGTGAAGAATGGAAGAACGTGGGGCTGATATTCTCGTATGTTTCAGTCCAGGCATAAGAAACAGTGTGACTTCAGTTCAAAGTGACCACTCCAGTCTTTCTCAGTGTCCTCAGGCTCACGATATAGAACTTTCTGTGGCTCGTTTTCTTTTTCACAACCCAATTTCCATAAATTTAGACTTTATTTTTTCTACTTTCCCATTACAAGTGGGATGTTTGCAACTGTTTCCCCTCATCTTGAGTTGGGACCTGTGATAGCGTGGCTAGGTCAGGATTCTCGTAGATTGTTGAGGCCTCCCACATGTGGTCTAGGGTTAGATGTGGTCTCACATATCCAATCAAACAGCCAAGCAGTTTTGGGAGGAACCATTGTGGGCAGAAGGCGGCTCTATACCCAAGCCACAGCCAGTGACGTTTCCTTCTGGTGTGGCCTACTTAATATGTAAGTTGACACTGTGGCAAAGCTAGCTTGCGCCTTATTAATTTGTATCCTCCATCTGTCTCACCAACCTCTGGTTCTTTGGACTTGAGCCCAAAGCTTGGGAATGACCTGCTGAACCTTAGAGCCACTAGAATCTGCCTTCAGTCCTGTGGAACTTGGATTCATCCACATCTGGATCCAACAGCCATGATTTTTGTGTGCTGTTTTCCTGCTGCTTGGTTCATCAGCCCCAGCAGAATAGAGTCCAGCTTAACATCTGGCCTGAGAAATTGAAAAAGATTCATTTTACTGGCTTCTATAAGTATGTGAGGCATTTTCTTGATATACATTTATGTGTGTGGTAACAATTTCTTTTAGAAGAATTCTTTGGAGATTAATGATGTCCCCAATTTCCAAGATGGCCATCTTCCATGATGCTATTCGGCTCCATTCTCTCCTGTTCTTCCCTTGGGTGTATTCCCTTGTGTTCGTGGGTTTTGAAAATCACTATAACGCCCCACAAATGCACACCATTTTGTGGAACTGTCTCACACTGTGAAAGGTAGTGCTCAGTCCCAAAGTCAAAGGTCGGGCAGGTCTAATCCAAGTGCAGGATCCAGAGCAGAAGCCAAACATTTCCAAAAGTCACAGCAGGTCTTCTTGTATCTGCCATGACTGAGTCAGAAGGTAGAGGTCTTGTTTTCTAGGTAGGGTTATGTATGTTAGAACCAGCATTTTATGCTCTTCCAAAAATAGTGCCTTAAGTCACAACCCCTACCAAGGTAACAGTCAAAGATGATCCCAAAGAAACAAAGGGTGTGGCCTTTTTCACAACTTCTCCTAAAGGTCTTAAAGATACTCCCAAAGAAATGAAGATCCTAGGACACATCCGTTACTGAAATGGGGTCTTAAAGATAACCCCAAGGAAACAAAGGGTGTGGCCACACCCTAAGGTTAGATCTGAATACCACCCCCCTTCTGTCCATAAACATGATAGAGAATTCTCACTGTAATAGGCCCATAGACGCAGATATATAAAGGTGAGAATCATAATGTATCATGCAAGGAACCATGGCTAAAAAGGCCATATTAATGGACTATAACTCATTGTGTGTGTGTGTGTGTGTGTGTGTGTCCACACACACTGGTTTTTACGTTCTACAGACCCAGCCTGACACAGTCACCACCAAGTAATGAAGGTCCTGAGACCTTTGTTCTAGTCACACCTTTGTATTTTGAGGAAGCAGCTCTTCATCAATAATATTTAGAGTAGCATGAACTATATCTGACAATGTTCTACCGCTATTCATAAGACTTTCATGGTTAATAGTTAAGAAGTAGATTACATTTTATATCTGCCTTGTCGGTCTGTTCTTGAGTCTATTTGTAAACTCAGTTGAACTCTGATCCTCATGGGTGACCCTGTGGCAATAGGAAACACTAGTCACCTATCTTCTGTTTTCACTTCAACATGGAATTCACCAGGGTAAGGCAAACTGACAGATGAGGCATGGTTGCAAGTTAGCAATTTAAAATATGTTGTCTATTACAGGTGATGACATCATTCTGTTTTACTTCTATTGAAAAATTAGCGAAACAATTAGAATTGACCACACTCTCTCACCACTAAGAGCAGAGATTGTGGTTAAATGTAGGATTAATTTTTTTTAATTAAAGATCATTTTATCATTATGAAATATAACATCAGAGTCTAGGATGATACTTTATTTTTGACTGATGTGCTAAAATAGTACATACAATGATACCAAACAAGAGTAGATGTGCTATTGCTGCTATAGAATTTATAGAAGATGAATGGAAAACTCGTGATATGACTCTTGCACAACTAAGCACAATCAGACACTTGAAATGGCAGGCGAATTGACTGCCAACATAGTTTCCATTAGAGAACTCTTGCCACAGGATGAGTTCCTAGTCTGTTTCATTGGATTGATAGATGGTCTATTCATTTTCAAAAGTTAATTAGGAAGAGTTCCCATGAGAGAATGTGGAGAGGTTTCAATGTGTTTCGTGCATCTGAACATTCTAGAATACTCATAGACAACACATGTGACTTTCACGTGAGGTGTGCTGCCTGTGTGAGAACTCTGGAGGTGATAACAAGGTGGCAATTGCTTTGCAAAATATAATCACCTGGTTATGGATTTTGATTGACCCGTAATTCCAGAGTTTTCTGGGGTCAAGGGAAGGGAAGCATTTCCTTTAGTCTACATATCCCCCAAACATGATCGACTAGTTTGTAATTACCTGAGGTTTAGTTCAGTGGTCACGCTCAGAGAACGGAGACTGGAGGTATATCACCAATGAGCAAAATTTAAAAAAAATTTTTCAAATGATCAAAAGAAAGAGAAATCAATCTGTCTCTTCAGGGAACACTCACTGAATCCACAATGTAAAGTAATCCATGAAAGTAAAACATTAACTGTCAACATACATTAAAAGAATTCCATTTTGGAATAATGAGTGAAAGATATAAAATTAAAGTTAAGGATGCTGAACAAAATAGCCTGATATAATGGCATTGTAAGTATGTCCTACTGAGTATGGAAAGGGAGAGAAAGGAACTTTATAAATGAGAAAGTCCATGACAAAAATAAAAAAAATCAACAAGTCAATGAGAACAACTGTATAGAAGGGCCGTTAGAGTAATTTTCAAGGCTAGAATACTAGGAAGCAATGATAGAAAAAATGCACAAACGAGACATTAAACACCACAGAGAACAGAAAGAGAGATTCTAGTCTATGAAACTAATAGATGTGTAATTGGAGTTCCAGAAAAAATCTAGAGAGCAACGGGGCAGAGGGAATTCTTGAGAAGATGCTAGCTGCAAATTTTACACAATAGAAAAAAGATTCCTATCTATACGTTCAAGATGTCCAAAAAAATTCAAGATTTATAATTAGAGCGAGAGACATATCTAGGTATATCCTACTGAAACTGCAGTACACCCAATACAAATGAAGATCTTAGAGGCAGCCAGAAATTAAAGAGTGATAATCTCTGTTAATAATAAAAATGGTACGAGATGAAAGTAGGATGTTATCATTGCTATTCTGAAAGGAAATCTAGTGAATATATACGTTGAGAAGTTACATTTCAAGAGTGTCAGTAAATAAAACACATTTTCCCGACAAACAAATAATTGAGTTTGTCATCCACAAACCTTGTCTAATGAAAATGTCAAAGAATGTTCCAGTAGAGAATATTAATGTCAGTTGGTTTCTGGATCTTTATAACAGGGAACCCTTGCCTTACTGCCATCAGAATGAACATATCACTTTATTTCCCAATACAATGTGAGTGGAAGTGACATAAAATAATTCTGATCAGAAATTTTAAAGCTATTGTCCCAGATAGGGGTTACTTCTACAACCTAGATTCTAAAATAAAGAATGCATTGAATGGGTCTATGGTAACTCTACTATGAACATAGATTTGAGAAAGTAATAAACCTTTATTGTATGCCAGTAGAATTTTGGAATCATTTGTTATTGCAGTATAATTTGGCTTACGTTATTGATACAGATGTCATTCAGACTGGAGGAAAATGATCCCAGATGGAAAGTCTTAAATACAAGATGGAATGACAAAGGGGAAAAAAATAATTCTATCAACTGTGGCATAACATCAATTGTCTTAAAGAACAATAATTATGTAGTATAAAATTTCCAATAAAAGAAGAAAACTGGCAGTTATTTTATATATGTAAATGGGATTATAGCATTTTAAGGTCTTTCATAAACAAATAATTATGAATCTAAAAGATGTGATTTAAAAAGTATTATGAAATAAGGAAAGGCATAAAAAAGAATGAATAATTTTTCAATATGAGAAATAAAAAGCTTATCAGTACAGATATTGTGTGTGGAAGTTAGAATTTATGTCAAATTGCATTTACCATATATACTCAAGTATAAACCAAGCTTTTCAGTCCATTTTAATGCAGTTTTTTGGGTAAAATTAGGTGCCTTGGAAAATATTCGGGTTGGCTTGTGCTCGAGTATATATGGTATGTAGTGATTGAAAACAATCTGCCAGTCAGGTCCTAGCCTGATAATGTTTCCTGGGAGGTGTGACATTTTATAAAAGAGAGGATGGACACTGGTACATATAGGAACTGGAAACACAGGGAATCCAGGGTAGATGATACCTTCAGGACCAGTGGTGTGCGTGGCCATACTGGGAACGTGGAGGGTGGGTGGGTTGGAAAGGGGGACCGAGTTACAAGGATCTACATGTGACCTCCTCCCTGAGGGATGCACAACAGAAACGTGGGTGAAGGGAGACATCAGACAGGGCAAGATATGACAAAATAATAATTTATAAATTATCAAGGGTTCATGAGGGAGCGGGGAGTGGGGTAGGAGGGGAAAAATGAGGAGCTGATGCCAGGGGCTTAAGTGGAGAGCAAATGTTTTGAGAATGATGAGGGCAATGAATGTACAAGTGTGCTTTACACAATTGATGTATGCATGGATTTGTGATAAGAATTGTATGAGCCCCTAATAAAACGATTTAAAAAAAGACATTGGGATTCCTCTTTCTGCCCCTCAGTCTTCCTACTGCTGGGGCTCTGTACCTGCCTTAAGGGGTAGCCCATACCCAACCTCGACAACTGTCAAGCCATGCTATATTTCCACTCAGACTGGATTTACATACCCACACCTACCAATCTATAATCTTCCCACGTCCCACTTCAACTTTTTTTGTCATTGGCTGCAGCTATGTGAGTTTGAAGAGGTTTCTTGCTAGCTTCAAACCCAGGCATTTAAGTTGGACTGGGTTGAATTACCTTCCTGATATCAGATTACTTTTTGATATAAAGCTCTTTCCTATACATATATGATTGCCATTGGTTTTGATTCTCTAGAGAATCCAGCCTAACACAAATTCATACCACGGGAATGGGCCTTTAGGGAAATAAATGATGAAGAAGAGTGGAGACTTTCGGACCTCAGCCTCATGGCAATTGGGTGGAATTGGATTTTCCTTCTCCTTCGGATACGCCGAGGAGGTCACATATGGCCACTGTTGTATTCAGTTCATTTTAGGAAAGGCATGGGGATGGAAAATTCTTAGTTGCTCTCTTTGGTGATTCCTGAAATGAAACAAAGGAATGTAACGAATGTTAACTGAAGCTGGGAAAGTATAGCACCATTTGGCTTAATGAGGTAAAAGCTTTGCTGCTTAGACAGAAAGACCTTTAGCAGGTCAGGTTCTGGACCCTAACACCATGTTGCATATGAATAGAATAGTTTCGACAAGAAAGGATTGAATTAGAATATTTTTTAAAGAATTATGTTTAGGATCTGACTATCCTGGGATTATATTTACTTCCCCTTACTTACAGTTATTGACATAATATGATAGAAATGAATATTTGAAATTAATGACCAGAGAGAGGATTTTTGTTTTGTTTTGTTTGGTGCCAAGGTTGAAGGCTTAGAAAAGGTAACCTCCTCTCAGGGCCTTAAGAGCCAAGCCATTTGCGTTTGAAAATTCATGCAACTAGAACTTCAGTTTGGACACTGGAGGAAGAAATAAAAAGTGACTTTTTAAAAAAAATTGAGCAAGTGATTTTCTTGTGACTATACCTAGCTTGGAAAAATCAGTGCCTATCAGCACTCCTCTCTTAGGGCTGACAATTAAAGGGAGCTTGTGGACAGCCAGGGATGCTCGCTAGATGACCTCTTGAGTTCACCTGTGGAGTGGAAGTGGGGGAAACGCCGCAATGGAGAGACAGGTAGAGACCCTATCTTTGGATAGCCAGAAGAGGTCAAATGTGGCCACATGAATCCCGTGGAATGACATAGGGACTAGAGGAAAAATGAGAACTGGCTGCCTGGCCTATGGATTAAGAGTTGTGTGTGCCCTGAGTCTATGATAGGACCTAGCCTGAGGGGGCTGAGGTTGTTGAGAACTTGTGGAGGAGACAGTGGTCTGAAGTGAGGGGCACTTGTGTGGGGAACTCCCTGACTTGATATGGTACCCATTGACCTAGCATGGAAGGGCTAGGACAGAGTGGAGCAGAAGAAGATGTTTGACCATTGCTTGCTGACTTGATGGATGGTCTACTCTAGATTTGACTTTGTTTATGGATGCAAGCACAAGGTTCCAACTGGAGTGAAGATTCTTCACATCAAAGAACACCTTTGTCTTCTCCAGGGCAGGATAGAATGGATAGTGTAGCAATTAGATATCAGAATGGGGGAAAGTAAAGTCATGAAGTGACTGGCTTACACATTTTGATGGGTGGGAAATGTTAATAAGACTAGGATTAAGGTGTAGGTGTTCACAAACCTGCAATAATTAGGCATAGAATATTTTTGTTTTGTTCATTCATGTAATATATTTAAATAGGGATGGTGCATTTTTGTGTGTATGGTTTAGTTTTACCTTGTTAGGCATAAACATGATTTTATCATTAATTGTGTTTAACTATTATGTATGATTA
This sequence comes from Tenrec ecaudatus, assembly GCF_050624435.1. Classification (NCBI taxonomy): domain Eukaryota; kingdom Metazoa; phylum Chordata; class Mammalia; order Afrosoricida; family Tenrecidae; genus Tenrec; species Tenrec ecaudatus. The sequence continues at coordinate 241,951 of NW_027459348.1, forward strand.
AAGCATTGCTTCCAGGTGTCAGGTTGACAAGAGGTAGTCTGTGGCAGTTAGCTTTCTGTCTACCTGCACTTGTATAGGGGCAGATTCCACCTGGTCAATCAGGTCAAAACCAGATGGTGCCTACTGAGAAGTGTGATATTTTTATAAGAGGGTTACTGGGGACCCCTCCCCCTGTCTGTATTTTCACCTTCCTGCTTGCCCGGTCTCTATGCCTGCCATTAGGAGCAGCCCCATGTGAGCTGCTTGACCCTGAGAGATGTGAGAACCCTTCCATGTTTCTACTCAACTTGGATCCACATAATTACACTCATGAGCATCATGATTATCCTGTGATTGTCCTGAATCCCGCTTCATCCTTCTAGGTCATTGACCTGCAGCTACTTGAATCTGAAGAGGGCTCTGGCTAGCATCAGGCCCGTGTCTGGAACTGCAGTAGGCTGGGGAACCTCTTTTGGATTTAAAGCTTTTATATATACATATATATGTGCATTATGTGTATAAAATGTGAATAAAACCTTCGTATTATTTTAGAACATATACACCATATTAGGCTGGATTGTCCATGGGGGACATATGTGTCTGTGTGTGTGTGTGTGTGTGTGTGTGTAGAGAGAGAGAGAAGTTTTGTTTGAAAATAATATAAAGGTTTTATTAATATTTTATGCACCTACTTTTGACCTTTTATATAAATGGATACATTCGCAGAAAAATAAACTTGCTGATACTGACCACAGAAACCATTCAGCAGTGGATTTCTGACAAGGTGTCAGACTGGGTAGACATGCTTCCCAGACCGTGTATTGCAGAGAGAGGCGAGACTAACTGAAGAAGTTAGGGATGATGCTTCCGGAGCCCTGAGCTTCAGAAGAAAAGATAGAGAAGTGGTGTGAAGACCAATGAGCAGAAGAAGCTGAACTAAATGGCGCGTCAGAAGACCTAAGGAACAGGTGAATTGTCAGCTGGCAAGACACCACATGGCTACTTTGAACTCATGCCAGTCACGTTCTGACAGAGATAGCAACCTGGTAATCCACTTTGCCCACAGCATGAGTGCACAAATCAGCGGGTGGGGACCAGAAAAATGCATGTTTCCGCTTGTTTCCCAAACCCTTCTGAGGACCACAAACCAGGCCAGCCAATACCACCAGTGCCTGAGAGTCGGTGGTAAGGTGCTGTTCAGTTTGACCTATGAAGGCCTGGTAGAGGTGGGACAAATAAAGGGTCCAGATTCGAAAGCCAAAAATGTTCAAAAGTCATGGCAGGCCTTCTTACTTCTACCGAAGTTCAGTCCGGATCTAGAGGTCTGGCGTTCCAGGTGAGGTAATATGTCTTAGAACTCCTTGGTAGCCCCATTAACTACAAGGACAACAATGGGTGTGGATGGGTTTTCGCCCTGTATTAAGGTGGGTTCTTAAAGATGCCATCAAGGAAACAAAGTAAGAAAAAGAGCAATGAAAAGTTAAAGACATTCTTAGAAACTAGTTTAAAATGAAGAATTTCAAAAGGCTAAGAGTTTTGTTGTTAATTTTTCTCTGTCTAGAGCCTCAAATTAAGAATGGAGTGTGATAATTGAATAAGGTCAAGAAGAAAGTGACTTAATTTGCAGTTATGAAAGCAGTAGGGACAGGCATCTTGTCAGTGAGTGTGTTAATCACGACGATAATCTAGTAGCGATGCTTGGCTGTAAAATTGCTTTCTTTCCAAGTCTTTAATATGTATAACATATAGAAGCCTAGGGAAGCATTAATTTGACTCTATTTATAATCTGAGGTGGCAGGTGGGGGTAAAACATAATATATTAATTTACTACTCTTTGATGGTTCTTTTACATACGTTAAAATATTTCACTGTTAAAACATCTCCATGAAGGAGGTATTAATATGCTTTTACTTGTAATTACAAAATTGAGACTAAAGAAACAAGTGAATTGTTCAAAGCCTAACAGTTATTAAGGTTATGGACAAAGATTTAAATTTAGTTACTTCTGATTCTGAAGTTGGTGTAGCTGCCTCTATGTACGTGTCTCCTACTGTTATGTTCATTTATGAATCATTACTTCTAAATAAATAAAAACAGCATAGCATAGCACTGCTTTATATTGTCCAGATTCAAAACTTTACATAGAAATCACAACTATAGTTCATTAATCTATTCCTTAGTTCTTAATTCTTTTGTTTCTGCCACAAAAGTGTAAAAGTGAGGTAGTAACTACAAGGGGACTGGGACATAACTTTGATAGCCTTAAGTTTCAATTGTATTTTTTCAATAGTAAGATAATGGGAATCAGGGGGAGTTTAGCATTGGTGAAGATTACAGAATCAGGCACTTATTATTCTTGTAATTCAGATATATCTGGCTTATCTGATTACTCTAGTTTTCTTTTATGCCCTGTACAGAATGAGGCAAGCCAAGACCTCAGTGACTCTCTTGTAAAACAAAAAAGTGTATTTTCCATATTGGGTTCTTGTAAGCAACTGATATCATCTGCAGTAATATACAACTTATGAATTTGAGTTTGAAATTGTTTTCTGGAGAAAATATTGTACCAGAAGTATGGAGTTTTACTATTTTTTTACAGTTTTATTTACATCAGCACTCTGTGATGGGTTTATACATTTTATAAAGTCACTAGGCTGTGAGGTTCTATTTGGTATATATAATTTCAATTGTTATTAAAATTATTTCCTGAGTTTCCTAGATAACTATGTCCCCTTCTGTGACTAATCCTATACATAAACTTCATATTTCCAGATTCCTATAATTTCCTTTGAACAAATATTAGGATGTAACATATTTTATTTCTTTTGAGTCATCTACCAACTGTAAAAGTCTACCAATTGTAACAATCTTTCTTATATATTTTCTTGAATTTATATTTCTCAATCAAGCAAATCAACGTGTATGTTAATTGTTTACCAAATACAGCAGAAAATGGATATTTCATGTTTGGCAGTTGCTGATTATTTGACTAAGAGAACCCTTTGCCACAGAAAATGAAATCAAGAGGAGGAACCCTGCCTGGTATGCCCAATAATCCAATCTCTGGACACACGTCTTTACGAGAAAGTATATTTATTTCAAACTGCTAAGCAAGGAGTTGGGAGAGGGCAGTTCCTGAGATCTTTGTGAATAACTGGGTGTGTTGGACCAGAGAAACAAATCCAGAGACACTCACATGTGTGTAAGACAGAGCTTTATATCAAAGGGTAATTGTACACCGAGAAAACATCCTAGCCATTCCAGATCAAGTCCATAAATCGAATATTAGCTCATATGTCTGATACTCGTCCATAAACTTCTCTTCAGACTCACATTGCTACTTGCAGTGATGCCGAGTGCAGGCAGGTCCCAGGCCAGTGGGTGACGACTCTTGTGGATGCGGTGCCAGTGTGTCTCTGCAGGTCTCCATTGGATGGCTCACTCAGATTTCAGCTTAACTGCACATGGCTTGTTCACAGGAAGATGAGGGCAGAGAGGAAGAGAGGGCGTTCCCAGAATCCTCATGAGAAGGTCACTTCATTTGGTTGTGACCTTCTCATGAGGATTCTATCAAGGTGACATGAAATTATGTAACTACCATACTGGGCTTTGGCACTCTTGTGGGCTGGTCAAAATGGGAAGCTGTACGTGGTCAGACATCCTTTTTCTAGAAATCTCTGTGTTATGCATTGAGGTGACAGGGAGGATTGAGACCTTGGGGTGTCATGGTTATGCATTGGCTGCTAAACCATAAGCTCTGAGGTTACCTGCTAGAAAAAGGGTTACCTGCTGTCTGTTCCCATCGAGAGTTATAATCGCAGATACTCATAAGGGGAGTTCTCTGCCCTGTCCTATCAGGTCACTCTGAGTTGCCATTGACTCCATGGCAGGTGAGTTTGAGGATTTCTTTCTTTTTGGGGGGGGGAACATGTGTGTTCTGGTGTTGGCTAAGAATCTTGAAAGTACCATAGACCGCCAAAGAAGAAACAGACCTGTTTTGCATGAAATACAGCCAGAATGCTCCTTAGAGGCAAGGATGGATAGACTTCATCTCACATACTTGGATATGTTTGTGAGAGAAGTCCTCTGAGAAAGGCATAAGTCTTGATATAAAGACAGTGAAACAGACTGACACATGGCTGCAGCCAGGGCTCAAACAATTGTGGGGATGGCACAGGACCAGGTGGTGTTTCTGTGGTCCGTATGTTTGCTATGAATCAGAAGTGTCCGGGTGGTCCCTAAGAACAACAACAGGGACCATGTGTAGCAGTGGCACACCTTGTGTCCCCCAAATACCAGTCTAACACTATTGGTGGTGGATTTTATACTGGATGTATACGTTAAGGTCATTTATAAGACATGGCCAGATGAGACTGTAGAGGTGGATAAGTTCCAAGTCTGTGGGTGAGATGTCAGTGTGGTACCGTATATACTCATGTATAAACTGAGTGTTCCAGCACATTTTAAATGCGGTTTTAATGGTAAAATTAGGTGCCTTGGCTGATATTTGGGTCGGCTTATACTCGAGTATATACGGTAGGGACATTATCTGCTGTCAGTTTGGGACTTGAGAGGATTAAGAGTGAAGGGGTGGGACTAGTTTGTCAATCAGGTCATAGCCAATGAGGCCTCTGTGGGCATGGCCTTTTCCTAAGGATTCTGGGAACCCCTGTATTTCTTCCCTGGAGGCAGGAGACACACTTTCTCTCTGCTCACTCCTTTGGAGACTCTCTCTTGGCTCACTCCCTGAGAGACTCTCTGCTGTCAAGGCTGACTTCCTGTGAGACATCCCTGAGGATAAGCCACATGGACCTACTCTGATGCAGCCCTGGTGCAGGAGAACCCATGTGAAGACCCCTGCCAGCGCTGAGATGCTCACACCACCCCTGGATCCAAAGACTTTCTACCCACTGGCCTGTGATCATCCTGCATTCGGCATCATTGCATGTGTTTTGTGAGTTAGAAGAAGACTTTATAGCTTGGTTTTGGACATATGGGCTAATATCGAACTTATGGACTTTTTCCGGACAGGGCTGGGATATTTTCTCAATGTTCAATTCCTCTTGTATATAAACCTCTTTCTTATATGCATTTGAGTTTCTATGGCTTTGTCTCTCTAGTCTACCCAGACTAACACAGTCAGGTTGTAGTCTTCTGCTGATTCACACATCTGAAAGCCTACGATCAGCAGGTCAAAGAGCAGACTTTGGTCTGCAGGTGTGGACGAATCCAAGATTGAAAGGTGGAAGACTGGGTACTGATTTCTCCCATAATTGTTAGGCATTACAGAAAAGCTCTGGCTCAAAACCAAAGAACTGTTTATTAATGAGCCAAAATCAGGACCCAGATCCAACAAGAACTAAGCAAACTCTCCCACGTGTCTACTTACGTTGGGTACAGGCCAGAGACTTGACATCTCTTCAGAGAGGATTTCTATTTTACTGTCAAAACACACATTCATGACCTGGCAGAGCTGATATAAAACCTTAACTGTCACACTGTGTCTAATGGTGGTTATTGAAAATCTTGAAAGCGATTTCTACAAGTTGAGATTTCTTCATACTAAGTCCCCTTCTACTACAATTCTGAAGGCCTGATCTTGATTCAACTTTAATAAGTGGTGCTTGTGATATATTTCCTGAATAACTAAAATATACCAGAATTTTCTGGATGCATTCCAAGGGGTTTAATTCTTTACTTGTTTGATTACCCATTCTTTAAGCAGCACACATTTAATCAAAGCTAGGTCAAAACCAGAAAACAAGAATTATTTCCAAATATAGAACCTGATCAGGACTCAAGCCACGTCTGTCTGGGGTGAAAGAGATAATGGATATCCTTCTTGGGCTCCAACTCAAAAATGGGTTCAAGGAGATGTCTATAGTCTAGTCAAGGATAAATCTCCAATGTATCACATAAATGGTGGGATTCAAGTAAACTAACAATTAGTGCACTGCCCTAATGACTTTTAATTATACAAAATCTATTTAATGAAAGATAGTTCATTATTTCATACAGTTAATACTTACATAAGAACAATAAAAGAGGCACACAGAGCTAGGTTGTTATAAAATTTTGAAAGTATTATTGAAAAATATTAAATAGTACCTGACAAATAATTAAATTGTAATTTAAGATATTTTCATATTGCTTCTTTAATAGCGTCCTCATTTGCAATATTCTTCACTTTTATACAACCATCATCAGCTGTGTGATTTATCCTTAACCGTCTTTTCACTGTAGAGATAGGGTTCCATTCCGTTAATGGTAGGCCAATTAGACAATAGTCGTTTTAATTGATATACTATAAACGGGCAACTTCTGTTTTCTAAACATTATGTTCATCTTCGAAAAGCTACCTGTTTCTGCTGAGCTCACAGCAATTATTGTGACAATATATTTTGCTCTGTGAACCCTTTCAGGAATTGCATAATTCCCTCACAATGTCTCATGGGAATTAGAGGTGTAACATAATGCTGAAATGAAGGACCACGTGTCGCCCTCTGGTTGGTTTGTTTCTCTTTATGCTACATGTTTGCTGAAGTAAGAAACACAAGGGAATAAAAAATGCAGCATTTTATCAAAAGCATAATGAGTTTTATACAATGAATAAACAAATGTTACAAGCATAGTTCTGTCTATTTTTTATAAGTATGGATGGAATGAGCAGAAGGAGAAAATAAATGTGTGATTTCCGCATCGAGTGACAGATTACAAGTTTTTCTCTTCGAGAGACCCCTGATCGCACATGCCATTTAAAAACCAGTTCCACAACTCAACGGCAGCAACAAATGGGGACCGGTCCTCCTGGAGTGGTGTGGACTGGCTGAATGAACTACATCCCTGGCATCACAGTCACGTCTTTTGCAGCACCATGAATCCCTATGAGATTTTAAATGGGTGACTCTTAAGACAAAATGACTTACCCAAATGTGGTAGTTATATCATCTGGTGTCAGTTTGAGACTTGAGAGGATTAAGAGTGAAGGGGTGGAGTCTAGTCTGTCCGTCAATTGGATCATAGCCAATGAGGCCTCTGTGTGGGCATGACCTTCCCCTGAGAATTCTAGGAACTCCTGTGTTTCCTTCTTGGAGGCGGGAGACTTTCTCTCGCTACTCACTCCCTTGGAGATACTCTACTGAGAAGATGCATGGTGATACACCCTGGGAATTGAAGAAGCCAAATGGACCTACCCTGATGCTGCCTTGGGAAATGGAGGAGCTACGTGGAGACCCCGCCAGCGCTGAGATGCTTGCAATGCTACTGGATTCAAAGACTTTCTATCCACTGGCCTGTGATCATCATGCATCCGACATCATTGCATGTGTTTTGTGAGTTTGAAAAGGATTTTATAGATTGGTATTGGGCAATATGGACTAATATCAGACTTATGGACTTGGACTGAACTGAGTTGGGATACTTTCTCAATGTCTAATTACCCTTTATATAAAACTCACTCTTATACACATACGAGTTTCTATGGATTTGTTTTTCTAGTCAACCCAGACTGACACACCAAAAGTCATCTTTATTCAGGCTAGTTTTGGATTCTCAAAACATGTTGTGTTTCAGACTGTAGACTGCCTCATTTTCAGATGGAAAACTCACCTGTTTCTCCTGAACAGAGGGATGACTTACTTTTCACACTATGATTTGGTATGCATGCATTGATCTTGTCCCATGTTCAGAAAAATGGCATCTTGCATGATCAGTAGGGAAGTTTTCATAGGGGATATATCTTAAAGTCATCGTTAAAACATAGCTCGTTCCAACTGTGCAGGCTTGCTGGGCAAGGAATGGATAGAGCCAATTTGAGCTGGTCCTAATAGCCACTGTTTCACCAAACAACTTGGATAAAGTGAGTTTAAACCTATCTGAGCTGGCTTCACTGTCAAGTTGATTGCAACTGATAGCGACCTTACAGGACAGAGTAAAACTGTCCTCTAGGGTGTCCTATGCTGTAAACCTTTAGGGAAACATGATACCACCTTTTCCACCTGTGGAATAGCTGGTAGATAGGAACTTCCAACCTTTCTTTTGGTTAGCAGTCATGTGCACCAGTTCTCAGTGGCTAAATGTTAGAAGTAGATGCAAGAAGCTTGAAGGATTTTTTTCCCTAAGTCCCTAGGTATTTTTTAAATGTTACTTTAGAACTTATGCTATAGTTAAAATTTCTAGTTTATCTTCATAATTCCTACTTTATTAACTCTTGTTCTAAAAAGGCAACTATCATGGAGAGAGTATTGCTCACTTTCTTTAGGGCATAAAGATATAAATCAAAAATGATTCTCAAGAGAAAATGTTAATTCTCACACTTATTAAGGCATGGCTTAACGTTTATATCACTTGAGTATTTTGTATTAGATTTTAGTGGCAAAATATGACAAATATTTTCATGAATAAATTAAAAATATATAATATTTACTAGCGAATGCTTGCTTATATAGAATATTTACATAATAAGGTAAATGCATATTTAACATGTTTAAAAGCTTTCAATTGCATGCAGAATTTATAAGTAGATCCAATATGTTCGGTGGTTTAATGACAACATATGGTAAGTACAATGTCATTGAGGTTGTCATTTCTTAGCAGTTTTACTGCCACATAATTCACGTGTCACACAGTTTAATAATTCAATCATATTAAAGAATAGTGGTGTAATCACCACCATAATCAATTCAGAACATTTTCTTCTTTCTTGTATTCATCGTTGTTAGGCCCCACATTCCCACTGACCCTCCCGCCATGACCCTACATAATTATTAATGTAGTTACTCTCTCTATAGATTTACCTGTCCTGGGTTTTATATACAGAAAATCATACAAAATAAAAATAAAAGACAAACAATAACAAATGCAAACAACCATGACAAAAGAGGGAAAAATTTTGATCCAAAAAAGCAGAAACTATTAAAAACTGAAACAACCTTAAAATGGGTCAAAAGGGAGATCAAATGATAAAGTGTTACGTTTAACCTAACTACATCTACAATAATTGACTTTAGGTTCTATGTGTCTGATAATAAGGCTATGGTCAGCGGGTTTTCATAGAAGGCTTAATCCTTGCAAATGGATTTTGGCATCCAATGTCATCCATAATCTTCTGCAACTGGGTAGTCAGAATTTAAGCTCTTATATCTCCCTGCCTCTGGATTTCAATATTATTATTTGTAACCCTTGGATCACACAGCCTGGTGTACACCTTCCATGTGGATTTAGTTTGTCTTTCACTTAGATTTTTTGTTTTAAAACAAGCCTTTAAGACCTCAGATGCTGTTCTTTCTGATAGCTGGGCACCATTTGCTTTCTTCCTCACACTTTTCTGTAGCACCCACATCTTCAGTGATTCCTTCTTGAGGGTGGTATCCAGTAAGGCAATGTCATAAAAATGGATTGTTCTTAGATTAGGGCTAGAATTAAGAGAGAACCGCAAGTACATTCATATAACTATGGTTTATATGTATATATATCTGGTTCATTGTAGAGATATCATTTTATAATTGAGAACAATTATAAATCATCCACATGGGGCATAAAGCAATTCTATTGAAAGTGTCATTAATTTAGCCACTGATATAGAATATAAAGCACTGTTGAGAAAGGAAATTTTACATGTACAGGCCTGCCTTTCATACCGCAATACATGAATTGTTGACTTGTACCGATTAAAAGCATGAGTTACGGGACACAACCAATAACTGTTGGATAAAGGGCAAAGTTTTCAATAACACCCATTTGCAAGAGCAGAACCCAGCCTGCCAGACTAACACATCATAAAAAAACAAAGAAAGTACAACAATAGTAAATACATGGTGATTCCAGACTGCCTTCCTGGAGCACCTTCAAAACAAGCAAGGGATCCTAACTAAAGTCCAGTGAGCAGCAATTCTAAATTCTTGAGCTAGTGGTCTGCTTCTTACACTAAGGCAGTCCAGCCTTCAACCTAGGGAGGATGTCAGGTTCTTCAATGTACTACAGGTTATTTTAAGTGAAAGCTCAGTTCGCTTAGTGGATTTCCCCATTGAGTCCTTCTGGTGTGGCCCATCAAGGATGCTGTGAGCCTGGAAAGAACAGACTCTAGAGTCCTACTTGTCTATAACATTCAACTTGGGTCTCCAAGGTTTGGAGAAAAACTAGATGGAAAGTGTCCCATTGGTTATATAATACTGGGTAAATTCTCCCCTTGGGGTTCTATATAATCATTGTTACGCATTTTTCACAATGTCAGGTGGTCCCACCCAGTCTTTGCACCAACAGAATTGTAATCACCTTCTCTGAGACAGACTTGTCCACCTCCAACATGCCTTGACTTGAATGCCAGTAATCATTCTTTTAAAAGAATTGGTGATTTGGCATAACCTCAGAATAATGTATGACAGCAACTGATTGGCATTCTCCTTCTCCCTCTACTTTGAGAAACTGACCCCCGCTGAGGCAAAATCTCCCGTGATCAAGTGATTTTTTTAAGATGTACAAATAAAGGCGGTGTACAAATAAAGATGTACAAATAAAGGGAGATTAAGATGGACAAATAAAGGGGACTTCGTGGTCAATAGGCAGGTTCCTTACTTGTTGCTTAGGAGACAGGATTAGAAGATCATACGACCTAAGACCAAAAGCCTGCCTTGGTCTTGGTGTTTATTCTTACAGTAGGGAACTCATAAGTCATTTGACATTTTGCAATTCATTGATTTCATTCAGCATAAAGGTTTCTATGTCCTTTCTTGTCACGGAGTGTTTCATTGATTTTTTTTGTTTGTATTTTTAAGGAATGCAGAGGATGCCATTGTGTGTATGTATCAGAGTTTCTTTATTCTACCGATGGGCATTTGGGATATTCCCACTTCCTTGGAAATGTAAACGGTGTTGCTATGGACCTGGGAGAGCATACATCTGTGTTGTCTTTTACCTCTTTGGAGTATATTCCCAGTAGAGGTATGGCGGTCTTCTGGTATTTCTCTTCCTAGTTGCTTTAGGTACCACTTATAATACTTTTCACAATGGTTATTTATACGTATTTGCAAGCCCACAAGAAGCAAAAAAAAGTTTCAATCCCTCTCAACCCTCCCCAGCATTTGCTGTAAAGTTTTTTGTTTTGTTTTTTTAAATTGGGCTTTCATTGTGGGTGTAAGGTGGTATTATTGTTCTGATTTGCATCATCTGGATGACTAGTGATTGTGACCATGCTCCCATGTGTCACTTTTGTGAATTGTCAATTCATGTATTTCACCTCCTTTAAATTGGATTATTTTCTTTCTTCAAGTGATGCAGAATTTTATAGATTTTAGAAATTATTCCCTTGTCTGTTTTGTCATCGCTAAAGATTTTTTTTCCCATTCTGTTGGCTCTAATTTCACTCTTTGATGAAGTCATTTGATGTGCATTTTTCCCCAATAGGTCCCAATCATCACATCTGTTTTCCGTTCTGTGTGCTGCATCTTTTATATTTAGTAGTATATGTATTCCTGCAATAGGGACCTTAAATTCATCCCAATTTTCTCACTGACAAGCCAGCCCTATAGCTCTGGGGTTAGTGTTTAGGTCTCTAATTCATCCTGAGTTCGTTTTGTGCATGGTTGAGGCATAACCCCCTTTCATTTTTATTCTGTATCATTTTCTATGTGTTTCCTTTATCCTTTAGCTCTGTTTTTTCCCAAGTAAAGTGGATTTTTTAACGTTCCAAAGAGACTAGTGAATTGATTTCTCCATCCTTTAAGGGGAAATCAGACTGACAATGAACAACTTTCTTTGGCGACATATAAAGCACCTTATAAACATTGCCTCATTAATCCTTATACCAATAATGGGGAAACATTAATGTCCCAGTATTTCAAGTGAGACAAAAATCAAGAGATCTTGTTTCAAATCACGTGCTAACTCAGCGATCAAGTCTATCATAGAATTTTGTCTTTTGTTTCTGTTGCCAACGAGCATTGCTGTCACCTGGTCATTCTGATATCAAAGTAAGAGAGAGGTCTTCGGAACAGTCACTGATTATTAAGAAGTTATCAAGGAAACACAAGGACAGTAATGCTAACTTTTGGCTTCCATGGAGTCAAAGGGACAAGACTTAACCTTGGCAAAGGAGCCCCCACAAGTAAAGAGGAAGGAACTGTAGGAGCAGATCACAGTGGCATCCAAGAGTTAATCAAACATGAGATCTTTGGGTACATTACAATAAAAATTATACAAGAAAAATACTTAGAATTATTTTGATGGAGACTTTAGGCATGAGATAAATCTGGAGAAGTGGAAAATACTCAAATATTTGACAAGATAATCATAAAGGATTGTAATGAAGTAGAGAATCTATCAGTGTTTGAAGAAATTAATGTGTCTGTTTGGAAAGCTCCCTGATGAATTTGTTTGCAAATAGATGAATTGGATATATACATATGCTGAAAAGAGATGGGGATGACCGATGATGACAGTAGAAATACTCGATGGCGTTCGTTTCACCTTAGTAGAGCTACAACCTGGCTAATATCTCATTGCACACAGTAAATTGGTTACTATTGCTACTTATATTTTAGAGATGAGACAGCTGAGCCACAGGGAAGTTAAGCAACTTAATTAATTATGTGTTAATCATGTTAGTCAAGTTAATCATATGTAGAAAGATAGTATGAACTTATGAGAACTATTTCTGAAAGATAAAGTTCAGAAGCTGTCCAGATTTTTAATAAATAAAAGAAGTACTAATAATCAAAAAGGCAAATCATGTGGAGAAAGAAGAGAAAGAGAATGGCCAAATCTTTTTGGGAAGATGGAATTAAAAAAAGGAAGTTCTTAACCTGAGCTAAGGGAATCAGCTAGATAACTGATATAAAACTAAATCCAACCTATTGTTATCTAATTTGGACTAGCCACCCTATGTCAATTTGTACAGGAATGGGCAGCTGGTTGGTTTGATCAGCTGAGCTTATCTACTTCACAGTGTCACCAGTGATCCTTAACTGTTATAAAGGACCTGGCCAATAGTGGCTCCTTAATATTTCTGTCTAACCAAACTCATCGCCATTGAGTGGATTCCAACTTAGAGACACCCCAGAAGACAAGTTGGAATTGCCCTTGTGAGTCTCCCTGATTGCTACTCTTTATGAGAGCCCTATCTTTCTCCCAGTGGAGCAGCTGGTAAGGTTTTGAACTGATGACCTTATAGATCACAACCTGAATTGTAAACACAATGCCACCAGGGGTGCTAATATTTATGTATATTTCTTTCTAAACAATTAACTCACTGCTATTGATTGATTCCAACTCATTGCCACCCTACTGGACAGAGTGGAACTACTCCTGTGGGCTTCTGTGGCTGTAAATATTTAAGAGTATGGAAAGCCTCATCTTTCTTGGGTGCAGCAGCTGGTGGGTTTGAACTGCTGTCCTTGTGGTTAGCATCCCACTGTCTAAGCCACAATGCCAGCATCCCAGTGAATTGAAGAGGATGTCACCAGCTAACATAGAAATGCTTACAAAAATAGGTAAAATTCTACAGTGTCTAAAAGACTGCCACTTTTGAATGTACTTAATTGTCCATTAGGGCCCCTGGTGGCATGGTGCTTACAATTTGGGCTGCCATCGAGCAGGCCATCAGTTCCTAGCCACCAGCTGCCCACTGGAGAAAGACAGGGCTCTCATAAAGAGTGACAACCAAGGAGACTCACAGAATGAGGGGACAAAGCTAGCTCGGGGGAAATCTTGAAAGGGAATGGTCACAGTCTCTGGAATGTGCAACCTGTTGCCATAAGCAAGTCTGATAGATTTAGGACCTTTTTAGCCAGAGCTAGGATCGCAGTCCATGCTAGGACAAAGTACATTATAGTATCAATTTTCTTTCATTCAGTGGGCTATTTATTGTCATAGATGAGGGCACTCGAATGCCTTCTTGGGCAGAGTTCAGCCCTAGAAAATGGGTCCTGAAAAGAGTCCCGCAGATTGGTTGGGTACCAGAGATTAGGGCATAGAGCCAATCAGGGACTAGCCAGGACAAAATGTATATAGCGGATTTATAGCTCAATTTCACATATACTGAGATAGATTACACATTTAAGTTATCAGATGAGGAGATCTCACTATTTAGGAGGGGAGGAAATCTCTAAAATCTCAGGCTAGGCTCTCAAACCCAATCTATGGGCTAGCCATGGCTCTGAGCCTGTGTGCTATATTAACTGGTATTCTGGGTTCTAGTACTCATTGCATGGAAGAGCTATATAGAACTCACAGATTCAAAGATTTTTTTTAAAGGACGTGACCATGCTATGTGATAAAGCAAGTGAGAAATGTCCAAGACACAAAGTCTTCCATCAGGACATGTTACAAAGTTTGTTCTGGGCTGCTGCCTCAACCCAAAAACGTTCAGCTCAAGTTCTGTGGGTCAGCCAACCCAGTCCCTGAATTAAGTATCCAGAGGCAGTCTACTCCTGTAAGCCTCAGCACAAAGGGACTCAGCTCTACTTTATTATGTCAGCAAGCCCAGCTCCCCCAAATAACAGAGACCCCCCCCCCCCCCACTCTACAATCCAGTCTCCTGCCCTAACCTTTGCATGCTCCATGGGCTAGGAAGTCCACCGCTCACTCGTGCTGTGGCTTCTGGCTTTGCTGCTGCTGCTGCTACTGCTACTGCTCTGCTCTGATGGTACAGCTGCCTGCTGAATCCAGAAGGTTCGCTCCACAGGGGTCTAGGGGCCAGAGGACACTGCTCTCTTGCTTCTTGCTAGTGGTGAGGTTCTCCCCTTCTCTGTCTCAGAGGGCTCATTTTATGTGCAGCAAAAAAGCATTTCAGTGCATCTGTTCACAATTACATGTGAATCCTATCGGTATCTTCCCCCATCTTCTTTCTAGACTCATGCAGGAAAAAGTGGGAGTTAGAAACTTCGACTAAAAAAGTCACATTGAACAATTCACTGCCCCTTCATACGTAGGTAGTACACCTTCCTTAGTACGTGCGTTGATTTGGATATTATTGCAGTCTCTACACCGAGTAGGGAATAGATAATGTAGTCTAATTATATGATGCTGAAGAAAGCACTCAACAACCAACCATTGTATTATGCTCCTGGGTTTTGTGGGGACGGTTGTTATCTCCTTAATGCTAGTTGAGGCTGGTTGAGAAACCCGAGAGCTGGAAGTGATTCCTGAATGGTTGGAAAGTCGTTTAGAGGCCTGTGTACACACAGATCCAGGATTACAGCGTTCACTATCAATTACCACTCATTGCGAAGACCAAGGTCCTCAAAACGACCACCAGGTAAAATCATGATCAGTGAAGAAGAGATTGCAATCGTCAAGGATTTTGTTTTGCTTGGAACCACAATCAGTGCTTGTGGAAACATCAGTCAAGAGATTAAAAAATGTGTCTGATCAGGTAACTCTCTTTAGAGTGTTGAAAAGCAAGGATGTTTCTTTAGGGACCAAGGTCCAGCAGCCTCAAGCTGTGGCATTTTCCTTTGCTCCATATTACGTGACAGTTGGGTATGAAATAAGGGAGACTGAAGAAGTCATTTGAATTGCGGTGCTGGGGAAGAATATTCAAAGCACCACAGAGCACTGAAAGGAATACAGATCTGTCTCGGAAGAAGCAAGGCCAGAGTATTCCTTAGAGGCAAGGATACTGGATTTAAGACTCTTACATACCGTGGACATGTCAGAGGACACCAGTCTGTGGGAAACAAAGATTTTTCCCAAGTTGTCTTCCCCAAATATATGCAAACCCAAGACTTTGCTTGCTACATATGGTAAATGACAGTACACTAGGAGGTCAGTGAAAGTAGGTCAGGGGTTATTCTCCTTAAGGGTATCTAGAGCACCCAGACTGTATAATCTGCCCCCTCTCTAAGTAGGGCCCACTCCCTTCTGATATTATTCTCGAAGGAGGGCTCGAAGGCAATCCCAGGACCACTCAATGATGACTAAGGTTAGGCTACTATATTGAGTCTAGGGTAAGGTGACCAGATTTTAACATTAGTAAAGCAGGACACCATTGATGGGGGGGAGGAGGGGGGTTCTTGATTAAAAATTTAGTTTATATGGAGCAACAAAAATTTTCATAGAATGCAAAAATAGTATTGTAATATATTTTTTAAATTTCAATGTAAGTACAATTTACAAATGTAATACATTAAAATTATGTATAGTATTATTTTATTCTTTCGCATATTTCTCATTTGAGTGAATTATTTTTAGTAGATTGCTGTCGTTGTTTAAAAGGTCATGAAATTTTTCACAAGAATTTGTTAAATTATATTTAACACATAAAATAACTTTCAATGTCTCAACACTTAATTGTGATTTTTCTGATGTTTACACTTTATTTACCGTAGAAAAATGCGTTCAGTCGCAGCATTAGTTCCTGGTAAGGACAGCGCGCATTCCACAATTTTTAGTGCATTATTGTATGGCACATGGTTTGTTTCAAAATGATGAAACATTTCTAACCATTTGTTCTCTATTGTGACTTTTGCTGATGCCCAAGATTTAACCTTTTCCTTATCAATATTTTTTAAAATAATGATACCTCATTAAAAAGATCATTTTAGGAAATATTACTTTTTGGAAATTTTTTAGTAATATGATCGATTGAGTTTTTGCAAATCATTCCAATTAAGTTCTTGTTTTAATGTAACCCAATAAAAGTGTTCAATATCATTGTAATGTACCGTCCACTCTTCTAAATAATCTATGTAGATACTATAGAACTTTTTAATGTGATTCATGATTTCTGCATGATTTATTGTACCTTGTTCTTCTAGCTGGCTTATACTATTATGGATAGTTAATGGAAGAAAATTATTTTCTAATTGCTCATGACACTGAAATTTTAAATTATTAACTTCATTTGCTACTTCGATTACCAAAATTTTGTCACCTTCAATAAGTTTTATTGCATTTTGAAAAAGAGCAGCTTGATTGTGTACAAACTCTAGCCAAATTTTTGAAGATTCTTTTTCAAAAAACTCTTTTAAAATTCTAGGACATTTATTCTGTGATAGAAAGTAGGATTTTGAAGGATCGTATATTTTCAAAATTCTTTTGATGGCTGGCCAAAGAGCTAACCAGCGCGTTTTACTGTGCCCAAGTATTTTCTAATATTAGACTTCCGTAGTTTCACAAAATTCTTTAAGCATTTCAACGTGCACAGTGTATATATAGAAATAAAAATATATTTTAATAACAATATTTCCCACATCTTCGGGCAACAAATCAGCCGCTGTTTGAAAAGTATTATGTATTATGTGCACTGCACAACCAACACCGAAAAAGTTTGATCAAGGTTTTTGTTTAATTTATTAAAAATATTATTTGTACCTCTTCTTGCTTTTCCTCCAAAATTTGCATCCGTGTTGTCTGCACAATATGCAATCATTTTATGTTTAAAATTTTTTCCCAAAATATTAATAATGGAACTGAAAATTATTTCAGAAGTTTTGCCCGCCACAGAAATGAAATCTAAAATTCTAATTTTTATTCCAGTTTCTGAATAAAAAAATCTAATAATGGTTAGAAATAACTTTAAATCATTATGATTCGATGCATCAGAATATATGGATATAAAATTAATTTTTTTCTAGATTTTTGTTTAATTCTGAAAATGCATTTGGAGAAAGCACATTACACACAATTGCTTCAGATTTTGTTCTAGCATAGGCAAACTTTTGTTGATTAACACTTTGACAACTTGTGATGTACAGTCCATAGATCTGAAGGAATAATTGTGATTAATAGCATGAAAAGACATAAGTCCTTCTGCTAATGCTAATTTCTTTTCTTTGTCTCCACAAGTTGTTTTTGAAAAAAATTCCTGTATTTTGGAGGAAGATGCAGCAGTATTTAAATATCTTTTATCTTTCTGTTCTCCAAGTGCTTTGAAATATCATTCTTTCCGCCTGCAAAATAGAAAATTCACCATTACATTTCTCACACTCTACCATGTAATCACTTTTGGTATTTCTAATAAAAGGAAACTTACTTCTTAGATCATTGTTGAATTTGCATCCTCTTTTCTTACACATTATGTTAAAAATCTAAAAAAATAATTTAAAATTATATTAAAATTAATATATACATATTGCTTAAAAACACAGCAAGTAGGTACATAATTATATGAACATATTTTAAAGTTAGTTTATGAATTAATTTGATTGTTTAAAGTAACTATATTTTAAAAATTATTTTAAATTTAATCCTATATATTCTTATTTTACCATAGGAGTGAGTTCAATTCCAGATGTAAAAGATGGCTAGGGGCTATAGTCTGGTGGGGCCCACCGGTTAATTATATAGAAATGTAAACCAGAATGCCAAATATTTGTATGGCCCAGAGGTGATACTTATGTATGTCTACATGTATTCCTTAATAATACTGACATAGATTTGTTGTTTTACACTCTCTAATATAGAGTATTTTTTACCTTGTTCATAGCTATGATTCATTATTTTTCATTCTTAAGCAACTACTTAAAATACTCCAGAGCTACTGCTGTTCAATCTCTTATATTAAATTTTTATCTCTAGAAATAGTTCCTTTTTCAGTTGGAATTTTAAGGTTCTTAGAAATAAAGATTAGAATGTGGAAACATTGCCAATTTAAAAGTGCATCTTAAAATGGGAAGAGTTTCAAAATTGGTTAAGAAGCAGCTCGTATCCTGAAATGGAAAGGGCTATCATATATTACAACATCTACAAGTGAATTTGGCATTCCCTATACAATTCTCCAGGTCTAAGAAATAGAGGACTCTATTTCTATAATGTGTTTGATTTCTTGACCTTTCAAGTAAAGTTAAATTTACTTAGAGTGGTCATCAACGTTCTTTAGACTCTATTCCTAATCTTATTTCCAAACTTATTTTTATGAATATCTTTGAAGCTAACCTTTGCTATAGTGGAATTACACCATGTACATTTCTATAACCATAATCCTCACTTCCTTATTTCTGTACATAGACTTGAGCTGCCCCTTCCATTTGGGACATAGTCCTCTCTCAAGGTCAAAAATCTCACTCAACTCTTAAGGTAGGTGGTGTTTCTGTACCAAGGGAGATAAACAACTCTTTTTTGACAGCTACTAAACAATTTATAATCAAAGCAGTCTGGATACCACGTTTTGCAAAATACTGGTTTATGAACTTTTTCAGGCAAAGTAATAGACACCCCAAAGAGATCCCTATCCTAATCTTCAGGACTAGTGAATATGTTACACTAAATAACAGAGAAGAATTATTTTGAAAATGAAATGTTTGCTGTTGACCTGGATATAAAAAGATTACCATAGATTATCTGTTTTAAAAGATTAAGGAAAAATTCATCTCTGAAAGTTCCAGAGGGACACTGTAAAGATTTGAGAGTCAGAGAAGGACATGTGATGATGGGGCAAGTTACCAATAGACAAGATAAACACGACGTGTGTGTGTGTGTGTGTGTGTGTATGTGTGTGTGTGTATCTAGGGAATAAATGTCATACCTTGGCGACAGCGGGAAGGAAGGGGTTACAGAAAGGGGGAACCAATCTCGGGGATCTACATGTAACCTCCTTTCTGCAGGATGGGCAACAGGATAGTGGGTGAGGGGAGTGTAGGATAGGATAGAGTAATAATTTATAAGTTATTAAGGGTTTGTGAGGGAGGTGGGAGTGGGAAGGGAGGGGGAGGGAAAAAGGAAAATGAGGAGCTGATTCCAGGAACCCAAGCGGAAGGCGAATTTTGAGAACGATGAGGGCAACAAATGTATAAATGTGCTTTACTCAATTGATGTATGTATGGATTGTGATAAGAGTTGTATGAGCTCCAATAAAATGATTTATTAAAAAGAAACACACACACACACACAACCACATCAAAGATTCTGCGTTGATGACTGGCTGGCATCTGTCTCTCTCCCAGTCCACAGGACCATCTTACAGAATTAATGTGTCTTCAAATGTCCAATTCCTGACAGGGACTGGGTACCCAGTGAAGACGGTAAGCATGGGTTTATTTGCTCACTGAAGAACTCACAGCCTGTGCTGATAGAAGCAGAAATCCGAGTGATTTGATGTGAGAAGACATAGTCCACTGGCTTGGAGTTGGAGGAAAAGGGCTATTCACCAAGAAAGGCAGGAGGCCACCCTCATTCGCTGCCACCAAAGTGGTTCCACTTGTCACCACCCTGTAGGACGACGGGGTCAACCTGCCCCGCGTGTTTGCAAGATTGTAACTCTCTGCAGGAGTAGAAAGCCTCATCTCTCTCCTGTGGACCTGCTGCCCACCAAGCCACCCGGTGGTCTCTAGAAGCTGAAAAAGGAAGGGCTTTCCCACAAAATTTATACTGAAAGCCAACCTCATTACTCCTTTAATCTCCAGACTGAAGGAAAAGGAATCTGTGAGGCTTTTAACTACGAAATTTGTAACAATTTGTTACACTCTTCATAGAAAGCTAATATATGCACTAAACAAGTACAATCGCCCTTATAAAAGTTCTTTATCTTCCCTTATTAAATTCCAGCTCCCAGTATTAATTTGTTTATACTTCTCTAATAACCACGAATCATTTGTTATAGTTTGTATTGCATTAATACTAAATTTTTGTAGCGAGGAGGCATTTTGTTCTTAGTTTTTATACCTGCTCCAATAGCCAGCAATAGCAATAGCTAATAGCCATTCAATAAATACGTAGTGAAAGAGTGTTAAATTCTTATTTAAAGACTAATTCTTTTGTAGAGCATAATTTCCTTTGTCAGAGTGTGAAGTCATTCTTTCCAAATAGTAGCTACTTTAAAACTAAAGTAAAATAGAAACAAAAAATGAAGAAAGGAAAACTTCCCTTAAAACTTAACTGAAAAGGCCTTTTATAGTAACTTTTAAAGCAACTATAAAATCTTTATTCCTATAAGAGAACTGAAGGCAATATTAGCCTTGTGTTTTACATTAAATTTGATCGTGGGTTGTGGATACTTGACAAAATAAAGGGCAATCGCATATGCATTTTGCTACTGCTATTGTGGTTAAAGAGAGCTTTCTGGCATAGTGGGTCTTGCATTGGCTTGGTAATCAAAAGGTCAGCATTTCAAATCCACCGGCCTGTGTGAACGTGAAAGATCAGGTTTTCTACTCCCCTAAAGATTTCGAGCCTCGGAACCCCCCTGGAGCAGGTCCCCTCTATTGTATGGAGCTGCTTTGAGTCGGAATGAACTAGATGACAGTGTGTTTAGAGCTGTTAAAACATTTTTGTCTAGACCAAGAGTGCTTTTCAAGTGTGGCCCCAAAGGGTTTCTGCCCTGTTAGCCAGCCAAACTCTTTCTCTTTCTGTTTGAAAAGCTACTATGCGCCAGCTTTGTTTTTCTGTTTGAGTTCTTCAGTTAATATATTCTTGATCAAATATGCTTAAAGTATATAATGCTGTGGATTGAATTGTGTCCACCTAAAATGTGTATTAAAATCCTGATCTCTGAACCATAAGTATGACCTATTTGGAAATAGGCTTTATTTATCAAAGAGATCATACGAGAGTCATGCTGGACCTAAATCTAATCAATTTTGAGTTATATCAGAGCAGAATAAAAATAGAAAGACACACACACGTACACATATGGAAGAGGAGAAGAAGATATCCGGCTGAGCTAGGTGCATTTAAAAGTCTCGGAATCCAATGTTTGCTGGAAGCAATTAGAAACTCATATAGACCGGGAACGAACTTGTGTTAGAGTCATACCTGGAATTCAGCTGCCAGTGTCCTAAACTGTGGAAACTGAAAGTCTAGTCTTTGCAGCTACCTGACTTATGATATTCAAGGTACCACTATTGTAACTAAGACAGTTAATGCCAATAATTTTGTTTTATAGTTGTCAAATATTCTGTGGTACATTTAGATATTTTAAAGTTCTTATTTATAGCAGAATTTGAAAGATTTGTGAACCAGATTGCCTGTATGTGTGTTGGCTCCATTTAGTTTAAAATCACACTTTAAGTTATCAAATCAGTTGAGTTTCTGTAATTTATGTTCACTTTAGATTCCTCATAGTGACAACTGATGGATAGCCCTTGAGTGATTTTTTATTACAAGACAAGATTGAATATGACTTGAAAATCAGTATTTTTATCAAGTCTGCACAATACCTTTTTTAAATTTGAAAATTTTGTTTAATTTTTCTATTTCTAATACCAGTTGACAGTAATTATCTTAAGGTACTTAAAGAATAAGCCATGATACTGTATCATATGATTGATGAGATCATTTAATGGACTAATTATTATTATTATTGTCATTTTTCCCCTTTACTATGGCTCTGTGACAACCATACTCATTGATGTGACTAATAACATCAACAATAAATATATATTTCCATTATATAATAGAGGCGCTGTAAAGGAGAAACAAGATACTAAGTGTTCATGCCAATAAGCATTTGTGACAGTCACTATCAATTGAGCTAGTGGTTAGGATGAAAGCTATTGTTTCTAAGGAATCTTGCTAATAGGGTGAAGTAAAAGCAATTACACAGCAGTCACATGTAGTGTGCATCTTTCCTGAATAATTAAGGATACACTTGTTTTTATAGGTACAGGTAAAGTGCTATGGGTGATAACTAAATTTATTTTAGTTTGGTAAAAGAAACAGCCAGATTGGCAATATATATTCTCGCTGTTTAATACATTTTTTAACAGGCAAAATGGTAAAATATCTTCAGAAGAATGAGTACTGTTTTGAGTTTTACTGCTCTATAATTTTATAAACTGTAAACTTTAAAATCTGTGAAAGAGATTGAAGAGGAAAGTTTCAATATTTCTAGGGAAAAATACACCCATTTTAGTAGTTGTGTTAGGCAGGGTTCAATAAAGAAGCAGAACCAGTGACATAGATATATGATAGGTAGATAGATAGAAAGAAATATAGAAAGAAAAATTTATATCAAGGAAATGACTCACACAGTGTAGAAGTGGAAAATCCAGTTGACTCAAGTTCGTAGACCCAATGCTAAGCTAGAGACTTTTGATTACTCATATCGTTGCAAGTGATGATGATGAACCAGGAAGTAGGAAGATGAAGTAATCACAGTCTGTTGGATGTCAGCAGGTCAGGCTTGTGCTTGCAGAGGCAAGTAAATCCAAAGTTGGTAGATCAGATAAGAGATCAAATGGCACATCACTCATAGCTCCTGGGATCATCAGGCAATATGGCAGACCCTTGCCTAAAGTCCAAAGAACCCAAGAGCAACAGATAAAATGCAAGATGTAGGCTCAGCAGAAAAAATGAATGTGCTTAGCATAGCTTCTATTTATATATCAAGTAGACTATACCCCTGAGGAAACAACATTTGGTCCTGTAACCCAAGTCAGGGGTTGCAATCTACTCTCATCTCATAGCTACTTTGCTGCTCACTGCAGATCTCATAATAGAGTTGATTACATTATGTTAGGTAACATGGAAAAGCCTTACTGCCAAATCATGGTGCAGCCAAGTCGACACAAAACCTAACAGTAGTCATAGTCCTTGAAGATTTTCCTTGAAGATTTTCAGGACACAAGAAAACAGATGCACTACAATGTTCCAAACACTATTATAAATAATCTACATATATCATCACAATTTATTCTCACAATAATTTTTTAGGGCAGTGGGCTTTTCTTGTTACTGGATGTAATCAAGTTGGCTCTGATTTGTAAAGACCCTGTGTACTGTCAGCCCTGTGGACCAATGGGTTTTATGTCCATGAACTCTAGAAATCAGTGATCAATCACATAAAGCAAAAGAAATAAAAAGGAGGAGCAGAAAAATAAAAACAAATAAATGATCAAAACAATCCCTCAAAAGCTAAGAGGGAGTTTAAAGTTCTATGCTTATTAGTAGTAGTATTTATGCTATATTATATAAGTAAGCTAGTGATGATTTGAAGAATACAGGAAGATGTGCATGGGTTATATGTAAGCACTATGCCATTTTATATCAGGAACTTGAACAGCCACAGCTTTTTGCATCTGCAGGTATACTGTAACCAATCCATGGAGGGGGAGGACACGGAATGAGAACTGGACAACAGAAGGACACATTTCTGGGTCCTGCACTATTCCTACATCACTGCTATGTTTGACCCCATTGTTTCTGCCATTGTGACAGTCCATCTTGCTGAGGGACTACCTCTGTTTTGCTGCATCTCTACTTTACCACGCATGATACCCTTCTCCAGGGACTGGTCTCTCTTGAAAACATGTCTAGGACGAGTCAACCAGGGTGCCCTATAGCACTGAGGAAACACACAACATTCCTCTAGTGCTTTAATGCTTCCTCCCTTCCCACTGTCATGACCCCAACTCTACCTACTAATCTGGCTAGACCAGAGTGTGTTCACTGGTATAGATAAGTGTTTTCAAGACATGGAATCCAGGACAGATAAATCTCACAGAGACATTAATGGGAGTATCAATACCATGAGGCTAGGGGGAAGGTTGGGGGAGAATGGGGAGAAAGGGGAATAATCACAACAATCAACATATAACACCCCCCGGGGGTGGGGATAAACAACAGAAACATGGGTAGTAGATGGTGTAAGATATGAAAAGAATAATAATTTATAATTTATGAAAGGGTTCACCGGGGTTGAAGGTTGGGGGAGGAAGAGAAAGAAAACTAGCTGATACCAAGAGCTCAAGTAGAAAGAAAATGTTTTGAAAATGTTGATGGCAACATATGTACAAAATGCTTGATACAATTGATGTATGGTTTGCTATAAGAGCTGTAAGAGAACCCAATAGAGTGATAAAAAAAGAAGAGTAACCTTGAAAAAAACAAAGTACATGAGACAAAGTCTAGCCATCCTTGACTCAAAGGAGCATTCTGGCTGTACTTCTTCCAAGACAGATTTATTGGTTCTTTTGGCAGTCGATGATTCTTTCAGTCTTCTTTGGTGGGGTTGGTAGTGGATCCAGGTAAAATAAAATCTATTACAATTTCCCTATTTTCTTGTGATGGTTTGTGTGCCCATCAATATTTTGCCCACATTATTTTCAATATTGCCCCTTGAGGCTTGAGTATTTTTTTCTGCTTCAGAAAATCTGAATGAATGTTTCTTTACCCTTGATTTCTATATACAGCTCTTTAACATTTTGCTATAATACTCTGCTTTTTCTTTTGTATTTTCTCTTTGGAATCTCTGTTTAGCTCATGTCCTCCAGTTAGTTTAGCGAGTCTATAGCCAGGAGCAAGTATGGAGGCATTTTCTTAACTTCCATTTGTTCTTTTCTTTCTTTGCTCGTTAGTGATTATTTCCTTCCTTTCTGTAGTATGTCCTCAATGTTTATTTGGTCATCAGTCAAGATTACTCATCATGTCAGAGTTATTTTGTGTCTGGACATGAAATTCAGGTAGGATATATTAAGGGCTCTGTTTGGTTATCTAGATTTATTTTGATTTTCATTAGCTTCAACTAGAACTTGCATGTGAACTATGTGTGGTCTCTGTTGTAGTAGGCCTTTGGCTTTGTTTGGACGGATGTATTAAGATTTTCTATGGTCTCTTGTGACAGATAGAACTGATTTTATTTTGTGTATTCCATGTGTATCTGGTGTGGTCCATATGTATGGTCATCACTCATGTATTTGAAAAGAAGTTTCCAATGTTTTATGTCATTCATTTTGAAAAAATCCTATCATGCAATTTCTGGCCTTGTTCCTACCACTAACATGATGTTTGCTACTTACTGATCTTTTTATTTCCACTTTTTCATTCCAGCCATCAATGATTATTAATGCATCTTGATTGCATGTTTGATTAATTTCAGACGGCAGAACTTGATAAAAACTTCCAGCTGCTTCACCTTTAACATTAGTGGTCGGCGCATTCATTTGAGTAGTGGTATCTTACCTCATTGCCTGCAGGTGTATGAGCATTGTCCTGTGACTACCATGGCTGTACTTCAAACAGATCTTGACGTGTTCAGTTTGTCCATGATTGTGGTACAATTCTGCTTCAATTTTGCATCCCAGGCACAGTAGACCATGAGACTGTATGATTGAAAATACTCATTATCAGTTCATTTAAGCTTAGACTATTGATCGTTAAGAATGCTCTTTTATCTTTTGACAAGTTCTAGTTTTCCCGGATTCATACATTCTATTTCCCACCTTCCAATTGCTCATGGATTTTAGAAGAGATTTTTTTGTTATTTTGAGTTGTGCCACATCAGGGAATGGCCCCAAGGCTGTCCTCCATCCTATTGTTTGTTATGTGTGGCTGAGCTGTGAGGAAGCATCTCTTCCCCAGTTACATGGTGAATGCTTTTCAACCTGAGAAATGTATCTTCTGACAAAACATCAGACAATGCTGTACTGCTTATTATATGTTTCAATTGGTCACATTTTCAGAGTAGACCATTATATCTTACTTCCTCGTCTGTCTCAGTCTAGAAGCTCTATTGAAACCTTCCACCATGTATGATCCAATTGGCAGTAGAAATAAAAGTGGCATAGCTGTCAGAATCCCAACAACAATGATATTTTGGGACTCCAAAGTGACCAAAGGAACATATTTTAAAGACGTTTTAGGAAAATAAAATATTGCATGAGCTAGCCAGACAAGCTGGATTATATGATTGGAAGATTGAAAATGAGGAGGAATTGAAGCACTTGCTGATAAAAATTAAGGACTGTAGCCTTCATTACGGATTGCAATTCAATGTAAGGCAGACCAAAATCCTCACAGCTGGATGAATTGTTAACATCATGGTAAATGGGGGAAAGGTCAAAGTTGCCGAGGATTGATTTGACTTTGATCCATAATCAGTTCTCATGGCAGCAGCAATCAAGAAATCAAAAGATGTGTTACACAAGGCAAATCTGCTACACAGACCTCTTTAGAATATTGAACAACAAGGATGTTACTTTGAGGACTGACCCAAGCCATGATTGTCCATTGCCTCATATGCATGTGAGAGTTGGACAATGAATAAGGAAGCCCATAGAAGAGCAGATGCATTTGAAATATGGTACTTAAGAATACTGCTGAAAGTGTCATGGACTCCAAGCCAGTTAAACAGATCAGTCTTGGAAGAAGTAAGGCCAGAGTGCTCCTGAGAGGCAAAGATGGCAAGTCAAGTCTTGCAAACTGTGGCCATGTTGTCAGAAGAGGTACATCCCTGGAGAAGAACATCTTTTTTAGTAAAGTAGAGGGGTGGCTAGAAAGAGGAAGACCTTTAAGAAGATGGCGTGACGCAGTGGCGGAGTCAATGCGCTCAGGCAGAGGAACAATGGTGAGGATGACGCAGGACCTTGCAGTGCCTCATTCTGTTGCTCTGGGTTGGAGCTGACTTGATGTCACCTAATGGCAACATTAGCAAGTTAAAGGCTAAACAATCTATCAGTAATTTATTTTCCAATAGCATTATTCACCTGTTCATTCTTTGTGGCTGTAAAAAGCTTTCTTGAATAATCGTTTTTTTGCACTGGAAAATCTTTCGCCATATACCCTCAGCCTTGATTTTGCTCTTTCAGTCTTTTTTATTCCTCAAACTGCAGAATATTGAAAGAGAGTACAATTCAATCCTCGTGGATACTGTGGTACTAATGTTTTCTGCCATGGTGACACACCTGTGAAAAGATATGGGTAATGTCTAACCTGTCAATCAAGTCATAGACTAATGATTTCTCTTTGACAATGTGTTCTATTTATAAGAGACCCTGTGGATACCACATCCCTCTCTCTTGCCCATCTCCTTCCTGCTTCTGAGGCTGGTGGCCCATGTAAATGTTAATGTAACACTATTAGGATACAGGTTCTGTATCATTCATTTCATCTATTTAAAGTGTATGATAAAATGTATTTTAGTATATCGAAAAGTTATGCAGATGTTGTCATGGTAAAGTTTATCATATTTTCAGCCAATGCAGAAGTCATTTTCCATTTTGCCCAAGCATTTTCTCCTCACCTCAGGCAACTACCTATCTGTTCCTTAATTTTTTATGAGATTTTCCCATTTTAGATATTTCATATAGACATACATTTTTGGTGTCTGACTTCTTTCATTTAACATAAAGTTTATGATTCCCCCATGTGTAGCAAGAATGAGTACTTGATTATTTTTTATTGCTAAATAATATTCTGCACTGTGGACATAGCATATTTTATCTGTCCATACCTTTGGGGATAGGTATTTTGGCTATTTCCACTCTTTTTGGTGCTATCAACGATGCTGCCTCAACACTTCTGCACACATTTTGTGTGGAAATCCATTTCTTTCTCTTGGTCTATAGCTGGAGGTCGACTTTCTGGGAAACATGATCGCTCTATCTTGAACGTTTTTTGAAGAACTCCGAGGATGTTTCTAAATTGGTTTCAACATTTTCCGTTCTCCTCAGCAGTGTATGTATGAGAGCCAAATTTCTTCCCATCTTTGCCAACACTGATTACCTACCCTTTCTATTATAGAGCTTCTGTTTAGTGGGAAAGGGTCCTGCTAACCTCAGGGTCAGTTGTTTGAAACCACCAGCTGCTTTATGAGGGAAAGATGAGGCTTTCTACTTCCGTAAAGATTTACAATCCGAGGGACCCACAGGGAAGTTTCACCCTATCCTTTAGGGTCACCATGAGTTGGAATCTCCTAGATGGCAGTGGAGGAGTTGTGAAATGGAATGTGATTTACATATATCCCTGATGACTCATGATTTGGAGAATATTTTCATGTAATTATTAACCTTTTTGTATGCTCATTTAAGAAGTACCTATTCAAATACGGTTTGTTTTAAAATTAGGTTATTTTTCATTTTTACCAAGAACTTGTAATAGTTTTGGCATACTCTAGTTACAAATTCCTTATCAGATACAGGATTTGCAAATATGTTCTTCTGTCCTGTGGGTTATATTTTCATTTATTTGGTGGCACCCTTTAAAAATAACATTTTTTTAAAGTTTGATCAGGCCTAATTTTATCTATATTTTTATTTTGTTGTTTTTGCTTTTATTACTGTAGTGATAAAGCTTTGCCTAATTCAAGTACACTATTAGGATTTACTCCTTTTTATTTTCCAAGAGATTTATACTTTTAGCTCCTACATATAATTCATTTTGAATTTTTGGTACAGACAGTCTACAAATTGTCATAAACATACAGAAAAATTTAATCCAGGGCTTTAAACTTGCTTTGTCATTGCTGTAGGAGTTAAACAGGAAAAGATCAGACTTTTTATAGCATGCATGACTAGTCAAGGTGACCAGAACAGGAAACATTACAGGTGGAAGCCCTGGAGTGGGAGACTTGGAAGAGGTATAGGGAGGCCTTCTAGAAGAGAACCACACATAGGAAGCATCACTGTCTATTGAGATCTTTGAGTAGGGCACTGCCTTGTTTGAAGCTCTGCTTCAGTGTCATGTCAATACCATCACTTTGAAATCATTGGACCAACCTCTAAGCACAGTACATTCATTACCACAATCACCTTCAGTTGCTATGAATGCAGCTTTTAAAATATTGAAAATGCTTCTAGCTTTTCCTTGCTCTAAGGTTGAATAAGAACTATATACACCTGTTTCAACTGACCTACAAATTCTAAAAGAAGCAATATTAATGGGGTTGCCTGTATACCGCGAGAAAGTGATCCAACTTCATTCTTTTGCACGTGAATATTCAGTTTTTTAAGGATTGATTTTTTTATTATTCTGTTTCCCCATTGGATTTTGCACTCTTGTTGGAAAATAAAAAAAAATATAAAAGTAAATGTGATTTTTAATTTATCCATATATATATTTGACTATCCTTTTGAGTATGCCACAGATGTGCTAATTAGTGAAACTTGGAACTACATCTCAGTTATCTACTGCTGTCATAATAAAAAATATAAGTGTGTAGCTTTAAAGAGTAGCAATTTATTTTCTCACTATTCCAGAGGTGAAAAATCTAAATTAAGTTCCTGGTTGATGACTTCTGTAGGCCTCCCTTCTGACTTCTGGTAACTGCCAGCATTCTCTGGTTTTCCTGTGTGCTTCCAATGCATCTGTGCTTCATTCCTTTCTATTTGTGCTCCTGGCTATTCTGTTTGTTATGTAAAACATGACTCCAATGTGATTAGGCTTAGGATCCATGCTATTCTGATATAATCTCACTGACGTAATAAAAGAAAACCTCCTTTTGATGATAGACAATTAGCTGGTGAACAGATTGAATGATGGAATTTTGCAAAACCATCAATTTCTTCATTTCCAGCAACTTAAATGGTTATTATTCATGTAGGCCTCACCAGATGGAATACACAGGTATCAAATTAACTACATCTGTGGGAAGAGATAATGGATTAAGCTTAATATGAACAGCCAAGATGAGAACAAGTGCTAACTGTATTTATATGTTAGCTCACATTGGCATTGAAAAAACAATGAAAACAAGTCCATGACAGCCAAAATTCAACTGTGAGTATATCCCACCTGAATTTAGGGACCATCTCTAATACAGAATTGACTCATTGAACACTAATGACCTGGTAAACTGTGGGATGGCATCAACAACATCAAACATGAAGAAAGCAAATTTCATTAAAAAGACAGGATAAAGAGAAAAGATCAAAGTGGATGTCAGAAGGGGCTCTGGGACTGGCTCCTGATAGAAGAGTCTCACTCTCAAACTCACTACCATCGAGTCAATGCTGACTCATAGCAATCCCTGTGGATTTCTGAGACTGTAACTATTTATGGGAGTAGAAAGCCCAGTCTTTTTCCTTTGGATCTGCTGGTTACTTTGAACTCTCAACCATGTAGATTACAGCCCATTGCGTAATCACTACACCACCAATGCTCCATTGATAAGAGAATACAAAGTATTATAATTAAATGAGCAAAGACAAGAAATTAGAAAACAAAATGGAAAAATATGCTTAGCATATCTCTATGAAATGGAAAAAACTCACGTCTTGAGTTTTAATATTAAAATATTCTATGGGGGGAAAAAACATCAAAAGAATGAGGAAGGCTCAAGTACTCCCTCAATGCAAGAATGCTTTGTTCTATGAAACAGGCATTTCATGATGCTCACCTTCCCAACATGACCACTAAAGACAAAGTGGTGCATAAGCAAATGTGAAGAAAGCTGACGGAGCCCAGCTATAAAAAATATAGCATTTGGGGTCTTAAAGACTTGAAGGTAAACAAATGGCCATCTAGCTGAGAAGCAACAAAGCCCACATGGAAGAAACATACCAGTCTGTGTAATCACAAGGTGTCAAAGGGAACAGTTATCAGGCATGCATCAAAGAACAAAAAAATCAAATCATTGTGAATGTGGGGAGTGCAGTTTGGGGACCCAAGACACATCTGTAGGCAACTGGACATCCCCTTATAGAAGGGTTGCAGGGAGGAGGCAAGCCAGTCAGGGTGCAGTGTAGCAAGGATGAAACATACAACTTTCCTTTAGTTCCTAAGTGCTTCCTTCCCCCCCTACCCTCCACTATCATGATCCCTATTCTACCTTACAAACCTGGCTAGACCAGAGGATGTACACTGGTACTGATAGGAACTGGAAACACAGGGAATCCAGGACAATGATCCCTTCAGGACCAGTAGTGAGAGTGGCTATACGGGGACGGTGGAGGGAGGGTGGGGTAGAAAGGGGGAACCAATTACAAGGATCTATATATAACCTCCTCCCTGGGGGACAGATAACAGAAAAGTGGGTGAAGGGAGACATTGGACAGTGTAAGATAAGACAAAATAATAATAATTTATAAATTATCAAGGGTTCATGAGGGAGTGGGGAGCAGGGAGGGAGGGGAAAATGAGGAGCTGAAACCAAGGACTCAAGCAGAAACCAGATATTTTGAGAATGATGATGGCAACAAATGTACAAATGTACTTGACACAATGGATGTATGTGTGTATTGTGATAAAAGCTGTAGGATTCCCCCAATAAAATGGTTTTATAAAAAATGTGGAAGGAATACACATTTAATGTATCAAGAAGAACTGGTCAATATTAAACCATTTCAATGATACTGAAGGAAACAGTCCAAGTTCTACTGAAGGCATTAGCCAAAAACAAAGATCCAGGAATTGATGGAATATTGAAACAAATGTCTCAACAAACTAAAGAAGCACTGGAATCAATCTCTGGCCTATGCCAAGAAATCTGAAAAACAGTGTCTTAGACAAGTTATGGGAAGAGATCTGTATTTGTGTCCATTCCAAAGAAAGGTTATTTAGCAGAATGCACAAATCAGTGAACAATATCATTAACAGTTGTAGAAAAGCATTGTGAGGGAGCTACCAGAAATTCAAGTCCATTCAAAAGAGGACCTGGACTTAGGGATATCATTGCTAACAGCAGATGGATTTGATTGAATGAAGAGATCAGCAAAAATTTTAACTTATATTTTATTGACTATACAATAGTGCATCATAACAAACTGGATGGATTGTAACAATCTATGGATAATATTTCCAAGAATAGAAATTCCATAGCACTTCAACACGCTTCTGTATAATCTGCAAATTGACCAAGAGACAATTGTTTGAATAGAACAAGGATATATTATGTGTTTTAATATCAGGAAAAGTATGCGCGAGGGTTATATACTATGAGAATTTCTGTTTGCTGTTAAGTTGGCTGGGGCAGGATCCTCCCATGATGTGATAACATAATGTAATAACCTTCCTGATGGAGTCTTACGTGAACAGCCAAGCAGTTGTGGGAAGAATAAAGTAAACTTTTTCCCCATTAATTAAGCTTAAGATCTGACCCATGAGCTTGAACTGCACAGGACCTACCTGCTTCTATAACTGTATGAGCCACCTTCTTGATATAAATTTCTTTTTTTATATACACAAAAATAAGCATCATTGGTTTTGCTTCTCTGATTTATATCCCATCACTGTACCTATTCAACCAAGAAGCTGGATGATATGAAAAAGAATGAGACACCTAGATCGGAGGAACACTTATTAACAACCTTTGAGATGTAGATGACAAAACCTTGCTTGCTGAACTAAAAGAGGACTTGAAGTACTTGCTGATAAGGCTCAAGGACTGGATCCTTCAGTACAGAATTTAATTCTATGTAAATAATACCCAAATCCTCACAATGGCAGCAATAGACAATACTATGATAAAGGAGGAAAGATTGAAGCTGTCAAACATTTCCTATTGCTTGGATCTACAATCAATATCCATGAAAGCAGCACTCAGGAGATCCAATTGTGTATTGCATTGGGAAACTCTGCTGCCCAAGAGCTCTTTAAAGTGTCGAGAAGCTAGGATGTCACCTGGTGGAGTAAGGTGTACCTTCCTCAAGCCGTGGTTTTTTCGGTTGCCTCATGTGCATGTGAAATAAGAAAGGCTGAAGAAGAATTGATATATTTCAATTATGGTGGTGGTGAAGAATATTAAAGTACTATTGTCTTTCTGAAGAGCGAATAACTCTGTCTTAAATCAGAATGCTCCTTGCAATCAATGCTAAGACTCTGTCTCACATCCCGTGCACATGCTATCAGGAGAGACCAGTCCCTGGAGAAGGATGTCGTGCTGGTTACAGAGGAGGAGCAGTGGGAGAAAGGAAAACCCGGGAAATGGATAGACACGGTGGCTGAAGGAATGCACTCAGATGTAGGAGCAAGTGTGAGGTTGGGGAGGACCGGATCATCGAATGCACTGTTGTATGTGGGTCATTAGAAGTTGGACAACCTCACTGCACATAACAAGCTAACGACATCATCTCCTCCCAAGGAAAGCCTGCCTATCTACTTTTGAAAAATCATTGAGGGTAAACTCTTCGACACACAATCATATATGTACTCACTAAAATGACAATGAGTCAGCACTAATTTATGTTAATTAGTTAGGTTAGGTTTATATATAATTATTTTTATGGGTTTTTTTTTTTTTGCTCGGGGTTCCATAGAACTGCTCAAGCTGCCATATCAGAAATGGAATTTCTGAACTAGATTTTCAGTCCTTAATGAAAGTTTATCAATGATTCTGAATCTGATAATAGCCTGGTGTGGTAATAATTTCTTTCAGAAGAATTTACACTAGACTAGTCCAAATGAGGTGGAAATCATTGGTGTGCCTAATAGCCAACTCTTCTGAGATGCTGATCTATTCCATTTTCCTCCGCCTCCTCCTTTGAATAATTCCTTAATGTCCCTGGGGCCTCCCATTTGCTGCAATGCCCACAGAGCCTTTTAGATCTTTGAGCACGTGTCTCATGTGGTTGGTGGGTGGCATTTAGTCCAAATCTGAAGGTCAGGCAGTAGTGAGCCACAGGCAGGGTCCAGAGCCAGAAACCAAAGATGTCCAAAACTCACCACAGGTTTCTTGCTTCTACCAAAGCTCAGCCAGCAAATAAAGGTCTGATTTTGCAGGTGAGGCTATGTGTGTTATAACTGTATGATGGAACCAGTATCCCTATAATGCCGAGTGTGACATTTTCGTAACCTTTAATTAAATGTATATATATATAGATAGATAGATAGATAGATAGATAGATAGATAGATAGATAAACTATGAAAGTAAAGAATAAAAACAAAATTTTTTCCTGAAATTAAAAATTCTTGTGTTTTATGGTTAAATATCCAAGGAAAACAAAGGATGTTTTTAAAATCACACTCTCCATCAAGGTAGAGTAGGGCTCAAGGAAACCAAGGGCATGGCTTGATTCAGCCCTTCAACAAAAAGCCAAGTCTAACTCCCACTATAGTACTGCCCCCTGGTAGAGAGAAGACCTCCAACAAGGGACCATGACCACAGGCATATAAAGTCCAGAAGTGGGAATCGTGGCTAGAAGTTACCATCTTAATTGACTACAACTCACCCTGTTTGGTGGGGACTTGGACTCAGTAACCTTATAGGTTATTTATTTCCATACTAAGGAAACCATGGGGAGAACTAGCACCCAGGCAAACAACACAACAACAACAGCAAAAGGAAGCAATATTGAACCCTACCTACCTAATTACTCTTAATCTCAGCACACCTTCACACTTTTGGGGGTACTTGCTTTCAGTTTGATGAGCTTACATGTTGCTCTTTAATTAGACAGGAATCCCTCATGAGTAGTGGAAACATGAACATTAATCTCCATGCTATGTAAAGGACTAGTATATATTTAAATATGCTTACAGGAATGCCAAGGAAACAAAAGATGTGGATTCATACCCTGTACTAAAGTCGAGTCTTTTTTTAAAGATAATTTTATTGGGGGCTCTTATAGTTCTTATAACAATCCGTACATCGATTGTATCAAGCATATTTGTACATCATTCTTTTCTAAACATTTTCTATTTGAGCCCTTGGTATGAGTTCTGCTTCGCACCCCCCACCCTTGTGACCGCTTGATAAATTATAGATTATAAGTATTTTTATACCTTACAATGACCAATATTTCCCTTCCCCACTGTTTCTGTTGTTCCTCCCGCTCTGGGGGTGGAGGGGGTGATTTTATGTCAATCATTGTGATCCATATTAATCCCACCCTTTTAGGCATGAACTGGGACCTGGAGACTTAGGGATGAAAGAGTTAGATTCTTTTTTGGCAGTAGCTGGTCATTTCCAGATGAGAATGTCTACCATTGTTATTGCTTGGCATTTTAAGACACGATGTATTTTTCAGATGAAAACACCTAAATTTTTAGCTATTGTCAGTAAACTTTAAAAAATAAATAAAACTTTCCAAATGCTTGAGGTTTAGCACAGCATGCTTGTCTTTTTGTCTGCCCAGGAGATAAGTTGAAGATGTAATTTAATAATATGTCTTCCTCAAAGGAGGGAAATCATCTTTCAGTGGGCAACAAGTGGATAGCTTGCATGAACTCAGGAAGCCTCTATAAACCGGGGTGGGAAGATAGGCTCCCTATTGGGCCACTAAGCACAAGGTCAACCGTAGAACCCACTGCTGCTAGGGGCAACCAGGAGCCTTTCTGCTCCTGTCAAGATCTGTGACCTCAGAACCCCCAGGGGCAAGTCTACTCTGTTGTTAGGGTTGCTCTGGATTGGAATTGACTTCAGGGTAGTGAGGTTTGAGGTTGTTTTGGAAACTGGGGTGGAAAGCTGTACAGAACTGAAGGATTGTCTTACGTTTTTCTAAATTAGGTTGTTACAGGCTTGATTTGAATACTAAAAATGAACTTTATGATACAAGTAATTCTATTGTGCTTTCTTGGACAATCATTTATAATACACTAAATTCAATATTGTGGATAAAATATCTGAATAAAAATATACTCAATGTTGAGCTTCTTTTCTTGGTCAAAATCTCCCCCATTCTACTGTTGCATTGTATATGTTTTGAATGAATTGACTAGTAGGCATTTTTTCATAGTTCTTTTGGGATGTAATATAAGAATTTATTATTATCAGTTGTTATGAGAAAAACATATAATTCTGAACTAATGACCTGAGAGCTAAAGAATAAATAGCTACATTATAAAAAACAAGTTCCCAAGGACATAATTATGTTATTACTTGCAAACAGAGAGTTTCTGGTTCATTAAGTTAGAAAGGGGAAAAAAGTATAAATGATAAAGGTGAAAAATTTATTTTTTCATTGTTCATGTCTTTTTCCCCCTTGACCAATAAAAAATAAGCAGGAGGTTTTTTACACTAAATGAAAATGTAAATGGTGAAGCTTTCTTAAAGCCAGCTTCATGTGTCTGTTCCCATAGTTTGATTATGTGGAATTTGACCTTTATTTAAAG
Source organism: Tenrec ecaudatus (assembly GCF_050624435.1). NCBI lineage: Eukaryota > Metazoa > Chordata > Mammalia > Afrosoricida > Tenrecidae > Tenrec > Tenrec ecaudatus. Next base: position 278,564 of record NW_027459348.1, read on the forward strand.
AGCATCTCTGTTGAATGATAATTGATGGTGCTTTGAGTGAGAGTTTATGACAGTACTTCTACTTATTAAAAATATTTTCCTTAAGGTGAAGATGTTTCTCTTTAACTTTTGTCCTAGCTTAACCTTTGGAAAGATCGTGTGAGCTCAGTTGCATTTATAGATTTAATTAGCATATTGTAGGCTTTTCCTGGTCATTAATAAAGATTTGGGGGATGACTAGATTTAGTCCTAATCCTGATAACTCACCAGTTTATTTCACTTGGGAAGTCATTCATTCATCCTTTTTATATTGCTGGGTTTGAGCTTTATTTAATTATAGTAATTCAAACCCATTAAAATTTAAAAATTTTCTTTATATAAAGGTAGTCTCCTAATTACTAATTTACCGGCATTACTTGTGACCCTATTAGAAAACAACAGTGCTTTGTTTTACTTATTCAAGCACGTACCCCCTGTTGGGTTTTGTAGTCTTATGAGGTTAAACCCAATGGTAAGATAATGACTGACTAAAAGTAATAATATAAAAAAAAAAAGATTCCAAGGCAATCAGCCCATACTGCTGCCTATAATTTAGAACACATGAACCTTCTGTAAGGTTGAGGTATCGATGAGCATAGTAATTTATCTAATTCTTTTGCTGTGTGACTTCTCTAAGCATATCTTATTTGATACTACACAGGCAAGAAGGGAATTTATAGTGTAGTTAACCTATCCATATGCTTCCTGTGCAGTATCAAATTAACTCTCTATTAATATCTGCTTGACTCTACCCTGAAACACACACTCCATTATGTATTTTCAAATATTTCTGAATTAAGCTTGTATATAACCTTATCTGGTTAATTCCTTAAGCCACTTGACATTGGAAGGAAGAAAGGTAGTAGAGGGAATAAAAGTCAGATTGTGCACAATTCCTCTCTACAGCCCTTAATAGCTGTAGACTTCCTAGCTGTATCCTTGCGGAAGTTGCTTAGGCTCTTTGTTCCTCTCTAAAATGGGAATTAAAATAAGAGTTGCTGTTATTTCCCATTGAGTCAAGGTATAACAGAATGATACGTAAACATGAACGATTGAAGCAGTTCCGGGTTTTATGCCATCTTCTTGATCATTGATATATCTGAGCTCATTGATTAGCAATTGTGTCAATTCTTTCTGTGTTGGTTTCCCTTGTTTCAGTGACCCTCTGTTTACCACACATGACTTCCTTTGGCAGAAACTAGTCTTTTGATATTGTTATGTCGGCAGTGAGCAAGCTATGTGCTATGTGGCCATTAGTCATTAGAGAGCTGAGAATCAAAATAATGAGATCTATCTCCCACAAGCAATTATAGCAAAGTTCAAAACGAAAAGCAACAAGTACTGGTCAGAGTACGGGGAGATTGGAGCTCCTCACAGCCTGGTGGTGAGACTATACAATGGTGCGAGCACTGTGGAAAAGGTCTGAATTTTCCTTCAAAAGAAGTAGAAATATCAGATGATCTAGCAATCTTGCCACTAGATTTATATACCGGAGACATGAATTGATATATGCATGCTAATACTCACTGTGTTATTCACAGTAGCAAAGATGGAAACAACCTAAGTGCCCCTTAATGGATGAATGGATAAACAATTGTGATACGTACACACAACTCTAAGATTGATGAATCCATGAAACACCTCATAACACACATCAACCTGGAGGACATCATTCACCAAAGGACAAATATTGTATAAGACCACTATTATAAAATTTCAGGAAAAAGTTTCTACACAGAAAGAAACGTTCTTTAATAATTACCAGGGATGGAAAAAGGAAGGAGGGAAATCACTAGAAAGTAGACATGTATTAACTTTGGTTAAGTAATAGGTGATAAATTTTGTATTGTTATACTTTGCAATTCTCAACAGAACTGGGTTTGTTTTCTACAATTAGAGTTATTATGAGAGTTAAACAAGTTAATATGAGTCAGTCACTCACTTAAAATACTGTCTAATGGAAAATAAGCACTCCATAATTATTATTGTGCCTTGTAGACTTATTCTTATGTCACATCAAAGTAGATGCTTCCCTGTTCATTTGTCACCCATTTCTCCATTGTGTCTCTCGTGGTAATTCAACTTTATTCATCATGGACAGTTTCAGGCTGTTGAAAGAGGTCTGTAATTCTACCCCTATTCTCCTACCCTCCGGACTCTCCAGGTTTAATCCAGTCATACGACTTGTCATGTAAGTGTTTCACATTATAGATTGTTGGAAAGAACTCCTTAGAAATCAGAATCCATCAAGCTTTCAACTATGATTGTCACTTTTAGGTCATTATGTGGTTTCAAAATTTGTATGGACTAACGGGATGTTGGACATCTCCACAGCTTAAATCCTAATGGATCCTTACATGCGTACTTCACAGCCTACCTCTTCTGGTTGCTTTTGGCCTTGCCACCCCTGCCTTGGATGGTACTGTATTCACTTTTCACATACATGTTTTTGAGAGTAAGCTGATATCTGACATGACTTGACTTTTTTTGTAACATTTTTTTTCCCTTTTAGAGGGGCCAGAAATACATTTACCTCTCTACAGTCATGTTAATACTGCCAACTAAGCTGTATGGAGCATCCATTATATGCTATCACATGTATCGACTTAATCTTCATAACCACTCTACAACATACATATAATGTACATATATATAAAGATAATTTTAATATATATATACTATACATATACAACATAGCTACTAAATATGGGAACTAAGACATAGAGAGAGAAAGTAGCAGCAATAAGAGGTGGATTCAGTTTCCGTTCTGGGCGGCCTGACTCTAGGATCCAGAGATGCAGCTTTGTCTATTTACTTGGCACAGCTACTGGGTGCCGTTGTACCATTAGGAGGCGGTCTCATGCAGGGTTAAGTGTATCTCAGATTGTTGCTTCATGTTTGTAAGTGGGAGCAAGCAGGACATGTTACTGGCACTCCGATGTTATGCCTTCACGGCGTCTGTAAAGCACAGAAGTGTACATATGACACAGATTTAATCAAGGAACTAATAGAAATTATTTAAACCAGTAAATTATATACACTTAGTGATTGTGAAGGGGTGAGGATATTCATGGCTGTTACTAATCTCTGAAATGAGAAAAATTCAAAATGAATAAAGAAGCATCAAAATGCTATGTTATTGTTAGATATTTATACTTTACAAGAGGGCTCTGAACTTAGTAAAAAAAAAAAATGATGGCCAAATTGTATCTATTGAACAAGGGCTGTGTTATGCTGGGCTTCTTTCTCCTTGACTTTCGCGGCTATTTTGTTTAGTTTCTCAATTGGTACTGCTCCTTTCCCCAAATAACTGGCTTTACTTCTATGTAACTGAAGTTACGGCATGTCGTCATTTTGGTGGAAAGAGATAATTTGTTGTTTGGATGAAGGAGGAATAAAGCCGCTTGATAATAGCTTTTCAGATTACCTGGGAAAGGCAGTCCTCAGAATACGAACACCAACTTACTGTGCAACCTGCAGTCACTAACAGACTATAAAGCCAGTGGATTTAAATTTTTGACTTACATACAATAGTTCTTGGTGACAAATGGCCACTGCTTTGTGATGCTCATCAGAGCATTCTTTGTTTTATTAATTTACTAATATGTTCAAGATGTTGTAGTGTATCTGGAAAGTTTCTTTTGTGTTTCTATATAAGAATACAATCATTTAAAGTACTAATGTTTGATGATAAATGAACATAACTTTTATATAACTTAGACTTAAAGAGATTTAGGAGCAGAACTTGGTTCAAACAGTACATTTTTGCTCGCCTCACCCCTACTCCCATAATGACTGATTTTCACTTTCCAGCAAAACCTCTTCTAATGAGTATCTCTGGATAAGACACTCCATCATTGCTGCACGCAAGGTGGTGACATCCAGCTGGACAGCTAGGATGGGGGAAATGGCAGAAGGTGTTGGAAAAGTTTGATGAAAAGTACAGCTTCCTGTTAATCCTCCTGGAGGAGAATGTCTTAAAACTCTTAAAGTGGTTTCCTGTTGCAGGTAAACTCGTAAAATGTAAGTAGCACTGGGTTTTGATTGAATGAAGACAGATGTTACAGATGCAGTCTCATTTCCAGACAACCCGCAGCTATTTCGTTCCTCTGGCTGTCAGTGGGGCAAACACAGGACATGAGTGTTAGTTAAATATCAGCCCTAACATGTAGGTATAAGCAAGATAGTAAAGCCAATGCGTGTGACCAATAGAAAGGTAAGTTATTTTCGAGGCAATGCTTGAAATTTAAAAAAAGAAGTGGGTTTGGATGAGACTCCTCCCCATGTCTTCTATTTCATTTGTGGTTTTTTTAATACACATGGGTTAAATATAGTGTTAGACATACCTAACACATTCTTGTAAATACTAATGATGTGATGGGGTGGCCCAAATAAAGCTTTAGGTCGTTTTACAGTCGTGTCTTTTTACTCTTTGACATATGTGTAGGATAGCATTCCATCCCCACAAAGATCTTGTCATTTCTGAAGTGATTGTTGGTTGCCGTTCAGCCAGTTTGGGTTCAGGGGTCTTTACATGTGGGGTAGCCCTGCTCTACGGGGTTTACCGGCTTGTCTGTGGAGGGGCCTCTAACTGGGTTTAAAGCAGGGACTAAGACTAATTTCAAATGGCCTGTTCATGACCCATGAAAATAAGGACAGTATACAGATCGCAGAGCAACCAAATCTCTCAAGGTGTCAGATTTTGACCAGAGTGGAAATGGAACGCAATGGCCCACTCAGACCTCACAACTTTGAATGTCTGGGCTGGCTCCTGTCTGAGCTGGGCAAAGCCACCTTTCTTCAGTTCAGGTCAAAGCATTGGGCACAGAGGTATTTATTTGGCTGTTAAACAGTATGTATGCAACCCTTGTGTCTGTGAGCCTTGACCAAACTTTTCAAACTGGTTCAAAATCCTGGTTTGAGCTGCCAACCTTTGGTTAGTAGTTGAGCGCTTAATGATCGCACCACTCAGGCATGTGTCCCAATCACATTCATTTAGGAGACCTATGGAGGTACTTCTCATCCATAATGCCTTTTTTACTGTGATTGAAGTTCTATACTCAGGCTGAGGAAGATGACTCTATCTTTGAGCCATTTTGATAAAGATCGTCAGTGATATGTGCTAAAAGCATAAAGGCTATTTCTGCTCCATAAAAATAGGACAATTAGATTAGGGCAAATCTACCCCATCCACGTGGGTTTGCAGCCTCAGGAGGATGTGCTGCTTGTTCTTCTCTACTGCGTCATTCTTCAGGCTAGTGTTTGTCTGGCTCTCACCCCCAGTAGTCTATTCAAACTGCCTGGGAAAGGCAAAATGACCAAAGACAATAATTGCTTTCTCAGTCCTATCTAACTGCATCTCTGTGCTGCATTTGGATTATTGATCCTTTCTTTATTCTTGGGATTTTATTTCCTCTGACTGCACTATCTGTCGATTCTCCCTCTACCTTTTTGATGAATGCCTGTTGGCTGGCCACTCATGGATTGTGACTCATGTTTTTGCAACAGCAAACAAAACATTGCTTTCCGTTGTTTGCCTCTTCTTATTCATTCAGTATCAGTTGTTTGCGCGCCCACGTAAAAACTTGTCTGCGGACAATAAACACAGGAGGAGCCTTTTACATTCTTCCATGTTGCAGCTCTTCATAACGCTCCTTCAGGTTCACATATTTTAAAACACTTCTTCATCTAGTCACTGATTTTATTCCTCCTGCCACTTTCATCAGAGATTTGTTTCAAACCTCAAAGCTACAAAGCTGGTCATGTTGATCTTCTGCATCATTTCTTTGCTTCCCATTGCCCCTGAAATCAAATCCAAGCTCTTTCCGTGGAAGACACTGACCCCTGTGATGAACCATGGACATTCATTCCTTCAGCCTTGGACTCTCATGCTCCTGGCTTCCAAGTCCAGACTAAGATAGCAATCGATAGCTTGTTTCCCACAAAGACTGTGCCATTTCACCCACCGTGTCCTGGTTTGCCGCATTCCATCTGCTTAGCTTAACCCATTCCAACGTTCTCCAGTGGCTCTTACTCCTGCTTCATCTGTAGAGAAACTTCCTCAAGTGCTTCTGAAAAAATCCGCCATTGAAACCCATTAAACAAGGTTCTCCAACACATGGAGTTAGTTGTCTACTCAAGGCCTGATGCTAGCTTACTCAAGCATCATCTACTACAAGAAGCCTTTGTTCCACTCTCTTACGGGGCAGAGCTCAAACTTTATGTTTTCTTATCATGCTGGACATTTTTCACTTATGTACTTCAGCTATTTGATAATCATTTGAATAACAAGCAAGGGTTTGAATAGAATATTTGCTATTTCTTTATGTTGCTTAATTCTTCAATATTTATTTGCTTTTTAGGAAGCCTTTGCTCCCTCAAACCATCTGCCCCCAAGGTTAAAAATGCAATTTCAGTTCCATAGAAAATTATCCTAGTGAAAAATAGAAAATAATGAACAAGATGATGTGATATGGTAAGTGTGATGATAGAGCTATTAAGAGGGCAATATGGAGCTGTGAGATGCATCTATTTCACCCTTTTTGATTTTGTCTTGGCAAATCATGCTTGGGGTTTCTGGGATGGTGCAATCCCAGCATACCACCCTACCCCAGCATAGGGGTGTGTGGGGGGGGGGGAACCACTCGGTGTTTCTTGTTCTCCTCTTGGAGCATAATCTTCTGATGGCGATGGCAAAGAGATATCAGGAAAGCCTGGATGCTCAATCATATTTTTTCTTGCCTTCGGAAATTCACTGGCCAAGGCAAGTTCCAAATGAAGAGACAGCCACATATGGAGACGTCTGGGAGGTTGCTAACAAGAACCTTCTACATCTCCACAAGGGGCAAGCTGCACTCTCATGCATATTAATGCCTTTCACAAACCAGAAAGCCCTGCGTTTTATTTCTTCCCATATAACTAGATATGTAGCATGGTAGCTGGGTATGAACACAACAGTGGCTAATGACTGAACTATTAAAATAATATTTTTGAATTTGTGATAAAAAATGAAGAATATGTGAAGTGAAACATTTTGCATTAAGCTCTGTGTATGAACATAAAATACTATTTTCCTCCTCTGTTTCTCTCCTCTCTTAGGTTCTATTTTTATCATGTACTATGTCAACATAGTCAGGATGAGACAATTGTTGTTTTTCTACTGCATATCCTTTCTGTAGTTTTGGATTTAAGATTAACCCATAGGTAAAGGAGTTTCTTTTTGTAGAATAATAAGGCTATAATTGACAGGCAATTAATTCTAAGTCACAATTAATTCTGTGACTTACTGTGGTTAGGATTTACATATCAAATTGCTCAAATATTCCACAGAAAAGAGAGAGTTTTAATTAAAGAGACCATAAAGCTTGTCTCCTTCAACATCCCATCAGACTGGTGATTTTGTTAAGCACAGGGCCTGAGAGATTTTAGGCCATGATTAAATGTTACTGTCTTTCTTCTTCTTGCTTATAAAGAAACATAAGAGGTGAGTGCATTTTCATCTAGAGCAGCCGTTCTCAACCTGTGGGTCACGGCCCTTATGGGGATCGAATGACCCTTTCACAGGGGTCTGCCCGAATCATAACAGTAGCAAAATTACACGTACGAAGTAGCAAGGAAAATAATTTTATGGTTGGGGGGGTCATCACCACACGAGGAACTGTATGAAAGGGTCACAACATGAGGAAGTTTGAGAACCACTGACATAGAATAACTGAAAAAGTGAAGGCATTTTAATATAGAGTGTCTTTAATGTGTTGTACTGTGTATTGTGGCTTCTCACAGGCACAGGTAAACACAATGGACTTCGGATTTTCAGAACAATAATCTACACATCATGCACTCAATTTGGCCCTTTATAAAAAGACTCCCAAAGTGAATGCTTATCTTAGAATCCGTATTTTCCACAGTGGGAAGACTGCCCCGGGGGCACTGAAAGTGTCCAGAGGGCGGTGTGGGCTATAAAAGTAGATGGCTATACTTTGTTCTGGGTAAGGGCACTGATAGCTAGATCTGGATCTATACCTAAGATTTCATTTTCAGGGGAGGCGTTAAGGAAGGGTTTTTCCTGAGAGTGGGGCAGTAGGACAAATAAGTGTTGGAACCTGTGAGGTTGTAGGATCATTTACACTTGAAGCCGCTAATCATGGCAGCATCAAGTGAAACTCCCTTTATGTTTGTAGAACTGTCAAAGCCTATCTGTCTTCTCCTATTTACTATTCTATATGATGTGCGTCTTCCTTGCTAAAGGAAATAATGTCATCTAGTATATGTTTGCCTCATGCGTGTGTCTTGAATATTCAACTTGAAAAATAATGAAAACATATTGGTGTTAGAATCAACTATGAGATAATAGTAGTTCTTCAAATGTTGACCCCAAATCATCCTGCTAAACTTTAAGGTTTACTTCATTACTCCAATGGCAGACACTTGCCCGTTTTAAAGATATGTCTGTAGCGTGCAGACAAGGACCTATTGTCTTAATTGCTGGGCTAATTGGAGGGCTTTGGAAAGAGATGAGTTAATGCTTTCTGATTTAAGAGGATTAGAGCTAAACTGTCCTTGTATCGTGAACACCTTTTATGACAGACTAAGAAATGGGCTTGTGATCCGGGAGTGTCATTGGAGATTATGGAGTAAAGGGTCACTTCTTTAAAAAAAAAAAAAAAAAAAAAAAACATTTTTAGGGTCATTTCTTAAAGGAGATATAGTCACAAGCAGAGCCTACTGAGAGGTGACTGGAAAGTTTCCTGAGCCTTTTCTGTTTCATTCCATGTGTTTAGGAAACTTTGCTTGTTTACTCCTGTTCCAGGGAAGTAATAAGCAGTTCTCATCACTTTCCTGTTCGCCTTTCTCCTTCTCAGACACATCATTTGACTTTCATGGTTCTTTTCGGCGGCTTAGCTGCCTGCTGTGCACTTGCTAGTCCTAACTGACCTTGCTGAAAGATCCCTTCTTGTTATTTTCTAGATGGTTTACAAGTTTCTAAGGTATCTTTAAAAAGGGATGGCATGATGACGGCCCAAGATCCTCACAATATAGTGCTTTGAGCCTATTTGTATATCTCGATTGTAGTTTTTCGACCCCCTAAACTACTTTTTCTTAAAAGGAAATGATAAAATTCAATAATTTTATATAAAGATGGAGAGATACTATGGAACTGATATTACTTTGGAACTGATATACTTACTTAATAAGTGAGTATAAATTCTACATCCATAAGGCGGCTGTTCTTTCATTCCTAAAGGCTTGTGACTAAAATATTTTCCATGCCCATGGTTGTATTTATTAGTAAACATAATCAAATGCCTCAAACCTTCCCATTTGAGATGGATTGCTCTCACATCTCATGTTCTCAAAGGCCCTCCCGAGGCATTGGGCAGCCTCTCTTGCTTCCTGCCTTAAAGCTGCATAAATTTTCTCCCATAACTTATATTTCAAAGCTGCCCTGTCTAACATTAATTTCTGCTGCTTTGCTGAGTTCTTGTCAGACAAACTATGCCCAATGGAAAATAATTATGTTACCAAAGATACCATTTATCTAAAGCTTTTAAAGAGAGTGTTCTAAAGGCATCTCCAACATTTTCCCCCAAACTAACTTAAGTTACGATCGACTTTTTTTAGGTTAGGGGTTACATTAAGGCGGTGGGCGAACTATGGCCCACGGGCATGTTTTATTTAGCCTAGAAGACGTTATGAGACCTTTGAATTAATTGCCAATATTTTACAGTTGGGAGATTTCACATAAGCATCCAGATTCACATTTTTTGAGATATTGGAATACCTGGCAACACGAGGCTTGAATTTCTGCACGACACTGTTAGTGCTGAAGGGTTTCGAAGGTTAGCACTCAAGTTACCGGCAGTTCCAGATCCTGTTCCATCCCATTCCTAGTCCTCTTGGCCAAAGTAGGGGTATAATTTACACCACGCTTTCTGAAATGTTAATTTCTCTACGAATCACCAGAGGGTTTTGTGAAAATTCAGATTCTGATCCAATTGTTCTGTGCTGTGGCTTGAGATTCTGCGTTCCTTCAAAGCTCTGTGGGAGGTCAGTGTGGCTGTCCCCGACATTTGAGTAACTGGTTGCTCAAGAGTCGGGCTCAGACCAGCAGCCTCAGCATCTACAGACTCATGCATTTGGGAGGAGGCCCAGGAAGTACAGTTTTATTGTACCCTCCTAGTGTTTCTTATGATCAAGGATTGCAGCCTTTAGTATGGATGGCAAGTTGATGGAAAGAAGGTCAGAATCCTCCTCACAATTGGATCACTAGGTGGTGTCATGATACGTGGAGAAAAGTTTGAAGTTGCCAAAGATTTCTTCTTGCTCATAAGCACAGTCCATCAGTGCTCATGGAAGCAGCCATCAAGAGATAAAAAGACACATTCGTTTGGGTAAATCTGCTGGACAAGATCTTTTTAGAGAAATGAAAATCAAGAACATTACTCTGAGTACTGAGGTGCGCCAGACCCAAGCCATGGTATTTTCAGTGGCCTCATATGCATGTGAAAGTCGGACATTGAATAAGGGAGACTGAAAAAGAGTACATACATTTGAATTGTGATGCTAAAGAAGAATATTGAAAGTACCATGGACTGCCAAAAGGTCGACCAAGCCTGTTTGGGTCAGAGACCAGCTTGGCGAGACTTCCTTATGTGTGTTGTATATATTGTCGGAAGAGACCAGTCCCTGGAGAAGGATATCGGACTAGGTAAAGGAGAGGGCCTCAAAATAGAGGAGGGCCCTCAATGAGATGGAGTGACACGGTGGCTCCAACAATGGGCTCAAGCATAGGAGCAATTGTGAGGCTGGTGCAGGACCAGGCAGGTAGTGTCCCTGTTGTGCATGGGGTCACTCTGGGACAGAACCAATTAGATGCCACGTAACAACAAGGCATTCTGATGACACTAAAATGTAAAGACCAATCTTCTGGGCTCTTTCAGGATAGAGTATTAAACCTAAAACCATCTATTGAAGAGTTTCTAATCTCTGAGTTGGTATCAGGAACCATTTGGGGAAGTTTCAAAACCACTGATGCTTAGATTCAAAGATTCTGATTAAACTGGCCTGGGGTAAGGCATCAATATATTTTTTAAATGCTGTAATTGATCCTACTACTCAGCAAAGCTAAGAACCATGGCTAAATAACAAGGCTGTCCTGACACATTACCTGACATTCAATAGCTCTCGTCAGAAATTTATATTTATAGCTTATGTCCATTTGTGTTTTGTTATATTTGTTCTCAAGCAAAATGTAACTAGTTTCCAATTATGTGCTTGATGATTATCATGTTGTTTGATCAAAATAGGATAGTTCCCAAGTTAACGTGTGTACGTATGTGTGTGTGCTTTATTGACTTGAAAACCTATCTAAAAACCTCTGGGTTGTCATTGTTGTTAAGTGCCAGCGAATTAGCTTCCACCCATAGCAAACTCACAAACAATGGAAGGAAATGCCGCCTAGTCCTGTGCCGTGGTCACATGTGTTCCTTTGCTTGGGCACACTGTTGGATCCACTGTGTCAATCCATCTTGTTGAGGGCCTTCCTCATTTTCATTGCCACCTAACTTCCCAAACATGATGGTCTCCTCCAGGGACTGATCTCTTCTGACAACATGTTCTAAGTATGTGAAGGCAATGTTTTGGCATCCTTGCCTCTGTGGAGCACTCTGGTCATACATCTTCCAAGGCAGATCAGTTTGTTCTTTAGACAGTTATTGATACTTTCAATATTCTTTTCACAATTCAGATGAATCAATTCATCTGTAGTCTTCCATATCTAATATCCAACTTTCAAGTGCATGTCAGGGTATTGAAAATACCCTGACTTGAGTCAGGTCCACTTTATTGTTTACTCAGTTCTCTCTAAAGAGGTTTAGTACAGGTGCATCTTTGTTGCAGGTTCAGGTGCATCTTTGTTGCAGGTTCAGGTGCATCTTTGTTTCAGGTTCAGGTGCATCTTTGTTGCAGGTTCAGGTGCATCTTTGTTTATTCAGTTCTTTAAAGAGGTTGAGTACAGCAGATTTACCCAAGGCAACACATCCTTTGAGCTCGATATTGGGGCTTCCATAAGCATTGATTGTGCTTCCAAGCAGGATGAAATGCTAGACAATTTTAAACTTTTCTCCACTTATCATGTTACCTGTTGGTCCAAACATGAGGATTTTCATCTTCTTTACTTTGAGTGATCTATACTAAAGGCTGCAGTCCTTAATCTTCATTAGCAAGTGCTTCATCCCAAGGGTTCATGGGGGAGGTGGGTGTGGGGAGGGAGGGGAAAATTGAGCAGCTGATACCAAGGGCTCAAGTAGAGAGCAAATGTTTTGAGCATGATGATGGCAACATATGTACAAATGTGCTTGACACAATGGATGGATGTATGGATTATGATAAGAGTTGTACGAGCCCCCCAATAAAATGATTTAAAAAACAGCAACCAAAAAACCAGGCTACTACTAAGCCATCTTCAAATTCTGCTTCTGCTGCTTTTTTTCCTACAATCCAGCTTCTTTGAGTGTTACCTCAACTATTTGTGGAGAGTGCATTAAACATTTGATCTGAATGGATTGGAAAATTTATCTTCTACAAAGTTTTGGCATAATCTAATAGGTTAAGTTATACATTGTGCAACACTAGAAATCATGTTCATAAGCATAGATTTTTTGTGTGTGTGTACTGATACTGGTTTCAGATAACAAGCAGAACAGTGCTCGGAGGGAGAGGTGATGTTTTCTAAATTGTACAATGATGCTATTTGGGCTAGCAATAGGGTATATATAATTGCACTGATAACACCATTATAAATTCACGATAAAAATATTTTCCTTACATGAAGATGCATGCTAAGAAATCAATTTCTTTGAAAATAAGAATTGGTTCAATAGAATTTTAAGGCTAAGAAGTTAAGTGTTTTCATTTTCTAATGGTCCATTAAATTTAGGGTAGTAGTATACCAGTACAATTTATTTAAAGTTCAGGTAATGATTTCTAATTGGTTTAACTACTTTAGAATGTCTAAAAAAGCCTTTGTGTTGCGCATGGGCCAAATGTTTATAGAGTTAATCAATGTTCCATTTAATAATTTTATACACATTTTGTTTCATCCCATTGGTTGCGATCCCGACAGTGTAACATCACTCATCTCACTTTCTCCCTGTGCTCTCTGTTATCCTTCCTCCTCCTTTCTCAACGTGTGTGAGCTTTGTTTTTGGCTCAATGGTGCCCTTTGGACATCAACTGCTTGATTCCTCTAAGGAGTGTGTGCCTCCATGGCGTTCCTATTTTCCTTAGAGATCGATTTAGCTAAAAAATGGAGTCTGCGCTGAGTTCATTTCTAGACTTGAAGGGAACTGAAGACCATAGTCTGGAGGCAGGTGGGGGCAGTAGTTTCCACCAGTCTCTAGTCAGCTACTAAGCTTCTTTATGATTTTTAATTTTCCTCCCCATCTATGTGGAACCCACTAATGTGACCCTTTTAGCAGCAGGTGGCTGTGGAGGCAGAGCACAGTCTAGTTCTCCTTGTGTCATGATTGTAGAGATTGATGTTGTCATGACCTTTAGTCTAATGGAATAACTGATTTCAATTTCTTCAAGCTTTTTCCTCTGGGGAAACCAATATTTGCACCTTACATGGCTGCATACCAACTTTTTAAATCATTGTTAGCAATCGCCGAAGTATGCCACAAGGACTGTGTCATGCCAGTTGATCTTGATGCCCCTTGAGATGATGGGCCTAAGATACTAGACCTGTGACTCAAGGTGTTCGGTGTGTGATTATGTCTAAGACATTTCAGAACCCTGTCCACTTTACTGCATTTCTAACTATATTTACAGCAAAGATATATAATCAAACACGCAGCTTCCAAGTCCATGAGACTGATAGTAATTGAAGACTGTAAACCGTCGCCAGGGCAGGCAGCTTCCTCTATATCCTATGGAGCAGCTGGGAGGTTGAGCCTCCAACCTTGTGATGAGCGGTCCAACATTTAGCCAGAGGACTATTAGGTCTCCTTGTGAGAGACAGTATCCTGTGTCAAGCCCGTATAAAGTTGTGGCTATACTTCCACTTTCCCTCCCATATCCATCAGCCATGTGCCCATCTATAGATCTCTTTAATATCATTATTGCAGGAAGTGGACATAATAGCACTACCTCTCCTTCCTTTAACTCTGAAGATTCCCCAATGTCTTCCCTGAACTCCAATATTTTTGAAAACTCCCCTCTTAGTGTAAATTGCCTTTCTTTGCACCCAAGTGAATACCTGTATAACTTCCCACCAGTAATTTACCCTCCTTTTCCCTTCTATCCAGGGTAATCATCAAAGATTTTCAATTTGAGTGTGAAAAAATTTTCATGGCACTTAATAGTAGGGGTCTCAGAATATTTCACCTTTTATGATTGACTTATTTCACTCATCAGCATAGACTCCAGGTCCTTCTATGTTACGAAGACTTCTGCAGATTAATCCTTGTTCCTTCGTGTTGTCCAGTACTCATTGTGTATATGTTCCATAATTTGCTTATCCAGTTTTGATTGATGGCCATTTACATTGTTTCTATCTTTTTGCTATTATAACGTGAAAATGAGTGTACAAAAATCTGTTAATCTTACATATCTTGTTTTTTGATTTTAGGACATCCCAGCTGTAGAGATTGTTGGATCATATGGTATTTCTCTTCCTATCTTTCAAGGAAGCATACAATTTTCTACACCTTTCCTATTATAGATGATATTCTTAAATATGGGATTATAAGAAAACAATATCTATTATCTTAAAAATATTTTAGAGAATGCAGTGTGCTATCATGGGTTAGTCCAATTATAAGAAAGCAGTTTTGGAAGAAAATTCAAAGAAAGATAAAGAAAAGAAAAACAATATGAGCATTGTTATATCTCATATGTGTTTGCCTTTGGAGATAAGCAAACTTTAAAATTTTTACTATTGTCTTTTAATATATGTAGACAAGTGTAACACAATGATTTAAGCTAACTCTAAAAGTAAAATGGATCCTTTGCCTTTGTGCTTGAAGTGTAAGTGACTGGCTTATAATGCCACTTTACCACCTGCTGTTATGCACAGAGTGGAAGCGTCACTTTGTTAGAGTGGAGCCACCAGAGCTGTGTCCTATGTATTTTCTTAATTTAAGAGTGCCAACAGAGCATGGTTTGCATCTAATCTCAAATTTTCCCTTTTACTTGAAGGTTTGAAATTTCCTACTTCTTAATATAGAGTATTTATGTATGAGAGAAGACGGTTGTGATGTTTTTCATTAACACCAGATAATATGCCATCCTACTGAATACAAGCTCTCACTTAGTAAGGAGCAATGACATTTATAAAATAGTAATCTAGCTGAACATGTGCATGAACTCATTGGAACATGGGCAAATGAATTTATAGGAAGTCTACTGAGAGCCCTGGTACAATACAATTCTACAAGGACGGCTTGTGCAGAACTCATCGCCAGCATCCCATATAATAAACCTGGAGATTTTTGTTTGTTTATTTTTTTCTATATAGTAACAGAAGATGTCTATGTGATCAGCATTTTCAATTCTTTTGTCCATGTTACGAACTGCCTTTATTATTTTTCTTTTTTATCATTTTATTGGAGGCTCATACAACTCTTATCACAAGCCATACATCCATCCATTGTGTCAGGCACATTTGTACATTCATTGCCATTACCATTCTCAAAACATTTGCTCTCCATCTAAGCCCCTGGCATCTGATCATTTTTCCCTTCCCTTTCTGCTCCCCCTCCCTCATAAACCCTTGATAATTTATAAATTATTATTTTGTCATATTTTGCACTGTGCAACGTCTCCCATCACCCACTTTTCTGTTGTTCATCCCCCAGGGAGGAAGTCATATGTAGATCCCTGTAATCACTTCCCTCTTTTCACCCCACCCTCCCTCCACCTTCCTGGTATCGCCACTCTCACCCCTGGTCCTGAAGGGATCATCTGTCCTGGATTCCCTGTTCCTATATGTGCCAGTGTACATCCTCTGGTCCAGCCGAATTTGTAAAGTAGAATTGGGATCATGATAGTGGAGGGGGTAGGTAGATTTTTTTTTTTTGAAAAAGATTTTTTAAATAATAAGTTTCACTTCAGGCTATGTAGTATAGTAAAGAATAAAAAGATAGATTGAGGTTAACCACAGTTTTTTCACATTTAAATGCTAATCCCACCTATTTTTGACATATTTGACCTTTAAATGAATATCTTTTTCATAAACATTAGCTAAAGAACAGATGCATCGAGATTAATGACATAGCTTCTCAAGCAAAGTAGCCTAGATTTTAAGTACCTGAAAAAAAATTTAAGGTATATATGGTAATAGTCCCTCGGTGGTGCCAATGGTTAACACTCTTAGCTACTTATGGAAAGGTTGAAGGTTTGGTTCCATCCAGCAATGTCTCAGAATAAATGTTTGGTACCTCTCTTTCAAAAAAGTAAAAACCAGCTATCAGGCACCCTGTGATGCTCACCTTTCTGACATGATCGCCGAAGACAAGGCAGGTGATTAAGCAAATGTGGTGAAGAAAGCTGATGGTGTCTGGCTATCAAAAGATATAGCATCTGGGGTCTTAAAGGCTTGAAGATAAACAAGTGGCCATCTAGCTCAGAAGAAACAAAACCCACATGGAAGAAGCACACCAGCCTGTGAGCAGGAGGTGTCAATAGGATCAGGTATCAGGCATCTAAGACCCAGAATAAAACCATACCCAAGGTGAATGGGAGGGGTGCCATGGAGTGGAGGCCCAATGCCCATCTGTAGACAGTTGGACATCCCCTCACAAAGAGGTCTCAGGGAATAGCACTGATGAAACACACAACTTTCTTGTTCTTGATGCTTCCTTCACCCCACTTTCATGACCTCAATTCTACCTTACAAATTGGGTTAGACTAGAACATGCACACTGCTACAGATAAGAGCCCCCAACACAGGGAATCCAGGAAAGATAACTCCCCCAGGCCAACAATGAGAGTTGAGATACCTGTAGGATTAGGGGGGAGAAAGGAAGACTCGATCATAGGCATCTATTGGAATCCCCTCCCAGGGGGATGAATAATGGAAAAGTGGGTGAGGGGCGACAGAGGATGGAGTAAGTTATGGGAATAATAATCTATAACTTATAAAGGGTTTGTGAGGGAGGGAAAGTGGGAGAGGAAGGGGAAGAAATGGGGAGCTGATATCAGGTCTCAGGTTTCAAGAGCATACTTTGAAAATGATGATGGTACCCTCCAGATTCCTGTCCCTCTATGTATTGGTCTATGTATTGGTCTGAGTGGCGATAAAAGGAGGAAAAGTAAAGCTGAAGTGGACTTGGAGTCTTGAATGACCTGCAAGCTCATTTCAAACATAAAAAAAAATGATGATGGAGGCATGTGTGCAAATATGGTTGACACACTGGATGAATGTATGGATTGTGATAAGAGACATAAGAGCACCCAGTAAAAGTATTAAAAAACAAAACCAAACCAAAAAGACCTATGGAGAACCATTCCATTTGGACAGTCATGGAGTTGCCATTCATCAGAATGTACTCCCCTCAACTGGTTTCGTTCATAATGTTTGTTGGAAGGAACTTCGGATGTCTCCCAGGATCAACATATTCTGTCTGCAGAGACAAGTGAATCAAGGTAAGCAGGCTTGGCAGGCAAGCAACACACCAAATGAAGACCAGACGAGTGGAAGTTGGAGGTGTTCAAATGCAGCCTCATCTTCTTACAACTGCTTGATACCTCATAGCGGATCTCATGGAGGGGCTTTGGCATCTTGGGATCCCATGCTACCTGCTGAAATGTTTGACAGTTGCCCGTTCTTTTTGCTATCCTGACTCTGCATAACTATCTTCTTTGGATACTTCCAGAGTCTTTGAATCTTTTCATATTGCAAAATAGGCTTGGGTTTCTTCTTTAGTTAATCAGATGATTCTTCATTAGTTTTAGAAATGATGGCTTTGTTCACCTCATTTAGTTTTAGGGTTTTGCACATTTCATTACAACGCTTTACTTTGTTTCTGAAAGCCACCCTTGGCATCTTCTGTTCAACTTTTTATTTAAGCACATCTTCTGCTTGCTTTCCCCACTTGTCAGTCAGCCTGTCTTACTGTGGCGGCTTGTGTCTTGCTATGATTTCAGAAGCTATGCCACTGTTTCAAACGTCAGCACAATGACCCAAAGGGAACAGGTTTCAGCAGAGCTTCCAGACTAAGAACAACGAAGAAAGAATTGGCTGCCCACTTCAGGGAAGTAGCTGCTGAAAACCTTATGCTTAGCTTCAAAACATTGCCAGCTTTTGATGGCTTGATGAATGGGAGGAAGGCTGCATGGGAGATAGTGCTGGAGATGAGCCCTTCGGGTCAGGGGCACTCAACTGTGACTGAGGAGGAGCTACTTTCTTGGAGGAGAGTCAACCATGCTGGCATGAATGGTGTGTAGGCTTTGGAGTCTTCCTTTGTTGATGGGCTATGGGGGAAGAAAGAGCTGAAAAATCTGATACTGTTTGGAACTCGGAATGTGCAAAGTATGAATTTGGGAAAATTGGAACTAATCAAAAATAAAGGGGAATATATAAAGATTAATATCTTAGGCATTAGTAAGCAGAAATGAACTGTCATTAGCTTTTTTGAATCAGAAAAGCCTGTGATTTACTATGCCGGGAATGAAATAGTCAAGAGGAATGGCATGCCTTCATGGTCCAAAGGCACATTTCACGATCTACTCTGATGTATAATGCTGTCTGTGATATGGTTATCTCTGTCCACCTTTGAGGAAATCCAACCAATACTATTATTCAAATGTATGCACCTGCCACAAAAACCAGTGCTGAAAAACTGGCTAGTTCTACGAATGTCTTCGGTCTGAATTTGATCAAACATTAAGTTGCATTTGTACTTATTGAAAGTTGAAATGTACAAGTAGGAAGCCAAGAGGGAACAGTAGCTGGGGAAAGGGGGACATGAGGCTAGAAACAAAGCTGAAAAGTCCATGATTGAATTTGAAAGACCAACGACTTAGTCATAGCAAATACAGTTTTTCAACAACACAAAAGTCTGCTATACACACTGACTTCTCCGGATGGAATACATAGAAATCAAATCGACTACATCCCTGGGAAGAAACGATAGAGAAGCACTAAAACGAAGCCAGGAAACGACAGTGGGATGAACCACCAATTGTTCATATGTAAGTTAAGTTTGAAGTTGATGGAAAATAAAACAAGTCCCCCAGAGTGGAAATATGGCCATGCGTCTACCCCACCAGCATTTGAGCACATCTGGACTGATTTGATGAACACTTAAGTCACCGAAGTCCAGATGATCTGTTGGAGGACTCGAGAACATCATTCATGAAAAAGCAAAAGGTATTAAAAAAGACAGGAAAGAAGACAAGATTACAACCCACTCAATGGCCCCTAACAACAATTATCTCTTTGCTTTGTATACTCTATGGTCAGTGCAGTTTTGCAGTTATTTGTGACTCCATTTTGGTTTGTTCTTTATTTCCTGATTTTTATTTAATCTTCTTTGTTTTCTTCACGTGCGCTCCCTTAGCTATCTTTCCACAACTCCTGTTGTTTTATGTAATTAGTCCACAATGTGTCAAACCTGTTCTTGAAATGATCTCTGAATTCAGGTACACTATTCTCAAGGTCTATTGTGGCTTTTATGGACTTGTTTTAATTTATTAGCTTCATTTTGAACTTACATATGAGAACCTGTTGGTCTATTCTCTATTTGGCCCCTGGCTTTGTTCTGACTGATTATCCTGATGCAGATATGAAGTCTGTAGATAGTGATGCTTCAGAGATATAACATATTTGGGGATAGACTACCACAATAATAGATGAGGAGGTGCCCCCCCCCTAAGAAAAACTGTAAAAAGCTCTGCTGATGTGAGGGAGATAGTGCATTTGGAGTCCATTCCACCAGGTCAGACTGTTAATCAAGCTTTCTATTTAGAGGTTCTAAAAAGATTGTGTAACATAGTATAACAAAAAAAAAGACCTGATTTGTGGCAGACAGGGGGCTGGTTTTGTCACCATAAAAAAAAATGTGCCTGCTTACAGTCATCTCAGTGTACCAGTTTGGGGCAAAAAACCCAGAATACTTTTCTTGCCCCATGCACCTTACTCACCTGACCTCGTTTTGTGGGGTTTTTTTTGTTTACACAAATGAAGAGGGACAGAAAGGCCAGCGTTTTGACAACATAGGACTGAAGAAAAAATGAAGGAGTTACTGTCAGATGTCCATACAGATGAGTTTGAGAAACGTTTTCAAGAATGAAATTGCATATTTATCAAAGGTATTAAAGTGTAATGAAGTATACCTTGAAGGTGATAAGGTTGTTTTGAAAAAAAATTTAAATACATAGCTCTGAAAACAAAACTTCTGGGTTGGGGGGGAGGATATGCCCTCATAGATATTGCCGTATAGTAAGCCATACTTTTTTTATTTCTTAGTCCATATAAAATTATGTTTACATTAAATACTGTTGGAAGCTTGGTCATGTAGTGAGTTCTGTACTGGGCGGAAAACCACAAGGTCAGCAATTTGAAAAAAACCACCTGATCGCAGGGAGAAAGATGAGGATCCAGTGAAGATTTGTAGTCGCAAAACCCCACAAGGCTGTTCTACTGTGCCCTGTAGCTTTGCTATGAGTTGGAACTAGTGCATGGACAATGTGTCTGACTCTCCGTCTGGTAGTCTATCAATGCAGTAGCATTGTGAAGGAGTTTGAAATATTTTAAGGATTAGATGTTACATAGTCACAACATGTTCACATGCTCCTAGAAAAATGGCTTCCATGGATATTCCCCTGAGCTCATAAAGTGAAGTGCAGTAAAACAAGGCATGCCGGCATTCGCTCTGGAGGGATCCATGTGCACAGTTGCCCTTTATGCTATTTAAAATGGTATTTATGATTAAATTATTCTTCTTGTAAAAATCTATCATGCAATCTCTGCATTATTTCTATCACTAAAGCCATGTTTTACAACCATTAATTCTTCTTAGTTTCCAAATATTGCATTACAGTCACTTGGTTAATCAATTTTAGAAGGCAGAGTTGATGAAAGTCCTCAATTTCTTCATTTTTGGCATCGCGACTCCTATGTAAGTATGAGCGTAATCGTCATATCAACTGGCCTTCCTTTTGGGTGTCTGGGTGTTATTCTATCATTGACTGCATTATATTTCAGGTCATATCTGCACTGTTCTTTTTGATGTTGGCTGTGACTCCGTTCTTCTTCAATTTGTCATTCTTGGGATATTAGACCATATGATGGTCCGGTTCAAATGTCCAGGACCAGTTCGTGTCGGTTCACCAATGCCGTGGATTAGTAAACAATCCATCATGTTTTACAACTTCCAGTTTTCTTTTATCCATATTTTATATATTTCAGTTTCTGATTTTTAGTTAATGTCGCACTTGTTCCCATTTGAATCGTGTTACAGTAGTAAATGAAGGTCTTCAAAGCTTTGCTCCATTCATGTCATCAAAGCTGACAGTACCTTTAAGAAGCAGCTCTTCCCAGTTGTATTTTTATTGCTTCCCAGACCGAGGGGCTTATCTGCCGCCACTATCTCCCGCAATGTCAAGCCACAATCTATAAGGTTCCCCTGGCCTTTTTTCCACCCAGAAACAGCTAGTCGGGTCTTAACTTTCAAGTTTGCTTTAATCTGAAAGCTCCATTGAAAATTTTCCACTGTGGGTGACTGCTTATATTTGATACACTTGCGATATAGCTTCAGTTTTTATCGCAACATGCAAGCCAGTACACAACATAATCTGACAAAGGAGTGGCTGGTATAACATGCTGATTATCTAATTAGATAATATAACTCATAAACCCATTAATTGGGCATTCATATCCTCCACGTATCCTAACTCCTTCAGGGTGAACTAATGAGAAGGGCAGTGCTGCCAAGGTATGGCATCTTGGTAAGGATCTACTCTCCAGAGTATTGTTAATCCCCACCAAATGATTGGATAGGAGAATGCAAATAGGGTCTATAGGACTGTATGTTTAGAGAATTTTGCCATTCCAGTGGGAATCTGAGAAGCAGGAATGGCGAATTCCATGACCATTAAGAAAGAAGAGCCACAAACAAAGTGAACTTTGTTATCTGGACTAATATCTTGGCATTGAGAAGTGGTGGTGGTGGTGGTGGCAGCATGAGACAGCATGGTGGAATTCTTGACCCAGCAGACAAGTAAAGCTGAGTGACTCTGGGAAGAAGCCTGGCTGGTAGAGTACCGTGGTCTTTGGGAATTTATCAGCATCAAGGAAGCTATGAAACACTAACCCAACTGCTTCAGAGGACAATGAGCCAAAGGCTAAAGTCAAGAGGTAGAGAGCTTTCTACTACATGGCTAAAAAGAAATACTGGTCAATTGAACTGTATCCTTAGCATTTTTAATTCTGACTATTAAGACTGTTA
The DNA here is from genome assembly GCF_050624435.1 of Tenrec ecaudatus. NCBI lineage: Eukaryota > Metazoa > Chordata > Mammalia > Afrosoricida > Tenrecidae > Tenrec > Tenrec ecaudatus. Next base: position 301,033 of record NW_027459348.1, read on the forward strand.
ACTTTCCTGATAAGCCCCATAATTGTATTATTTACGAGTTTTGTGTGGGTAATAATTATTAAACCAAGCCAAGATGTAGAGTATGGTGGGATGGACAGTAGTGTAATGGTAGGATAAAGAAGATTGGAGGATGGCTATGAATCATACTTGGCCAGATGTGGAATGAGACCCTTCTCCCCTCAAGTAAAGTTGGAGGAGCCCCGAGGGAGGGGGCCCATGCCATTGCTGCAGTATGGAGTGCCTGTTCTCGCTTTGGGTTCTTTGATAAACAAACCAAGGAGGGACATCAGCTCATCTGTTGAATGATAGAAACGATTAGTCTATTTATGTTTACATTAAGCAGAAATAAATATAAAGAGAACAACTTCTAATTTACTCTCACACCTTAGTGGATGGCCTTTTGAAAGTTGTGAAAGACACCCCCACGTTGGGACGGTTTGCTTCTGAAGCTTAAATGTACATATGAATCTGCTGAGTATATTGTTAAAATGCGGATTCAAATTCTGTAGGTCTGAAGCTCCGTGGGAGATTCTACTTTTTAAAAAATTCCCAGGTGATGCTCATGACTCGAGAAAAGAGTTATCTCTTAAACACATACTTTTCTAGGTTCTCCCAAACTTGAATCAGGGCATATAAAGTTATACATATTCTTCCCATTTTATTTGTTTGCCTTCTAACTTTCCACTTGCCATTTCCATTCATACACTTGGTATTCTCAATGCTGAGCACTCTGACCCATCTAGTGGATACATTGTTTTTTCGCTCGTCACTTTGAAGAGCTCTTTAAGAGAGTGTGGAGTTAAGACTAGGGAAAGGAGGCTACTTAATTAGGATCTGAAAGTTAATGGCTATCTCATATTTAGAAATTTAATGCCTTACACCATTCACAGAATTGGAAAATGCCAAAATTTTCTAATTAATCACTGTAATAGTTTCTTTTAACTACTCAGAGTTATTTTCCTTAATAGAGGCAATAAACAAATGATGTATCTTTGTAATATAATGATAACCACAACACATGTGGTATGACTCAAAATCTTGAGAATTTTCAAGTGTTTTATAATAACATTTAAAAACATTTTTATGAATAAAATATTTTGAAATATTGACAAATACTTTTGCAAAGGTCAATTTTCAGCTTTTGATTATTTAATATGATTTTTGTATTATCCTGTATAGATTCAAACACCTTTCTGAAATACTTCTATACTCTACTTCTGAATTGCATACCACATCATTAATTTTTTCATAGTTTATTTGTTTTGAGTAACACATGGCAGTGTTAGATCCAGCAATTACATTAATATATGAGGACACACTGAGTGCTCAGCAATTGATGGGAATTTAGGGGTGGTAGTGTTCAGGAGGGCAGGAACCAAACACGCTGAGTTTTTAGAAGTGTCAAAAGCAAAACTTCTAAGTATTTCTGTAGCCACCTCGGAGACCTTGGAAATTATTTTTGAAGAATATTAGTACCTGCTGTTATCAAAATGGATCTCTTGTCCTGAAAACCGGTCTTTAATGCTTAGATCTGTTGTAATTACACAGCGCTTGACTGATAGAAAAGAGCCCAGCGGCACAATGACAATGCCCCGACCTGCTAACCAAATGGTTAGTGGTTTGAACTCACCCAGTGTCTCCACAGCAGTGACAGCTTGATGCTCTGACCCTGGAAGATCACAGTCTAAGAAAGCAAGCCCCAGAGGATCTCTGTGGGTTGGAATTGATTTGAGGGCATACAACACACACAACACAACACACACACACACACACACACACTCATACAGAGATACAGCTATGCCCAGTGTGAATTAGAATCATGGATTCATAGAATTTTATATGCTTAAATTCAGTTAACTTTAGTGTATATATGCCTCTATGTGTCTCTGTGTGTACATACTGGTTTTTGGTTTATTTATATGGAAGCCCATCTGGCATAGTGGTTTAAAGTTCAACTTTCAACAGAAAGGGTGGTATTTCAAACTTTCTAGCTGTACACTTACTAGCTGCTCTGGGAGAGAGGGATGTGTCAGTCAGCTTGCATAGATTTACAGCACTGAGAACCCTGTGGGGGCAGTTTTCCTGCATCCTTCAGGTCTCTCTGAGTTGGAATCAATTCAGAAACAATGGTTTACTCACACACACACACACATCCATATGCAAACATACATTTGATCTGGAAATGATTTGTATGAGTGTTATATATATAACACATAAAATTTAAATATACACAATATGTAATAAGTAAAATTTATTATTTGTGTACTAATAGATACATATTGTGAAACTTAATGGGAAGTAATCTATTATTTACTGAAGAAACCTTGGTGGCACAGTGGTTGAAGTGTTAGGCTGTTAACTGAAAGGCTGGTGTGAATTGACCAGTTGCTCCGAGGGAAGAAAATACAGCAGTCAGCTTCTGTAAAGTTCTAGCTTGGGGTGGGTGGAGAGTGGGCATGTGGGCTACAGTCTTGGAACCTATGTTGGTATTGCTAGGAGCCCTCCAGTCACCTCTGACTCATAAGGACCCTGTGAACAACAGAAACACTGCATGGTCCAGAGCCATATTGGCAATTGTTCCTATTCCTGAGCCCCTTGAGGCAGTCACTATGTGAGTACCTCTCACTGAGGGCCTTCCCCCTTTTCTCCACCCCTCCCCTTTACCAATCCTGATGTCCTTCTCCAGTGACTGGTCTCTACGATACGTCCAAAGTATGTAAGACGAAGTTTTAAGATGTTTGTCTCTAAGGAACACTTTGGCCTTACTATTTCTAATACAGATTGGTTAGTCCTTTTAACATTCCATGGTACTTTTAATATTCTTCTCCAGCACCACAATGCAGATTCATCAATTCTTCTATGGTTTTCCTTATTCATTGTCTAAATTTAGTTCAATTAACACCTTATGCATAAAACTCTGTGGAGCAGTTCTACGCAATCATATAGGATCATTATGAATCAGAATCTATTCAAGGCAAGTGGGTGGGTTATGTGTTGAGACCCAGAGATGTAGACACACAAAAATCTCTAGGAGGCAGTATAGCATTGATGAAACACGTAACTATCCAATATTTCCTCCCCTTACTCTTATGGTCTTAGTTTTACCTCATTAATCATGTTGCACCTGCATATGTTCATTTGCATAACTAAAATCATTTGATACATTAAATCCAAGATAGCTAAACACTTCAGAAATAGTAATTGGAGTAAGAATTCCCCGAGGGTACTAGAAGAGGGCGGGGGGGGGGGGGGAGGCAGGGACAGGGGAACTGATACAATGATGACCGGATAGCCCCACTTACGGGGAATGAATAGCAGAAGTGTAGGTGAAATGGCAACATTGGGTGGTGTAAGATATGGCAAGATAATCATCATCATCATCATAATAAAATAGTTAGGGTTCCTGGCTAGGGGAGGGCAGGGGGGATAAAGAAGAGTTGATATCAAAAAGTTCAAGAAGAAATAAAATGTTTTTAAAATGATGGTGGCAGCAGTTGTATAACTATGCTTAATCTAATTGGAGTATGGGTTGTTATACTATCTGATATAATGATCTAATTGAATGATGGGTTGTTTAATTGGAAGAGCTCCCAATAACAATAATAATTCTCCTTGAGGTAAAATGTGACAAATATTTTCAAATGCTTCCTTCCCAGGCCATAAGGATGGCTAAACTATATGGGTGCCATCCCCCATGTATGGCCTGGCTATACCAACTGCTATAGTCAAACATGAGCAGATGTTCTATTGTTCTTGGACCTAAGCATTTTAGTGCAGCAGTTCATGTTGTTTATATTAGAATACTGGTTCCCATTTTAATTACTATTCAAACAGACTTCAGGTATAACAGTGGAAAATTTGCGTAGTATATTAGGATGTGAAGGAAAAATAAACAAATAGTGATCTGTTAGTCTGGGTACATTAGAGAAACAAATCCACAGAAACTCATATGTATAAGACAGTTTTATGTAAAGGTTAAATTCACATCAAGAAAACATCCCAACCCACTGCTGCCCAAGCCCACAGTCCAACATTAGCCCATAGGTCCAAAACCAATCCACAAAGTCCTCCTCCATCTCACAAAACACACACTATGATGCCGACTGCAGGAGGAAAGCCAAATCAGTGAATGTGTAAGCATCTCAGCACTGGCAGGGGTCTCCACATGGGTGCTCCAGCACCCAGGGCTGCACCAGGGTAAGTCCATGTGGCTTTTCCTCATGGGACGTCTTGCAGGAAGTGAGCCTTGCAAGCTGAAGCAGGAAATTGGCTAAGGCAGCTGCACCCTGGTCTGACCATCACAAAGCAAGAGACTCCAGAACTAGAAAGGCAAGGCTCACTGAGCTATTTATCTCTCTGCCCTTCAATTAACCCCACCTGTGTTTATCGACCAGGTTGACACAATAAACTTTATCTCAAGTGAGCTGGCCAATACTATTTTGTTCTTAGTAGTCTCCCTGCCATAGGATCAGTTACCTGTGGCTTTGACCTATGGTGTGCTCATGCTCAATTAACCGCGGTGCTAGGAAAATGGCTGCTGGCAAATTTCCATCTTGTCAATTCCATTAGGAAGCTACATTTTTATGATAGGTACAAAAATTTTCTCTTCTTTGCATTTTCCCATTAGGCATATAAAATGTTGTCCTTTTTATATAATATACTTTAGAACTATAACTTAGTGATGCACATTAGATACTGGAGATTGGAGAGGTAAAAGGTTCAGTTCAGTCTCTGGCTCATTATTAGTTCTTTCTGTTTTTCATTTCTTGATCTAATGTAAATTGAACTGGGAAATATTTGGAACACTAGTAATGGGTTTTGAGGGGAGAAAATCATTGAATAAAAGCCTTTAGAAACTGTTCTGTGAAGAAAAGTGGAAAAGGTGGATTCTTTATATTCTCAAGAAGATATTTATAACAAAGCATCGGGTACCTTCAGTAATGAAAAACATCGTTCATATTTTGATCAATACCTCCCAACTGATACATAGTTCAGACTGAATGGGACATGACATTCATTTTTCTTCACTACATTGAGTGACTTGATACTACATCGAAATGGTAAATTTATCGGCTTGGATTATAGAAAGAAAAACGTTTTGCATGTCACGGACTAATTGAGAAGAGTTATTCTTTTCCTTTAAAGGAAAATTGGCTGTATGATAAGGTTAGAATATCTTAAAGTAATATAAAGTTACCACATTTTATTTTCTTATAATTGTACTTTAAAAATTTGATTTCCTTTATATTTCTTGTCTCTCTGCTTTCATTACCCCAAATACGCTCAGAGGTTTCCCTAGAAGCCTCTAAATTCACAGTGAATTCCAGTATCCCTGTTTATACTACTAGCACTCTGATTGCCTAGATGCCAGTTAGAATTAGGTAATACTTTATACTGCAATGTGAAGTGATGAAAAAGCCACTGGCTGTTAGTAATTTTGTTATTTTGACATCAACAAATATTTTATTTTATTTGAAATTAATGCTACATAGTTTTAAGATAAGAACCTAACATTGGTTCCTTTATTTCCACTTGCTGCATTTACATAAATAATTCCTTTTTGAGATAACTTCTGTTTAAAGTGCATATGAATTTGGGAATCCGTTTTGCTGAGAACTCTAATTTCAAAACTTAAGGGTGCTCATTTTTCATACTTTTATACGGCATGCAGATGTGTATCTGTCAATTTAATAGTGTATGAAGCTACCCCAAATCTCAAAAATGACGGCGGCTGTATCAGAATTTTAAAATAACCAACTCTTGAATTCTAGATTGTGGGGCAGCCCTAATCTGCTGTTATTGTCGGGTGAAATGAGTCAGTTCTGATGTACAGAAGAATGACAAATACCCGGTCCTGCACCTTCCTCACCATGGTTTTTATTTTTGAACCCATTGCAGCCACGGCGGCAATCCATCTAGTCAAAGGTCTTCATCTTTTTCACTGCCACCGCCACTTTACCAAGTAAATGTCCATTTCCAGGGACTGTTCCTTCTTAAGAATGTGTCCAAAGTACGTGAGATGAAGTCTCACCATCCTGGCCTGTGAGATGCATTCTGGCCTCCTCACTTCTTCTAAGACAAATGTGTGTTATCTTGACAGTCCATGATACTTTCAATCATTTTCACAGCCCAATAGCTCAAGTGTATTCATTCTTCTTCGGCCTTCCTTATTCGATGTCTAACTTTCCCATGAATCTGAGGCGAATGAAAATACCATGGTTTGGGTTGGAGAAAACTGAGGGCTTAGAAGAGTGGATGTGGCCTTATTTCTACCCTCACAACCAGGGGCTGGGAAATCCAATTCTACTTAGATGAACAATCTCCACCGTGCAGAAAGTGTGCCCGTCTGCCCCTGGCACAGTGGGGTGAAACACATAGGGAGAGCAGCAGGGCAGCAAGGGGAACAAAATAACCCAGTCCCTGAGGTTTCCGGACTTCTGATGTGGGGGACAGTGTTAGAAACCTCATCAGACTTGGTCAGAAAACCTACATAGGGGTCAGCAGACAGACCTGCAACTACCTACTTATTTTTATTATTTTTGTTTCTTTTTCTTTCACCCTATGTCTATCTAGATAAGATTGGCAGGTCAGACAATCCTGAGGAGAGAAGAAAAGGACTGGCTGTTCCAGGGGAGACTGGGAGAGGAGGGGGGATGGAAAGCCTATACACTCAGGGATAAGATAACAACAGAGATCTAAAATTGATGGTGAGGGAGGGGTATAAAGCCTGGTGGGGTTTAATGTATCCTAAAGGAATTATGGAGAGCTGAATGGAGAGTGAACAAGATAGTGGGTTGGGAGGAAGGGGAAAGTAAATAGAGGAAAGAAATAGGAGGCAAAGCTATTTATAGAGGAAAGAGATAGAGGCCAATGTAAATATATTTATATTTTATGTTTTAAGATAGTAGATGGGCTTTGTACCTATTCTCAAGGCCCCCTTAACACAAGGACACTTGTCTAATAACCTGACATTCTTTGATACTCACCTTTCCAACACCTTTCCAACATGGTTGCCGAAGAAAAAATGGCTGCATAAGCAAATGTGGTGAAGACAGTGGGTGGTGCCTGGCTATCAAAAGATACAGCATCTGGGGTCCTAAAGGCTTGAAGTTAAACAAGCAGCCATCTAGCAGGGAAGCAAATAAGCCCACATGGACAAGCACACCAGCCTGTGTGATCACGAGGTGTCGACTGGACCAGGTATCAGGTATCAAAAGATCCAAAACAAACAGCTATATCGATGTGAACAAGGGGGTTGGAGTGGAGAAACAAAGCCCATCTGTAGACCATTGGATATCCCCCCCACAGAAGGGTTATAAGGAAGGGATGATTAAGCCAAGGTTCAGTACAGCAGTGACGAAACACACATCATTCCTCTAGTTCCTGACTGCTTCCTCCCCAACACTACCATGACCCAGTTCAACCTTACAGATCTGTCTAGACCGGAGAACATACATAGGTACATATAAGAGCTCATGGTTTTCATGACAGATAAACGCCTCAGGAACAGTAGTAGGAATAGCGATATCATGGTAGGGGGATGGTTGGGGAAGGGGCATGGGGAGAAAGGGGGAACACATCACAAGGTTGGATATATAGGCCCTTCCAAAGGCAATGAATTACAGAGATGTAGGTCAAGGGAAACAATAGACAGCTTAAGATACAAAATAATAATAACAATATAAAATATATCAAGGATTCATGAAGGTGGGAGGGGAAAATAGGGATTTATACAAAGGGCTCCAGTAGAAAATGTTTTGGAAATGATGGCAATATATGTGTAAATATGCTTGATACAATCAATGTATAGAATGTTATAGGAGCTGTAAGAGCCCCCAAAAGCAAAGTCACTCCTAAGGACCCCAGTTGCTTCCTCTGTACCCCAACCTTGAGTCATGCACATCTTAATCATCCAAATAACATACTTGCTTTTCAATACTTTACATTGAGATTTACCCAATGTAACATGCCATTGGAGCTCTTCACTGCTGCTTCCATGAGCATTGGTTGTGGTTCCAAGCGAGGTGAAGCCCTGACAGCTTTCACTGCTTCTCTGTGTACCATGATGCTTTATTTTTGTGAGGATGTTTGCTTTCTTTGAATTAGGTTTAATCCTTAATCTTCGCAAGATTTTTGCTTCAAGCCCTCCTCACTTTCAGAAAGCAAGATTGTGTCCTCTGCCTCCAGAAGATTGTCAGTCAGCCTTCCTCCAATCCTGATCCTCCATCCTTCTTCATAAAGTCCATCTTCTTTGATTGTTTATTCAGCCTAAAGGTTAAATAAATATAATGCGACTATGTCACCATTTCTGGGTCTTGAACGATGCAATATTCCCTTCTGTTCTTACAACTGGCAACTCTATCAACCGTCATCCGTAATTATTGACTGCCCGTAACACAGTGTTGTTTTTCCTTTGACATGATGATACCAGTGTATATGATTAGACTTTGTGTTATGTGTTAAAATATTTTATAACTCATTTGAAATTCTGTTAGTAATGAAGTTGGAAGGATGATCATGGAAAATTAGTATTCTCTAAAAAGTATTAATAAAATTTAGCTGCTTAAGTTTATATTATATGTATTTTATAAATTTACTGAAGCTATTCACTGACACTGTCACCTCACCTCTCCTTCTTTCTGGATAGCTCACTATTCTTGACTAACGTGATGTCACGTGCTCTTAGTTTTCTTCCTGTCTTTATGACAGCACAATCTCAATATCTTTTTTGTACTTTGTACCTATTTTTCCACTTCTATGTCTCCTAAATCTTTATTCTCCTCAGATATATAAATGTCCTCCTATAAAGAGGAACAACAGTCTCAGAAACATACAGAACCAGTTCTGCCTTGTCCTGCAGGGTTGCTCTGAATCAGCATTCCCTCAATGGCAATGAGGTTGAGTCTTCTAGTAAGTGCTTTTCACAGTCTCCTACAACTTAATCTGTTAACCATATCTTTAATTACTTCCCCATCCCAAATTTCCTCAGTCTATTGGAGTTCCGCAGTCAGTCTCTTAGTAGACTAAAGCCTATAGCTAATGAGTTGATACTGACTCAGCGTGACCTTATGGGACAGAGGAGAGCTGTCCCTTTGCTTTTCCAAGCTGGGAAATCACTATAGGAGAAGGTAGCTTCATCGTTCTCTTTTGGATCAGCTACTGGGTCTGAATGGCTAGCCTGGTAGCTAGCACCTCAGCTCTTAGCCCGCAGCACCACCAAGCTTCTTGCTTACTAGACTAGACAGCTCTAAGGTGATGTTGCAGATGCAGCTCAAACTCAGCATGTAAGAAACAGGGCTGCAGCTTCATGCTACAACCATGTTGAATGAGCAATCGTTCCTAAAGATATCACGCACTCTTTGCATTCTTTTCTATTTCTAACATACATCTCTTTCAATTTATTTATTTTTCTTGTAATTTGGATACAAATTTACAGAGAAAACTAGTTTTCCATTCACCTCTGTTGTGGCATTGACTATAATTCCAACAATGTAACTCCTTTGCAATGTAAGGGTAAGTCAGAAAGGTTTGGCAACTGGGCTTCTTGTTCATACAAATGTGCATTTATTTCAAACAAAGTATGTTAATTAACTTTGTGGTGAAGTGAAGTTACTTGATATGGTTCTTCTATCCATGCCCTTGTAACTCTTACCCAATGATTGGTTGGAGCCATGCAAAAAGGGTGTCTAAAACACTAATAGAAGGGATTGATTGGCTTTAAAATTCCTTTGGATATGTAAATGAGCAGAAAGAGAGATAATCAAGACCCAATTTAGAAAGACAAGCCACTTAGGGAACTTGCGCAAGATCCCTACCTCTGAGGCGATGGAGGCAACAGAGGTCCTGCCACCCAGACCATGAGACAGAGAACAGGAGCAGCATTGAGACCACTATGTAGTGCAGAGGAGCAGCACTGAGCCTGTGAGGCAGGCCACTGGGTACACTGGTTCCCAGAGCACCGCAGAGGTCAATGGATCACATGTTGAGATAATGAGAACCAGTGAGAGGAAGGGCTGGGAGCTTGGCTAAGAAGAAGAATTGTAAAACAAAACAAAAACCCTTAGCATTTTATAACCTGTTGTTGTTAGGTGCTATCAGTTGGTTAGGACTCACAGTGACCTATGTACAACATCATAAAACCCAGCCCAGTCCTGCCCCATCCTGACAACTGCGCCCATGGATGAGACTAAGCATACTATTCTTTTCTAAGGACAGATCTCACCTGATAACACGCCCAAAGAATGTGAGATGAAGTCATATTTCTAAGTAGCAGTCTAGCTGTACCTCTTCCATGACAGATTGGTTTGTGCTTTTAGAAGTCCTTGGTACTTTCAATATTCTTCTCCAACACTATAATTCAAACGTTTAATGCTTGAGGTATCAGTGGTAGATACAGATGCAGTTGGGGTCTTTGACAGACGCAGACCCTTATTGGTGAGTAACAGAGAAAACCCCTACCCTGGAATATTCAAGGTAAGCTCTGCTATGCTCTGCAGAAAAACAGCCTTTAACCTACTGGGCTACTGGGCCTCAGTGGAGAGTGGAGAGTGAACACCTCAACATACACCAACAATCACCATGTAGCCTGAGAGTTTTTCAGCATGCCCTGAGCGCTGCCTGGTCCAGAATAACGAAGTTGGACATGCACGGCAGCACTCTGTCATTAAATGGAAGTGGTATATACAAGACCAGGCTAGAGCAGGATCTGAAGGTACAAACAAACGGCATGAAGAAGTAGGCTAAAGTCCTATGGTCTCCACTCCTGCCAGCATACTATCTTTTTCCCCAATCTTAACTTATGATTTCATGTGGAGTGCCTTATGATCAGCTGACTGAGAAACAGGAAATGCAGGCTTGATTTACTGATGGTTCTGCATGGCGTGCATGCATCCTTCAAAAGTGCACAGCAGCAACACTGTGTAGCCCCTCTCTGGGACCTTGCTGAAGGAACTGGTGAAGGGAGTTCCTCCTAGTGGGCAGAATTTTGAGCAGTGCATCTTGGAGCTTGCTTAGAAGGAAACATGGGCAAATGCACAACTTTATATTGATTCATGACTATTGCTAATGGTTTAGCTGGAGAGTCAGGGACTTGAAAGGAGTATGATTGGAAAATTGATGACAAAGATGTTGTGGGGAAGAAGTATGTGAAAAGGCCTATCTGAATGTCTCATTTGAATGCTCAAAAGAGGGTTACCTTCCCATGCAGAGGAGGATGTTAAGAATCAAGTGGATAGGATGTCATGTTCTGTAGAAATCAGTCATTCTCTTTCCTCAACAATTCCTGTCATTGCCCAAAGTGACAAAATATCCATGGTGGCAAGGATGAAGGTTAAGTGTGTGCTCAGCAACACAGACTCCCACTCATCAAGGCTGATTTGGCTACTGCCACTGCCGAGTGTCTGATGTGCTGACAGCAGAGAACAACACTGAGCCCAAGATATGGGACCATTCCTTGGAGAGATCAACTTGAAACCTGGTGACAGGTTGATTACAGATCTTCCTTCATAGAAATGACAGTATTTTATTCCAACTGAAATAGATACTTACTCTGGATTTAGCTTTGCTTTCCCTGCACACAATCCTTCTGTCAATACTACCACTCATAAACTTACAGAATGTCTTATCCATGAGAAGCTTACACAGACCATTTCACAGCAAAGAACTGTGGCAATGGGCCCATGACGATAGATTCCACTGGTCTCCCCATGTTCCACTGTCCTGAAGCTGTTGAGTTGATGGGAGGATGGACTAGATTTCTAAAGACACAATTACGATGCCAGCTAAGTGGTGAGTTGTTGCTGGGCTGGGGAATGTACTCCAGGAGGCTGTATATGTCCTAAATCAGCACCCAGTATGTGGTTCTTTTTCTCCAATAGCCAGGGTCCATGGAGTCCAGGAACCAAAAGTTTAAATGTGAGTGACATTACTCACTATTATTTCCAATGACCTATTCATAATACTTGTGCTTCCTTTTCCTGTAGCCATATGCTCTTATGGTCTGGAAATCTTAGGGAGGAATACTCCACTGGAGATAAAGCATTGATTCCATTGAACCGTGAGTTATGAATGCCTCCTGGCCATTTTGGATACCTCATGGATCAACAGCCAAAGGAGAGTGTTAATGTTCTGAGTGGGATGATTGATCCTGATTGCCAAGGGAGAATTGGGTTGGCATTGCCTAATGGAGGTATAGCAGGGTATGTGTAGAACCAGGATATCCCTTAGACTGTCTCCTTAATATTACTCTGTCCTGTGATTTAAGTCAAGAGTAGACTGTAGTAACCTGATTCTGACATTAGGATTGGGTCACCCCATCAGGCGAACGAACAACATGATCAGCTGAGAGTAAAGGGAATTTACTAGCCAAGAGTAAAGGAAATAAAGAATGAGTAGTCGAAGATGGTAGTTCTTAATACCACCGACAGCCATGTGATCAGTTACAGAAATAGCGATTTGTTGGAAATGTTTTCTTTGTATATGTGTATTAAATAGTTTTATTTTGTTTAGTTATAAAATATAAAATTTAAATGGGGTGAGTGCATTTTTTGGTTCTGTGCATATTAGTTATATAATATTAGCTGCAAGTATGACTTTATTACTGTCTTTGTTTGTAGACTATATAGCAGTGGTTCTCAGCTTTCCTAATGCTGCGACCATTTGATACAGTTCCTCATGTTGTGGTGACCCTCCAACCACAAAATTATTTTCGTTGCTACTTCATAACTATAATTTTGCTACTGTTATGAATTGGGGGGCCCCTGTGAACAGGTCATTAGACCCCCCAAAAGCGGTTGCAACCCACAGGTTGAAAAATGCTGATGTATTATTTAAGGAGATACTAAGCTGACAAAGGGGTGAACTGTGATAGGTTTGTGTTAAGTTTGCCAGGACTCTCTTATGATACTATCTAACATAGTGTAATCAACTCTGTGAGAGGATCTTCTGTGAAGCATCAAACCAGTTTGTGGAGAAAAGACTCCTTAATTTGATCATAATCTTGATACAATTATGGGAGTTTTCATTCAGAGTTTGGCCTGTCTTATAAATTGACAGTGTGTGGGAACTAGCTCACGTCTATTGCTGAATTTGGATCCTGCAACTGGTATGTCAGCCTCCTATTTTATTGTCTGTCCATTCCAGGAGTCATCAGCAGACTGACGACTTTGAATCCATTCAGCCTATCTCAGATTCATCAGCATGGCATGCATCAATCTTTGCTCTTCCTACTTCATTTCCTAGCATCCTGTTAATCAACCTATGTAGTTAAAGAGTCAAGAGAAGTCTTCTGCTTGCATCTGATACACATACTTGAGCCAGAATTGACTTGCTCACTTTTACGATTATGTGAGCCATTTCTTGTTATAAATCTGTATCAATACACACTGAACTGCTAATGCCAAGGTCAGCAGTTTAAAACCACCAGCCAGAGGGAGAAAGATGAGGCTTTCTTTCCCCCATAAGGAGTTATAGTTTCAAAAACTCCAAAAGGCAGTTCTATGAAACACCGTGTGTTTGTTTGAAACACCTTGTTCTGTGGTGTTTCTGTGAGTTGGAATTGACTCAGTAGAATGACTTTTGACTTTATATATGTACACCTACAAGTGCCAATGATTTTGCGTCTCCAGAGCACCCTGTTGAACATATCCATCCACTCTACGGTCTATGCTCCTTTAGACTCCCGTTCCCTCTGTAGAATGTCCTAAAACTCCAAGAACATTTAAAAGGAACATGGTTTGAGTCCCCTGAGGATGCTAAAACTACAATTTTATACAAATTGTGTAAGTCAACGTGTGCAATCCTGTTTGATGACATTGACCTATGGAATAATATATTTCTATTTTCCCCGAATAAACTGGCTTTGTAAAACAAACAAATAGCTTTGCAGTTGGTAAATTACAAATTTAATTTTAATACAATTTTATGGAATGTAAATTTGAAAAATATTAAAATGGTATCGAAATTGAAAACAAACAAAGAGCACCCAAGCCTATGGGAAGGTTTAGAAAGAGAAACATCATCGTCAGAAATGTATAGACCTAGATGGAAAATATGTGGAGAAACAACAGTTTCATATTTTTATCTTCTCGTTATCTGATGCTAAAACAGTGTTTTTAAAAATGTATCCTGGTTTATGGTATGTATTTAAATGATTTGCCTTGCACATGCGTAGGCACTGGAAAACCTCAAGTTTGTAGGATAAGTAAGCAGTCTATAATCTGAAGCAGAAATTGGTGCTGCAGTTTGGGGACTGAATTTTTTCTTTTGGGATCCTCAGCTTTACTCAAGGTGTTTTACTTTACTGAACAAGGCTCTCTACATTTTCAAGGCTAGTCTCCTTTTTTTAAAGCAGTGTTTCCAAAATCAGGCAACATCACTCCATGGGGGACACTGGAATGATCCAAGGAAGCTGCAAAAACAGATACCTACACTTTATCGTGGATTATGGGCTACAGTACAAAAGTTTTTAATAGTCAAGGGAGTGCTGAGTATTTTATTTTCTGAAACAAGGTGACAGGCCAGATAAGGTTGGGAATCTAAAATGATATAAAGTCAATGGATTATTGTATTAACCACAGCTACAAAATACTTTTGTACAAAATAAGATTATTGGTTGACTCAGGCGCTATAGACTACTTAAACTGACATACAAAAATAACCATCACATTAGTCTAAAATAAACGTTCCCTATCAGCTTCTGATAATTAAGTTTTTGGTATTAGATTACTATGCAGACAATCCAGGATTTTCTTAGAATTCCCAAGTAAATTAGCTTCCAAAATATTTGAATATTTTTCTGTTTTCAAGGCATTGAAAAATTGTGCTTGCATATTTTAATTGACGCAGCCTCATTAAAATTCAATTTTTAAATTAAATTAATTTCAGATATTGTGAATTAATATTTTCTTCTTGAGAATGGAGCAAAGGAATATTTGTTACTGAAATATTTAAAATGTAGAATTTGATGTTTTAACATTGTATAAAGTCATGTGCATATCATAACTAAGAAAATGAATCGATTATCTTCAAAAAATTTCTATTGCTTCATTGTAATTTCCTCCCACCCTATTATTTTTAATTCTATTCATCGCTATATATTAGTTTTCATTATCTACACTTGTATATAAATGAAATCATGCAGCATACATTCTTTTATTTTAAGTACAACTGTCTAGATTTACATATACTTTTGTACATATTGATTGTTAATTCCATTTATTGTTGTATAGTATTTAGTTGTATGGAAGTATCATCCTGTTAATTCCATTTATTGTTATGTAGTATTTAGTTGGATGGAAATATCACCCTGTTATTATTTATTCATCTGTTAGTGAGTACTTGGGTTGTTTCCAGTACAAAGCAATATAAATAAAGTTCTTATGAGCATTGTTTTAAAAGTTTTTATATACTTATATTCTTTTATATAGGCAATTATATTGGTCATTATTACAGATATCATATCATTCCATAGTTCAGTTACATCAAGCAATATTGTACAAATGCTACCACAGTTTCAAAGCATCCTTTTTTTTCTTGAACTCCTTGTATCCTCCCACCCCCATTACCACTCTACCCCCATAAACCCTTATTATACTTTCTGTCCCTGTAAGTTCCGTGTACTGAAAAACAATGACCATAATGACAAATATTCAAGAGGGACACCTCCAATGACAAAACACATCTTAAACCAAAATATGAACAAACAGAAAACCCTCTCTTTTATCTTTGACCTGTCCCTCTAATGTGGATAAAAGGAAATAACCTGAGGCTTATTTTCTATGTAGATCCCACAAATGTATCTTGGACTCCTTCTGACATCCACAGCCTTCTGCAAACCTGATTCTCACAATTTAGGCTCTGATACTATTCCTCCCTTTGACTTTGGATTATATGATTTTTAAATCCATCAGCCACTGATGGTGGTGTGCTTCTTCCATGTTCTCTTAGTGACATCTCACTTAGATGGATGCCTCTGTGGAAACAAGCCTTTAAGAAGCATTTTCATATGACACCCAGGCACCATATAATTTCTTCACCATACTCTTCTATAGCTACCATAACTTCTGGGTTTTCTTCCATTGGGCAGGGTCATGAAGTAAGAATTAATTGTACTTAAGTTGGATCCAATATTTAATATAAACCCAAAACTCATTCCTGGATCTATGTTTGTTGTTTTTACAAATCAGCTTTTGGGTGCCATGCAGAATCTTCATGTGATTTTGTGGTAGAGAGTCTTATGGACCATCCCCTGGGGCATTAAGATCTTCTATTATTAATGTCTTTGAATAGCCTCTGGTGAATTTTTAAAATTTAAAACTATCACAGGTGATTCCTTGAGTTTTTAAGG
This sequence comes from Tenrec ecaudatus, assembly GCF_050624435.1. Classification (NCBI taxonomy): domain Eukaryota; kingdom Metazoa; phylum Chordata; class Mammalia; order Afrosoricida; family Tenrecidae; genus Tenrec; species Tenrec ecaudatus. The sequence continues at coordinate 317,378 of NW_027459348.1, forward strand.
TATAGAGAAGAGGATGGTTAAAATGCCTTTCTATAGTTGTTAGAACAAGCAGTGCTTTATTTGGGGGGGGAGATTAAACTTTTTAAAAATATTTTTATTAGGGGCTCATACATATCACAATCCATACATACATCAATTGTGTAAAACACATTTGTACATTCATTGCCCTCATCATTCTCAAAACATTTGTTCTCCACTTAAGTCCCTGACATCAGGTCCTCATTTTTCCCGTCCATCCCCACTCCGCCCTCCCTCATGAAACCTTGATAATTTATAAATTATTATTTTTGTCATATCTTGCCCTGTCCGATGTCTCCCTTCACACACTTTTCTGTTGTCCATCCCCCAGGGAGGAGGTAACATGTAGATCCTAGTAATTGGTTCCCTCTTTCCAACTCACCCTCCCTCTACACTCCCAGTATCACCACTCACACCACTGGTCCTGAAGGGACCATCCACCCTGGATTCCCTGTGTTTCCAGTTCCTATTTGTACCAGTGTACATCCTCTGGTCAAGCCAGACTTGCAAGGGAGAATTCGGATCATGATAGTGCGGGGGAGGAAACATTTAGGAACTTGAGGAAAGTTGTATGTTTCATCTTGCTACATCGCACCCTGACTGACTTGTTTCCTCTCTGAGACCCCTCTGCAAGGGAATGTCCAGTGGCCTACAAATGTGTTTTGGGTCTCCACTCTGCACTCCACCCCCCCCTCATTCACTATGGTAAGATTTTTTGTTCTGATGATGCCTTATACCTGATCCCTTTGACACCTCATGATCGTACAGGCTGCTGTGCTTCCATGTGGGCTTTGTTGCTTCTGAGCTAGATGACTGCTTGTTTACCTTCAAGCCTTTAAGACTCCAGACGCTTTATCTTTTGATAGCTGGCCACCATCAGCTTTCTTCACCATATTTGCTTGTTTACCCTCTTTGTCTTCAGCGGTTGTGTCGGGAAGGTGAGCATCATAGTATGCCAATTTAATAGAAGAAAGTATTCTTGCATTGAGGGAGTACTTGAGTGGAGGTCCAATGTCCTTCTTCTACCATAATACTAAACCTGTGAATATATGCATATAGATCTATTTCCCCATCCTCATACATAAATATATTTGCATATGCACATGTATTTAACTAGACCTCTCTAAATGCCCTTTGACCCCCAGCTCTTTCCTCTATTTCCCTGGACTTTCCTCCTGTCCCACTATCATGCTCAGACCCCATCAGGGTTTCAGCAATTCCTCTTTGTTACATTACCCTTGATCATGCCTTACCAGGCCTCCCACACCCTCCTCACCACCAATTTGGATTACTTGTTGTTCCCTTGCCCTTGGGTTTGTTAACATCACTTCCTTCCCTGCCCCTTCCCCTCTCCCATGTCCCCTGGAACTGTCGGTCCCATTGTTTTCTCCTCCAGATTGTTCATCCAGCCTATCTTAGACAGACCTTCAGAGATAATAACATGCACAAAAACAAGACAGAGCAAAACCAAGCAACAATATACAACAAAACAATGACAAACAAAACACAACAAAAAAAAGCTTGTAGTTAGTTCAAGGATCATTTGTTGGCCTTTACGAGTGTTTTCCAGTCCAGTCTGTTGGGGCACCGCGCCCTGGCCCCAAAGTCCACCATTCACTGGGGATCTCGCCACTCCATTACCTTGATGTTCTGTTACACCTCCTTAGTGTTTTGCCTCGGTATGGAGGGATCAGTTCGGGTGCAATTCACACACTGTGTCTCCGGTGTTGTGCCCTGTAGGGCCATGGGTCAGTGAGGGGCGTCATGTCTCATAGTGGGGCTGGCCATGTGGTCCTCTCTGTGAACATTCTGCTCTAATTGGGGTCATCGTCCTCAAGGCCTGGTGGCTCAGGATGTGCTCCACTCTCTCTTCCTCCCCTTTCATCTGCTTCTGTGTGCTCTGACCAGATATGTCCGTCTCAAGGAGCTGCATATTCAATGCTGTCTTTTGAAATAAATTCTTCTGGGGGAGGGGCAGGTGTCCACTTAGTAGTTGGGATTGGGGCCGGCCCCCCAGTCCTCTCCACTGGTTCCCTACTCCATGCTGGCATGTTGCATTCACATCTTGCAGCTTGGGTTGAAGTGTGGTCCTTCTTTCCCTGTGGAGATATAAGCAATACCCTCCCCTTGGGTAGGTTAGTACCCTGTGCCCCAGCTACCCATTTCTTTTTATTATTATTGTTATTTTTTTCCTTGATCCACCTCCTTTTTAGTTGTATACCATGTGTATCCCTGTATTTGATCTGGTTCCTGCCATATTACCTGGTCCTCATACTGTTTTGCAGCTTCTCTTTTTTTGACATAGGCTCCTGAGAACCATGAGGACAGAGACTTGTGACATCTTCATTTATATTCTACAGGATAATAGGCATACTACCTTGCTTAATAAGCATCACTAAAAGAATAAATGAGAAGCTCTCTCTTAACACCGAAGTATACCAGTGAAGAAATAAACTCTGTAGCCCAGCTGAGTATCCAGTTTGCAAGAGCTCAGAGTAGTGGCGATGTCCATAGGTACTGGTTCTTTCTCTCTCCCCTAATTAATACCCTAAGGGAGCGCAGCCTTACTGAGTAGGCGCTGGGGATGGGGGCAATGGGGGCACGAGGACACAGCGCCTTCCCTGGAATTATTGAATGCCTGCAAGACTGACATGCATGCAATTTTGTATAATGTGGAATAAAATTAATTTTATGAAGACATCTGAAAAGGAATACTCAAGGTATAAAAATTACTACATGATCAATATTTCATAAGCAAAGTGTTGTATATTATTCTTTTTGAAACCTGGAAAAAAAAGAACCCATAAAAGTCATTTCCCGCCCCCCACTATTTCCCTGAACCTGTGTTTAGCTAACACAGTGGTGAATGTGCACGAATTAATTGGAAGCTTTCAAGAATCTTACAGAAACAAGTACATTATCCCCCTGAGCTTCTTAGGCTTCCTAAAGGTTCACTTTCTAATGTTGGGGCAGGAACTTGGCTTCTGAATATAAAGTACAGTGTGTAAACACTACTTCCTTGGTGAACACACGCTTTATGGAATCGTGACAAAGACTGTGGTGGTTAATAAACGCTCCCAGTAGCTCCTCATAGCGGGTGCTGATCACGTGCTGGCCTCCTGAGACAGTTGGCGAGCCTATCGGGGTATAAAACTCTATGAAATAGGGATGTTTACATTTTTGCGTTGGAAAGAAAAGGTTACATTAAATATAGAAGAGTGCATGCTACTCTGGAGACGTTAAAATGCCCAAGTGCGCAATGTAGACATGTGGTCTAGAAGTTAATTAAGCCACAATTAACGGAGTGGTGATAGTATGTAACTTTTAAAATATTGATATTTCTAGTCTCTATTTCCTGTTAGAACAGGGCTCCAACAACCCAGACAGAAAAGGAGCACATTCCTTATGATTAGAAAGGATTTTCTTCATCATTAGATGATGGGAAATTGATCGTTTTTATAGCCTGTCAAGAGACCAAGTCGTCATTACCTGGAGGGAAACACTTAAATCATCTGAAGACGGGGATTCTGCTCTGAAGGGAAGTTTGAGTTGACTGCTGGATATTTTAAGTCCCGCTCCCCAGATGGCCTGGTGAGATGTGCCGCAAAGCTGACAGTTTACAGCCTTGGGGTGGGCCGATTAGATTGGAAATGTATAGGAGGGAAGCTTGTCAAGGAAATTCAAGGAGCAGAAATGATAGGTCCTAAAGGGAATTCTAACCTGGTCCCAAGATTGAATCATAAATGCTTACATTTCATGAGCTTACACAAGTGTGCAGAAATAAGGAGGAGGGCACAAAAGAAAGGGAAAAAATGGTCAAACTTGTGGGAGGAAAAATATATCAGAAGACTCATAAAATTTCTGACTTGTCCGGCTCATCATTTATTGATTTGTGAATAAAATTTTGAAGAATTTTGGTGGTAAAAGAAACTTTTCCCAGACACATCTTCAGTGGATATCCTGGGAGCTGAGTGTGGCATGGCTTTAAAATTCTCGTTGTACGGGAAACAATCTGCATCACAAGGAATAGAAATACTTTCTTGCTTCTCGTGATCGGCTACAGCAGTCTGTCCCGGGCAGGCTGAGGATGTAGGCAGTTCTTACAGTTCTCTTGTCAAAATCGCAACTGGTAGGAGACGACTTATAGAGGGGATGCCTTCCTCGGAGGACCAGGCTACCATTGTATTTAAGCTTGTGTTGCGGTGAATAGACCGAGTCCAGGGCAATATGTGTGGCTGGGGGTAACTGTTCACAATCCAGAGCGCCACAGGCCGAGAATTTTGCATGGATATAGATGCCTTCTTGAAGGCTTATTTATATTTGTTCAAGTCACTGGTTGTTGTTAGCTTCTATTGAGTCCCTTCCTGGTCACAGCAACTCCGGAACAACAGAATGAAAGACTCAGGAGCCCTGCGCCAGCCTCCCCGCTGTTCTGTTTGAGCTCCCTCTTGCAGCCACAGGTCAATCCATCCTTTACAACTGTCCCTCCCCTTTACCAGCATCGTGTCCTTTTCCAGACACTTCTGTCTCCTGACAACAGGTCCAAAGTGTAGCAGATTTCGCTTGCCGCTCTCAATTCTAAAGAGCATCTGGCTGTACTTGATCTAAGAGAGTCTTTTCTTCTGGAATTTCATGATACCGTCAACATTTTTCATCATCATAACCCCAATCCAGCCATTGTTCTTCTGCTTTCTCTATTCATTGTCCACCTTCCACAGGCACACGAGCCGACTGAAACACCGTGGCTTAAGGGAGGTTTGTCTTAGTCCTCTAACTGACATCTTGGCTCTTTCTCATTTTAATGCAAACTTTGAATCAGATTTGCCTCATTTGGTTTATTATTTAATTTCTTGGCTTCCCTTTCTATGAGCTTTGATTTGGTATCCCAGGAAAATAAGATCATTGATAACACTGATCGTCTTTTCGTTTATTGTGATGTGGTTTATTGGTACTACTGTAAGGGTTCTTGTTTCTTTTGCATTCAGTTGCAGTCTGTACTACTGAAGGTCGCAGTGGTTAATATTCATTAGCAAGTGACTCAAGTCCCCATCACTTCCTGAAGCTAGACTGTGTGCATACCGTGGGTGGTTAATCTGCCTTTCTCTAATCCTGATGCTGAAATTTTCTTCCATCTAGTCCATCTTCTCAGATTATTTGCGCAACATACAGATTGAATAAATCCAGTAAAAGGTTGCGCACCCAACATATGCCGCTCCTGTTGAAATCAACCCATACTCCCTTGTTCTTTATGAATGCTGCCTTTTGGTCCTTGTACTGGTTCTGCATGAGCACCAATAAATGTTTTCAGGCTCCTTCTTCACAATGTCATCTGTAGTTTTCTATGATCCACCTAGCCATCTTTGCTACATGTAAACATCTTTCTGGTCTTCTGTTTCCAGCCCAAGATCCATATATTATCAGCAACAATAGGCCTGGTTCCCCATCGTCTTCTGAAGCTGGCTTGAATTTCTGGTAGCCCCCTGTCAATGTAAACCTCTATTTTCAAATGATCTTTGGCAACCATTTTCTTGAAAGTGATATTAATTATATTTTTTGTTAATTTCTACATTCTACATTCAATTTTACATTCTTTAGAATTGTTTACTCTTATGGCAGATACATATTTCTTCCTGTACTTTGGCTAGTTAGCTCACTACCAGATTCTTGGCACAGACTGGAACCGTATATACGCAAGTATAAGCTGACCTGAATATCCAGCAAGGTACCTAATTTTACCACAAAAACGGCATTAAAAATGTGCTGAGAAGCTCGGCTTCTACACGAGTATATGCAGTAAGGACTTCCAGAGTTAGGTGATTTGCAAACATATTTTGATCGGTGTCTTTTCAGCTCCCAGGAGCCTGGGTTTCACCCGTGTCTTCAGTGCTTCTGCCTTCAGTACAATCAGTTCTTGGTCATACTCTACCTCTAAATGATTGAAACCAAACCATTATTTCTCTTATGTTGAGTCTGTGTACCTTTTATCTTCTTTTTATGCTTCCTGTATCATTTGATATTCTGCCCAGAAAAAATAAATCCATGTTATTAAGTTAATTGCAACAGGGGCACCCTCTATTGAGTTTCCCAGGCTATGAATTTTTACAGGAGCAGGTAACCTCATCTGTCTCCTGGGGAATGGCTGCTGGGTTTGAACTGCCAACCTTGTACTCTGAAAGCCAATGATTGCAAATCAAGCCTTGAATTTATCTCACTTAGAAGATAATCTATTATACGTATACAATCAAATCTCTATATAGGCTCACTCCCATTGAGTTGGTTCAGACTCACAGCAACTGTGTAGGACAGGGTGGAACTGCTCATGTGGCTTCTGAAGCTGTAACACTTTATTGGAGCAGAAAGCCTCATTTTGACCCTGAGCAGTAATTAGTGGTTTTGAACTGTTAACTATGCAGTTAACAGCCAAACACAAAACCTCTATGCCACCAGGGTTCCATATATAACAGTAGATATTACATATTCAACTATAGGATATTAGTGGATATTTTACTTTCAAAACTATCTTTTTATCAGTGACTTTTAATGGGCAAAATATTTATAGAGGCACATATTTACATTTATTGGAGTTAGTTTACACAGACTAATTCAAGCAGATGAACCATCAAGCATTTGTAACAAAGTTAAAAAGACAAACAGGATGGTTCCTGGCAACTGACAACCTTCAATGATTTGAAGGGTGTTGATATTATTTTGGTGAAACCCAAGGCCTTGGATTAAAAAAAGGAAAATAACTCCTTTCTTCCCAGTCGTACCTATCTCTGTACAGTAGAACCCCGGACCTTGACGCTAATCAGTTATAGGAGGAGCATCACGATGCGATGCAGTCGAGCTCTGATTCAGTTTTTCCCACAAGAGACAACTGAGCATGGATTAATCTGTTCTTGACCACCAAGTGTTTACCTTAACCTTACCTTTTTATATCAAACATTACACAGAAATTTCAAAGTGAATGCGTTCAGAGTTAAATTATATAATTTAAACAAGAAACACAACATTTAAAAGTTTCTAACAACTACAGTCTGACCCACACCTTGAGATTGATGAGGATCTGGATCTGTGGACACGGATGTGGAGAGAGAGTCACTGTTTGGGCAAATCAACTGGGAGCTGCTTTTGAGGTGTTTTCCCTTCTTTGCCTTTTTTTTTACTAGGACCTGGCTGGCTTTCTTAAAAAAAGAAAAACATATTCTGTTTAATATGGTCTGTGGTTGGCATTTCCTTATCTGTTTTCTAAAAGGGTTTACTAAATTATCATCAACAATATCAATAACAAGGTTAACCAGTTCCTTATCATGATAATTCTTTTCAAAATACTCTTTTTTTTGAACCCATGTTTTTTTTATTATCTAAAAACAGTACAGAAAGCCACGAAAACTAAGAAAAGAATAGCAAAAACGCTTGGAACGCAGCCGCAAAAGGTTTAAACAAGGCCTAGACTGACAATGCCAGCTAACGCACGTGACCGAACCACGAACTGCTTCCTTTACAAAAATCATGTGCGTCGGGTCAGGTTCTGATGTTTTGTTTGCGCTCTGATGCAAAATGCTCTCTACATTTCGCATCAAAATCCAATTATGTCGCTCACTGATGCAGTCGAGTACCGGGTTCTACTGTAGATAGATTTTAACCTTTTCCCCGGTGAAGCATGTTGATGGCAGCAGTTTCTGTTTTGGGTGCTATTTGTAAAGCATCAGGTAGGCGGTTATTACTGTTATTGTCCGTGTTAGGCGCCATGGAATAGAGTCTATCGTACTTACCCCCAGCCTGGACGTCGCCCAGCCACCATTCGGAGGTTGGAGCCCATGGTTGCAGGCAGTCTGCATCCTGGTTGGCAAGGGTCTTTCCGTCTGTTTGGTTTTGCCTTTCTACCATGCATACGGTGACCTCTTCCAGGACTTAGCTCTTGATAGCAAGATCAAAGTCCATTAGAAATGTCTTGCCAACCTCACTTCTTTGGAACATTTTCAATGCACTTCTTCTAAGCGATCCCTCCTCCTTTTTCTGGTACTGCGGGCTACCTTCCACAGCCTCTCTCAAGTGCCCCCGTGCTTTGGCTTTCCTTACTCAGCGCCGAACTTCCCCTGCCTATGAGGCCACTGGAAATACCAGGACTGGAGTCAGGTGCCCTTGATTTTCAAAGTGATGTTCTTACTCATCCCCATTTGAAGAGGTTTCTGCCGCAAGTTTGTCCTGTGCAGTATGTCTCTTCACTTCTTGACAGCAGTTCCATGAACATTGATCTAAGGAAGATGAAATCCTTGACCACTTCCATCTTTTCTTCATTTATCATGGTTTTATCTACTTGAAAGATCCAGGATTCAGTGTCCCGTGCACCTCAGGCCTTGGCCAGGGTCCCGAGATGCATTCAGAACCCTGGTCAATGTGGTCCATCCAGTGCATACTGGCAAAGGCACTTCCCCCCTCCCCCCCCCCCACCCTGCCGACTGTCCCCCAAAGCATTTCCACTCATTCTTTCCCACACCGGGAAGTCAGGCCTCTCGCTTTCCCTACCGACAGGTATGGCTTGTGTTCCCGGGTTATGTTTGCTCCCTTTCCCTTGCGTTGTTTGTTCCCTTACATTGTTTTCCCATGTGTATGTCTGCTCTCTCTGATAGGGCTGTCTACCCGGCCCTGGGGGGGAGGGGGACCTCATCAAAGATGAACATGTCAGCTTCTTATTAGACACCTCTACCCTCTTGACCCGTTGATCCCAGCTGAGGTGAGGCAGCCTCAAGCCTGGTGACCTTAGGAAATCTAGAACAGAGGGTGTACGGTTCGTTGGCACCGGTCAGCCTCTCTACCAGACTGTATGGCCCTCAGCCAATAGATGAGAGTCCCACAAGTGTGAACTTTGATGCTTTTTCCTCCAGCCGCGGTCTCATAAAGGGCTCGTCCATGCGTGCAGACTAATTTCACTCAGCAGACTGACTTCCAGCTCCTTCCACATCTGAAGGTGTGTCATGGATTCACAGCTGTTTTTTTGGGATGTGTATGGTTCCATTGTTTGTATATACCCGTGTTTCTTTATCCAATCATCTACTGGTAGGAATTTAGCTGTTTCCAGATTCTTGCTATAGTGAACTATGCTGCCATGGAAACGGGGGCCCAAACGTCTGTTGTAATCTGCTTCTTGTTTGCGTTGGGTATATGCCCAGTAATGGTATTGCTGGATCATATCATTTTTCACTTGTTTGGTTTTTTCACAATTGGTTTTTATTCATTATGGTTTATCATATCACATAATTATGATGCAGAAGTAATAGCAGGTATGAATATGGTAAGTTACTTCAAAGAAACAATTCAGACACTTTTATGATGAGTTACATTGTCTACACCTTACCACAATGACATATTACTAGAATGTATTTGCTATTGCTATGTGTTGTCTGTTAATCATCTGTGTTAGGTGTCATCATATCACCTTGACAGTGGCTGTACTTATCTACAAGCCCACCAGCAGTGGATCAGAGTTCCAATCTCACCACACCCTCTCCAGCATTTGTTGTTCTCAGTCTTTTTGTTCTTTTTTTTTTTTAATTGGTCAGTAGTTTTGGGTGTTAGGTGGTATCTTATGATTGTTTTGGCTTTGTTTTATTTGTTTGTTTGTTTTTACTTACTTTATTGGGCTATCTGATGGCTAGTGACCAGAGAGCATTCCTCAGGTGTTTATTAGCCTTTTGAATGTCATCCTTGGTTCTTGCTCACCTTCACAGGGGATCATTAGTTGTTGTTTTTTTATTGTTGTAGATTTTTACATACTGTAGATTTTAGTAATTAGTCATTTGTTTGTTGCGTCATTACTAAATATCTTTTCCCAGTATGTGGGCTCTCTCTTTACTCTTTTAAGGAAGTTTTTTTTTTTTACATTTTATTAGGGGCTCATAGAACTCTTATCACAATCCATACATATACATACATCAATTGTATAAAGCACATCCATACATTCCCTGCCCCAATCATTCTCAAAGCATTTGCTCTCCACTTAAGCCCTTTGCATCAGGTCATCTTTTTTCCCCCTCCCTCCCTGCTCTCCCCTCCCTCATGAGCCCTTGATAATTTATAGATTGTTATTTTGTCATATCTTGCCCTATCTGGAGTCTCCCTTCCCCCTTCTCTTAAGGAAGTCTTTTGATGTACATAAGTGTTTAATTGTTAATAGGTCCCACTCATCTATTTTGTCTTCCATGGATTGTGATTGGTTTGTTATCTCTGATAGCCCATATATTCCCTGCCCTAGGGCACTTTACAATTGCCCCCAATTGTCTCCTGAATGACCCTGATAGCTTTGGGATTTACATTCAGGTCTTTTATCAACCTTGAGCTTATCCTTGTGCATGTGGTGAGATATGGGCCTTGTTTCATTCTCTGCAGGTGCATAGCCAATGTTTCAGCACTGTTTATTCAAGAGGGTATCAGCTTCCCAATTAAAGCCTTTTGGACCATTGTCAAAAATCAGTTGCCTGTATGCAAATGTTTTTACTTCTGTGTTTTCTGTCCTGATCTTTGGTGGGTGTTTCTGTCATTATACCAGTACCAGACTGCTTTGACAGCTGGTACTGGTTTTGAGGTCAGGGAATTCAAGACCACCTAATTTCTTTTTTTTTTTTTTTTGGACTTCTTAGCTTATCCTGGGCTGTTTTCCTCTCCAAATGAAGTTGGTAATAATTTTTTTCCATTTCTTTGAAGAATGATGCTGGGATTTGGATCGGGATTGCACTGAATCTGTAGATTGCTTTAGGTAATACTGATATTTTCACAATATTGAGTCTTCCAATCCATGAATATGGGTATCCTTCCATTTTTGTAGATCCCCTTTAGTCCTTTGGAGTAATCTGTAGTTTTCTTCATACAGATCTTTTATTTTTTTATTAGATTTATTGCTAGGTAACCAGGTTCTGTGCGGCTACTGTGAATGATATTGTTGCCCTGAAATCTTTCTTGGTGTTGCCCCCACTGGAATATAGGAATCCCATTGATTTCTGCTTGTTAATCTTGTATCCTGCTATACCACTAAACTGCTCTGTTGTTTTCAATATCCTATTGTGGACTCTTGTGATTCTCAATATATAAAATCACATTATCTATAAATAGCGACAGTTTCACTTCTAGTTTAGCCACGTGCACTCCCTTATTTCTCGCTGTTGTCTTAGGGTATTAATAGGCTAGGATGTCTAGCACAGTGTTGAATAAAAGTGGCGATAAAGGACATCCTTGTCAGGTTCCCATATTCAGAGGAAATATTTTCAGCTTTTCTCTATTGAGTGTAGTATTGGCTATAGGATTTTTGTATATGGCTTTTACTATATTGAGACTTTTCCCCTCTGTCTTCTTGAAAGTTTTTATTAGGAATGGGTGTTGGATATTATATTATCAAATGCTTTTTCTGAATCAGCTGATTTAATCACATGCTTCTTATCCTTTTTCTTGTTAACATGGTGCTTTACATGCATTATTTTTCAAATATTGAACCATCCCATCATCCCTGGTATGAATCCCACTTGGTCATGATGTAAAAATCCTCTTTTTACAATATACATGTCATTGCCTTTGAATTTGACATCTTAACGTGGTAAATTGTAGGATTGATTCAGAATGGTCAATGCTAAACCATTTCTGGTGACTAATGGCTAGGATATCCATCCTTTTGCTTTCCATTTGATTTCTGAGAACTCACAATTTTCCTAGATTCAAACAACATCACACATCTCATATTAGGGTTATTAATACATATTTGCAGCTTCTGCTCCTCATTGTGAGTCACGCTTCAGCAGCTACTAGTCTTGCAGGCTGCACTCCATCTCCATTATTATGCTCAGCTGTACTTTTGAGAAGGCAGCTCTTCAAGGCATATTTTGAGTGACTTCTAACTTGAGTGGCTCATCATCTTCTGCTATATCTGTGAATATCCCCCTACTAATCATAAGGTTTGCGGTGTATCTCACAATGCTCTGCTACTATTTATAAGGTATTCCACAGCGAATCCCTTAGAAGTTGAGAGCTGATTTCTTCTTTATAGCCTATTCCTAGTCTGGAAACTGTTGAAAACTTCTCACCTCAGGTGATCCTACTGGTATTTGACCCATCTTCTAGCAGTACAGCAACCTGCAATCTACCACAGTACAAGAAACTGACAGCTAGCAGTATTGACAAAGTGATTACTTAATTTTAAACCTAATGCTTGAATGAATGGTCTCTAAAAGAGGTAGACAAGCCTACAGTGATATCGCAGGTGTACCTTAATTTGAAGCCCTGTATGTGGGTGGTTCTTTTCATGTATTTTATCAATTTATCATTTTATCTACTAAAGTAATATAATATGCCTCCCACTTCTTATCAAAGTGTAAAACATACGGTAAAGTAACGTAATATCAGGACTCGCATGGCTCTGTACCTCCCTGCTTCACAATCTTTCTCAAATGATGTGTGTTAAATCGCTGAATGTAACCATTCGTTGCTGGGGTAGAAAAATGTTCAGTATAAGATACATTTTGAGGAAACTAGGAGGTTTTCTATGAATTTATTTGCTGTTTCCAAAATCTACAGTAAGAATGTTGTCTTCAATTCTAGCCCTGTTAACCATTTGTACATTCTTTGTTACCTCTGTGTGAGCCAAAGGCCTATTCAGTACGAAATGACTCTTTAACAGAGGGAAGGAAAGGCCAGGGGGGGATAAAAGATATGTAAACTAATTTTCTTATATATTACCTGTGACCTGAGCAGCATTTTATATATATATATATATTTCATTTCAAAATAACTGAAATAATTTGTTGTTTTATGAAATTATTGTAAACAATGATCTTGTGCTTTCTGATAGCAGAAAGCTTTACAAGTAACGCATGAATTAATATCCACTTATCTAGTCTCTGCTTTTTTGTGTGAAAGTTATGGTGAATAATTTTTTTGCTATTTACTAGATGACTCCATATAGGTAATGTTAGCTGTCAATAGCCGGGTCTTTAGTGTTTTCCTATGTAGATATTTAGACTAGATCAGACTTCCTGGGTCCCTAGCTCTATCACTTACTAGCTTTGAAAACTTGGATAGCTATACAGGCATGTATATATATAATTACATTTATATGCAATGACAGGGTACTAGAGCTCTACACGTATATTTATTTATAAAGTATTACAGTAGCAGATGAACATTGGGCCTCCTAATTAACCCATCTCCTTGATATTTTATATAACTTGTTTATACATATTCTTTTTATTCATGTAATCCATATAGCAAGTCTTTTCATGTTTCATACATATCATAGCACACATCAGGACTTTTTCTTTATGAGTTACAACTCAATGAATGTCTGTATCACATGGTATTTGTCTATTTCTCTGTTGATGGACATATCCGTTTTCCTTGTTTCTATCTTTTGGTTATTGTGGATAACACTGCAATGGACATTGGTGGACAAGTATTTCTTTGATTTACAAAGATTGTTAGCTCAAAGCAATTTGAATGCTGTAGCTAATTTACTATTTTCCCTTTCTACTTTTGTTTCTGTTGTTGGTTTCTGTTCATCTGGCTTTAGCCATCCATCATTACTTGCAACATCACGTTGACTACGTGCCTACCTTTTTGTCCAGATTTTGTTCTGTTATAGTAATGATACTTAATGTGAGTAGGCAGACACCCGTAGTATTTTCCCTGACTTGCTAAGTATTCATATTAACCACATTAGTTATACTTACATTGTTTTATCTGTATTTGAGTAAACATTGCTTCTCAAAGATCTAGCACAAAACTTATGTAGTGAGGTGATATAATATTAATAACTAACACCCATATACGTTGTTTATACGTGTCATGCAGTGGATTCTTACTCATAGCGACTCTGAGAACAACGCAGACTTGTCCCATTGGGTTTCTTAGGCTGCTTGAATGTTAACTGAAAAATCAGCAGTGTGAACTCACCAGCTGCTTAATGCAGCAAAGAGGCATCAATCTACTTCCGTGAAATTCTTAACATTGGAAACCCTGTGCGGCAGCTCTGCCCCAGCCTGCAGAGTTGCTCTGAATTGGTTTGAATTGACAGCCATGGGCAATACTGATGTGAGCAGAGCGCAGGGCTGTGCTCTATGGAGCAGCCAGTAGGTTTGAACTACTGACCTTTTGATCACTAGCTGAACTCTTAACCATGGAGTTATCGGGGTTCCTAACACATGGTGCTTAGTATTTTTAAGATTCTGTTCAAACAATTTGCATTTGTTAATTAATTTAATCTTGGGAGCAGCCATATGAAATATGCACACAAGGAATGTGAGATGAGAGGAGCACTGAGATCGTTGTCCCAGGGATACCTGGACAGTAATTGGCAGACACACTGTTTGAGGCCAGCAGTCTGGTGCAGAGTTTGAACTGTTAGCCAGTATTCCAAAGTCTCCAGTCCCACAACAATTCTATTCCGCATGGAGCCAGGGGTGCATTCAGTAGCTATGTCACTCTACATTTATACTTTATTATGCTTATTAATGTCATATCTTCCTTATTAGTTTATAAACTTATAGTGGAACTAATTTTTATTTACTTTGTAGATGGCTCAGTATGATTTTTATTTCACCCAAATTATAGCTTATTATTGTTCTGAGATATTCTTTCCAAGAATTTTCTATTCTGCAACGATCAGTATTGCATCCATAAAACTTTCAGATCTACAAAACAAATAAAGTTCTTCCAAGTGGTATACGTGTTCTTGCTTTTGTTTAAGGCATATTTTAAAATAAATTACAAGAATACACTGTGTTTTATTGGTGTCAGAAAATTTTGGAATCATATCACTAGGTTCAAATTCTTTTATTTTTTAAATATGTTTTCTACAGGGTGCTGCTTTAATTCAAATGCTGGCTAATTTTATGGGCCATTCAGTGTTTCAAAGGGGTTTGCAAGTAAGTAAATTGCTTTGTTTTCTCTTAAAATTTTTCTTATTTTATGCTATGTAGATGTTTTACAGTTTAAGAAATTACTGATATAAGATTACTAAATGGTATGGAAAAGTTTAAGATGTATAAGGTTAGCATCATCTTTCAATATGAGAAATGAAACTTATAAATACCATGTTCTCAATAGCACCAGAATAAGCTTGAAGTATTGTGTGATTGAGAATATGTTTAATTTTCATTTTAAATTAAAATTGTAAGAGCCCAAATAATTGATATAAAATATTTAGAATGCCTACTTCTCTCTTTTTTCTCCACTGATAAGTTTATGTAAGGTAAGAAGTGATAATAACCTTAGGAAAATATATATATATATATAGATAGATAGATAGATAGATAGAGATTGTTATTTATCTGATGATCATTTAAATTTTTCTTTTTAATTAGAAAATACAGTGCTGTACAAATTAAAGGAATATAAACAATTTTATCAAAATGTATTTGCAGTAGGAAGTATGAGATTTAGGAGTAAATTTCTTAGAAAAAGAGGCTTCTTAATGGCTTTTAAAGTAAATACAAATACAGAAAAATAAAACTTTTACTCCATTGAAATCTGCTAGAGCAAATCATGTTCCTAGCAGCTGTGATTGATGAATTATTTATGATGCATTCTGCTACTTAGAAGTGTCCTTTAAAGTAAATTGATGTTCACCTGAAATACAATTATGCTAAGACAGAGAGAGCTATCAATCTTATCTGTTCTTAGTAAGCTTTCATTTTAAAATTTTAATAAACTACATCTGAGATCAGGTCATATTTTAGTAGTATAATTCTATGTTTACCCCCCACAATTTGTAAAGGTAAAATACAAAGCAAGAGTTAACTATGTTTTGACAAGGCTAGTTATACGTAGCACAACAAAGCAAAACTATAAATTTCCTGAAGAATAATTTCCCTTAGAAAATATTTTCACAGATTTGTTCCAGCAGTGGTTGGAAGTTACTTTACTCAGCTCCTTCCATTAGGGAAACCTTCAGAAGAGCTGAATCCATGGAACCTATTTTGTTGGGGAGAAAGGGTCTGTTCTGATCACATAGTTGGATTTCTCCCTCCTCTCGAGGAGCGCCCTCCAAGAATATCAGAGGAATGTCCTTCTCTACCGCCATTTCTTTGTTTTCCCCATTGATGTTGTAGCATGACAGTTCTTGAAAAAACCTAAACTTGTATAAGAGCAATACAAATTGAATTTGATTTCTTGGTAGCTAGTTGATGTGAAATCATTTTCTGAGTACAGTTTTTGTTCTTTTTCTCATCTGTCTGTATAGATTTGCTCAGCAGATTGAATAATCATAGTTATTTTATTTGGAAAGGATTATTATTTTGCAACATTTTTTGCTTTATTTTGTCATATTTTCCTTAGTATGCAAAATGTGTACATTTTAAATATATCCTTTTATATTGAAGTATATTTAATAGACTTCAGATCAAGTATATCTGAAAAAAACTATTCATCTTATTCTCATTACATTAAACTTGGATATAAAACTTGTTTTAATGTGTTACTTATCCTCTGAAACTTGATTTGGCTTTAATTTTCAAGTAAGGGGCTCTATGTTTGTCCACATTGCATTTTATTTGCATTGTGACATCTCATTGGTCAGATAGATTTGTATCCTTCAGTACTTCACTTTCAGCTTTATTTATACTCATCACTCAAACTGATTTAGTGTATCACCAGCAGTTTGGATTAGTGTACAGTAGATCTCTATGTCGTGGTGATAAATTATCATCTCCTTAGCATGAAGATGTATGGGATACATTTTGAAGATGACCTCCTGAACAGACACTTCATGTCATGATGCTGACGGGTCAGAGTTGATATTAATATGCTTCCTTTCCAAAGGGGCTCAGGGGAGTATTGGTTTGCATGTTGTTGAGACAGCCAAGCCTGGCTGTCAGGGTTTACCTCGGCTGGACAAACGATGAATTCTTTTCATAATAACTATGACTATTTTCTGTTGACAAATAGAATTTTTTCATTTGCAAATAGACACTAGATTATGTTAACAGTTATAGGCAATATAAAATTTAAAATTGTATGTTTTTTCCTTTTTTTTTTTTCGTTCCACCTCCCTACTCTTCTGGTCTCACTCGAGCATGCTCAAGCTTGTTCTGCCATCTGTCTGCCTGCCGGTCTATCTGTCTATCTCTTCTATTTATTCTCTGTTGTTTTATTTTTTGTATTTGCAGCTTTGTCTTCATGGTCCACACATGAAAAACATTACAATGATATTTTCTGTTAATTTTCTATATACCTAAATTTTTCTTTTCTGGAAGTTTCGTGTAATATTTGACAGTAAAATTTTGAGAGAAGAAACATTGAATCCTTTTGTTGTTGAGTTAATATACCACTTATAAACAACATACATATATTTAAAGTAGGTTGCTTATATTTTTCCAAATGTGCACTCTCTATATTGTTCTTAAGATTGCATTTCCCAAAATAATAGCAAACATATTTCAGAAAGCATGACACAATGAAATGAATACAGAGCAAAAATGATAGTCTTATTTATTTAAAAAATATTGGTGGGATTTCTGCAAAACACTAAATCTCCCTTATCCTCTGGTTCCAAAGTTTACAATTCAAAAGTTGAACTAGATAATCTCTAAGAGCCTTTCCATGTTTCATCATCTCTGAATCCAAATTTTATTTAATTTGATTTGCTAGTTAGACAACTTGACTTTCATGTGAAACTAGTGTTCATAATTTGATGTGGAGAAATGTGAATAGATGGGCAAAAATATGCCACTGCTCTTCTTGAAGCTTGATTTAGGTTCTGAATATTAACTCCATTTGACTTCTAGGGCATATAATACCTTAATTTTAGTCCATCAGACCAGCATTTATTGTTATGGAGAGTTTTGATAGTGACTTATTTCTTTTTGTCAATATTTGACATATATATTTGTTTGATTTTAGTTACCTAAAATCATTTCATGATTTGCTATGGATAATTTACATTTTCATAGTTAAGACTTTATCTGTCTTAAATTATGTTTTCGAAAAACTAAACAGTGCTTGGTGAATTTTACTGGATATTCTATCTCAATGATATTCCTTTTTAACCTGACAGGACACCTTCTTAAGTACCCATCTTTGAAGGTTTGCTTCAGGAAACCATAGCTGGTATATAATGCAGTAGCAAAGCATAGCAATATCATTCTAATATTTCAAGCACAAAGGGATTTAGCATAGAGAATATGGGTTTTATAAAACAGTTGGGAGGGATAAAAGAGTAAAAATGGGGAAGACTTCATAAAATCAAAACATTCAGGAAACACTATAAAATAACACTCATTTGCTTAGTTGCCAGCCGTACACCTGGAAGCCACCAGCAGTACCTTCTTCTGCACTTGACTAAGGGAAGTGTTTCTTTCTTAGTGCCTTCCCGATAGCTTGTGCCTGCTTCTCACCTGACAGACATTTGCCTTGGAGCCAATTAGCAAGGGATTCTGAGAAATGTGGCACCCAGGCCTCCAGCCTGCACAGTGCTCAACAGGGTATAGAAGGTAGCAAGGGGACAGGTGAGCTGATGACAGACAATTGAACAAACGTAATCGATCCATTTTGTTGTTGTTTTACTTTAGTGATTTTATTATTATTTGTACTATATATGTAGCTTTTTGTATTACGATACAGAGCTTTTTTATTTTCTTTTGTTACTTTAGTGATAGCTCCATTATTTTTGTTCCTTCCCTAATCATTGTATTACTTACTGCAGAAACATGTTCCCGTTTCCACCGGGTTTGTAATCTCCAGGCCCCTCTGGGGAGGGACTGGACTGGCTTGGTGGTGTCAGGGTGAATCAGTACTGGTATGATATGTCTGAAATTTCCAACTATCTAATTATGACACTTCTAAAATAAGCGCTGACGAAAAAAGACAGGGGAATTGACTATTATAAAAGTTTTCTGTTTTTAATTAACTTAATATTTTATACTTCTGGTTTACGCGATCGAAACTGTTGGCTCTTCAGTCTACTCCCTTCACCCCCCTCCTACTAGGATATGATAAATATATGGAGAAGGAATTAAGCAGCAGTTTTTCTAAATTACATTTAATTTAAAATCAAATATGCACGGGACAAAAAGCCCATCTGGAAAGTGAGCCAGTATGGCGTCCCAACCTGTATGTCTTCCTTACTGTAAGTGTCTGTCCAGTGAGAATTGTTGTTAAAAAAAATTACTGCAGGCTGTGTTCCCAATGGAGACTTAAATAGAGTTAGTGAAAACGCAGTAAAGAATTAGCAATAACTAGAAAGTCTCCTTGCACGTCGGGAACAAGTTATGCATCATATAATGCTACCTTTGAGGCCTCATTTTTGACTGTGTTATGCATATATCAAACAGCTTCCTAGACCAGTCTGTGAAGAGAAACTCGAAGCATCACTTTGGGAGGTCTGTATTCGTTCTCTACCGATCACAACACCCCAAACTCGTGCCGTAACCTCATTACTACCCTTTCCGCGCGTGGACAAGTTTCCGTGCTCAGTGCTGTTTTCCTTTCTTTCCCCGGGGTAACTGGAACTATAAATGTAATGTAAGTGTGCTCCTCTTTCGCCTCTCTATAAATTCTTGGTGATTGGACATGTCCCTCTGCAATGTCTCTTGCAACTCAAACCTTCAAATCCATTACAAATATTATCAAACAACATCCTTTGGTAATAGTTACATCTCTAATTTGCCAGAGTCTGTGCGGTTTCCATGCACACGCCTTCATCATTACGCAGAGGAAGCAGTGTATGAGGTTAACGTGG
Source organism: Tenrec ecaudatus (assembly GCF_050624435.1). Classification (NCBI taxonomy): domain Eukaryota; kingdom Metazoa; phylum Chordata; class Mammalia; order Afrosoricida; family Tenrecidae; genus Tenrec; species Tenrec ecaudatus. Next base: position 337,113 of record NW_027459348.1, read on the forward strand.
GGGTGGGATGGGGGACGATCAACAAAGCAGGACAAACGAACTGGGATCTACTGCCTTTGTGCCATTCTTTCTTCCTAATTTGAGTCCGTTTAGTTCAGATCCTAGTTCTAGAAGAACTCGCAGGATTACTTTTAAAGTAACCAATTCAGGTGCTGATTCTTTGGACTTTTAAAATTACACGAGTCCTTTTAACTTCATTTATATTTGTTTTAATCTCCCTAATTACATTTTCTCTTGTTTTTCGCCCAGTAATAAAATAGTAAAGCTATAATTATAGGATCCTTAGATAACATTGATTGGCCCAGTAGCTATTACAAAAATAATTAGTATGTAATACTATTGCTTTTTCCTTTCAAACAAGACAATAATGTTTTAATGATTTGGGCCTGGTTGTACCATTCTTCATGTTGTTATGAGTCCACATGAGGGAATTAAAATTGTGAAGAAAGATCATTGTAAGCTTGATATAAACCCAAGCCCTAAAATCTATGTCAGAAAGTGGGTCACCTTCCTGCTGAACCAGAGAGAGTAATTTAATATCATCTAAAATATGGTTGAATAGAGAAAGATTTCTCTTGATTAGTATTTAACTGCTCTTTTCCATAAGGTAACCTACAACACAGTGTTTGGGTCCAATTATCAAGGTGAAAATTGCTTATGCAAATCAATGTAAGGCAATGAGGTGTGGATAAAAAGCAAAAAGGAAATATCATTATTATTGGTTTGTGCTCATAAAATTCTGATGGCCTGAAGTAATGACAGGCACGATGCTACAGGGAGTATTAGCAGCAAAGCATGCTCAGTAACTTGTGTTCCAGGGAGATGCTGCTGTCTGTTAGCATGTGTATGCAGGACTTTTGTTTGAGACCTGCAGGCTTACAGTTGTGAAAGACTGCTCCCTGCATGTGGGTTTTCACGAAAATGAAAACTCAGATAGTAATAGAAGAGCAGACACAGTGTGTCAAAGTTAAGGTCCTTTCTGTGGAGATGGTTTGTGTTTCCGTCCAGATGGTGACTCAGTCACACTTAATCTAAAATGAATGGCCATGGACAGTTTCTGCTCAAATGTCTCTCTGTTTCATTTAAAATACGGCACAGTTTTATATATGTGATAGGGAAAAGAGTTACCGCTTGGTAATCATTGTTTGTGATGATACTTATGATAGTCTTACAAAACCGATTCATCACAACTGGTTCTAGCCATTTGGACTTTACCAAATTAGCATTTATTAACAAGTTAAATTACAAAGGCAAGATTAATGAACATGTAAAAGAGAAAAACATTTGATTTTTATTGAAAGATTGCTTGATGTGAAAATAGTTTCATGTGTAACAAATACTTTTAAAACTTAAATAGCCATGGCTATTTATATCTCTAAATAAAAAGGGATTACTTTTTGTCACTGAATTTGTTTATTGGAAGGCTTACACACGGAATCCTTACCATGTGCTTCTGAACTGCAAGCTTTCCTGTGACCTCTGCAGCTATATGGATGGAGCCATGCCTTAAGCATTTCGGTGCTAACTGAAGAGTCCAAAGTTCAAACCTCGTAGTTTCTTCTCAGGAGAAAGAAAGGCCGTCTGCCCCTGTAGGGAGTGCAGCCATGAGACTGACCGGGACAGGGCGTCAGTGCCCACCGACGGTCGCTAGGTATTGGAATCCATACAGTAGCAATGCGTTTCTGTGTAAGGATACAATTATTTGTAATCAACCAAAAAGCCTTTACTATTAAAGATGCACCCTATTCTCTCCTTTTTTTAATTTGGACATTGCTTAAGTAAGACCAAAAAAGAATTGATGCATCTGAATTATGGTGAGAACATTTTTGAAAGTTCCACAGGCTCCCAAAAGGACTAAAAAGTCTGTTTTGCAAGAAGTACGCCCAAAGTACTCCTTAGAGATGAGGACTTCAAGCGTTCATCCTAGATCCTTACATACTTTTTACAAACAAACTGACATCATGTTTGGTAAAGTAGAGGGCCGGTGGAAAGAGGAAGGTCCTCAAGGAGATGCACTGACTCAGTGGCTGCAACATTGGGTACAAACCAAGGCGAAATGGTGAGCACGGTCCAGGACAGGGCAGTGTTTCATTGTATGTGAATCGGGTCGCTATTGGTTGGCACTGATTTGATGGCACCTAATAGAAACAACACATTCATTTTATTTATACTTTTATGAAGATTTTAGCCTTGTGTTTTATACACTTAAAATTGCAGCTTTTACTCTCCTTTTCAAAACTTTGTACAAATGCATATGCACTACAGATACTGAACATTAACATTTATATTGAAAATATCCTTCTCCCCTGGGATATCAAATATCTAAAATCATATGAAAGATGACATTTTGTAAGTTGGTGACTTAAAAGAAATCTGTAAATACTGCTCCTGGTCACGTGTTTGAAAACTTACAGTAAGATCGAATGTGTTGAAAGACCTCTTTTCGGTCAATGGTAATCGTGCTTTAGCTCTCCTCTACCTTCTAAGTCTGTCTTGAGAAAGACACAACTTCACCTTGGCTGAACAAAGAGAGTGTGGGTCCTGCAAGCTATGGCCTTCAGACATTCTTTTAACTCAGACCTGAAGCCAAGCCTGAGACCACCTTTCAGCTGGTGTGTGAACAATAACACATGGGTGAAACTAACATGCCCCTCAGAAAAATCAAGTATATACACCTGAACAGATAGTATTTATCTAAAAGCAAAATCAAGCAGAATTGTTTCCAGTAAACTAACAGAAAGGGGGCAAACCATGGCTAATGAAAACAGGAAAACCAAGGCAGGAATGTGTGAAGTGCTGACACCTTGTGAGAATTGTAACCCCGGGCCAGGGAACTCCCCATGCATGCATTGCTGGATTAGAAATGAATTTGCTCTGGAAACTTTCATGTAAATCATAATAAATATTTTAAAGACAAAAAATGGTGGCATCACTTGCTTTCCTCAATATGATTCCATTTGTAAGCAATCTCCAATAGCCACCATCTGTTTGTTGGCTCAAGGCCTCCACCTGTGATTTTTAAAAACATTTAAGAACACTAACCATTTAAATATAAAAATTGCCTGTTAATACTTTGTGCTAACAGAACAAAATTATAGTTTTTCTTCCTATACTAAAAGCTATACTTAGTTATTTCTACAGCCCATATTTATGACCCATTAAATATCATTTATTCTATACATTCTTGTTATGTACTTACGGTAAGTAGTGAGTATTTAGTGCATGCTGTATAGAGCAGGTATAGTATACATTTCCATGAATCATAAAATATGATAAAGGATTCAAAGACAAATATATGGTGCTAACTGTGTTAAATGCTACGAGGGAGTGAGAGGAGGTAACTTTATCGGGTATTTAGAAGATCTTTCTTCAGAAAATGGATGATACACAAAGTTCTGAGGGATATAAAAGGGCTGAGGGGAGATCATCAGGAAGAGGAAAGAGCTTGTGCAAAAGGTAAGAAAAATTGAGCATGTCAAAGGAAGCAAGCTAAGGTGCTTGAGAAAAGTTGGAAGGACAAAAGACAAGGTCGGAGAGGTACGGGTAGGAGCCCGTCATGGGGTATCCAAATAGACTTTGTGGAGAAAATTGGATTTTATCCTAAGTATAGTGGGGTGTTCTTAAAGGGTTTTAAACTGGGATGTTCTCTATCTTTCTGCAAATATTGCAGTGGCCTTGAAAGAATCAGCCTACCATTACGGTAACTGGCTAATAAAATTAGAAGGGAATTTAAGTATCTGGTAAAAGAGGATGAAAGGTTGGATATGGCATAATTAGGTATGCAGAGGCAGGGACATATTCAAAATGTATTTTGAAGGTACAATTAGCGGGGACTTGGCGTACATTGGACGAAGAGTGAGGTGTGGGAGCAGAGGGAGAGAACAGAGTCAAGGACGCCTCTGCGGTTTCCTGTCTGAGGGCCTGGGACCAACCGGGAAGGACTGTACCGGTTGGGGGTTCCGAGAAGAGGGAGGGCCACCTCAGATCCAAATGGAGCAGCTGCCAAGGCAGGCAGAGTACCAAGTGTGCAGTGTCGCCAGTGCCTGGAGAGAAACACGTTTCAACAACAAGAAAGCGAGCAGCAAGGTTAAATGTAAGATACATGTGGAGTAGGGGAAAAATGGAAACGTATTCTTTTGGAAGACTGCAATTTTATTAGGTTGAGTGGAATGGGTATAAGCGCATACTTTTTAAAAATTGCAAAAGAAGGATATTAGAAAAGTGAAGTAATTTGCTATAAAGGATATAAGGACTCACAGAAAGCTTTTGTTTTATTGACTACTTCAATATGGGAGCCCGTTGTACTAACAAGAAAAGGAATTTGGTAGTGCTCAAGAAGAGAAAACTGGCATCTCGGTCCTTGCGGTGGTGAAGGGACTAATTTTTATAGTAGAAAGATGCTTTCAATAAACTTGAAAATCTGGTAGTGGGGAGATGAGGGAGCTCCTTTCTAATTGTGCTTTTTTTCAGTGTTGTTTGAGCAAGGGTCTGTAGTGGAAAGCTGAGGATGAGAGGTGAAATGTGAGCATGTAGGTCTGAGAATAAAGAGGCACACCTACTAACTACTGACTGCCTCTTTGAGCTGGGTGATTATGAACGTATCATAGACTGAATCTGCTTAATTACAGGATTTTCTCCAGTGACGTTCAGCTGCACGAGTGCGGGTTTAGAGAAGAAAAATACTTGAATTCATCTGGAATTGTTTTTTTGCCAAGCTAGTATAATTGAAGAACAGAACTGAAAAGTTGAGGTGGCTATTTGCCAAGAATTGATTAAGATGAACTATGAAATCTAAGGAAAAAGAAGACAGAAAGTATCTCACACACATTAACAATACGAACACAAATAATAAACTAGTATAGTGTGTATGATTTTAGCACTGAAGAAAAGAAATTGCCTCTGAGAATATAAGAAATTTAATGTCCTTATAGAAGTGTCCTTAAGCCCATAAATGTAAAAATGTTCAAGGAAACCTTACCAATCTAGAACATGTGGGGCGGAACCTTCTGGTCTCGATTACATTGCTAGGCAGTCGTAGGTCCTGATGTCATGGAATGTGTAGGTATTGGAGAGAAGTGGAGATAGTGCGTATTTTTAAGTGTTACCTGTACGTCTTTCCAAACCTCTCCTCTTGAGGTCAGTGTCTGTACATAGAGGTATGGCGAGAATGAATGTCGTATGCCCATTTTCTGGGCTAGCTGCTAGCAAACCTGGCATCTCAGTAAATGGCTGCATAACTACATGTGCTAGGCCTTACAACTTCAGGAAATCTCTTAAACTCAGAGGGGAATTAGTTTTTTTCAGGTATAAAGTTTCGACTTCAACTTTTTCCTCCGTGCTTTTTGTGTTTAATTTGTTGTTATTTTAATAGTTTTACTGGGGGCTCTTACAACTCTTATCACAATCCACACATGCATCCATTGTGTCAAGCACATTAGTACATAAGTTACCTTCATCATTTTCAAAACATTATCTTTCTACTTGAGCCCTTGGTAACAGCTCATTTTCCTCCCTCCCTCTCCCACGCGCCCTACCTCATGAACCTTTGATAATTTGTCATTTTTTTTCAGGTCTTACACCAATCTCCTTTCACCTGCTTTTCTGTTTGTTGTCTGTCCCCCTGGGAGAGGGTTATATGTTGACCATTGTGATCGGTTCCCCCTTTCTCCCCCACCTTCCCCTTGCCTTCCTGGAATCACTACTCTCATTATTGGTCCTGAGGGGGTTAGCTGTCCTGATTTCCCTGTGTTGCAAGCTCCTATCTGTACCAGTGTACATGCTCTGGTCTAGCCAGATTTGTAAGGTAGAATTGGGGTCATAATAGTGGGGAGTGGGGGTCACGGAGGAAGCATTAAAGAACTAGAGAAAAAGTATGTGCACACTGACTGGCTCATCTCTTCCTCGTGACCCTTCTGTGAGGGGAAGTCCAATTGTCTACAGACGGGCTTTGGGTCTCAACTCTGCCCTTCCCCTCATTGACATTGATGTGATTTTTTTTTTATCCAAGCATTTTTCTCCTTTAGGTTAATTCGTATAATTTCCTTTCATTGGCCCTCTGGAACATTTTGACTTCTCTTGGAAGTAAAGTTGAACAGAGAGAGGTTCAACCCAGATAGTATTTTTTTGAGCTTGCTCATAAAGTTTCTAATGTATCCTGATCTTTTTTGCATCATGTATATTTTTCTAAAGATTTATACTGTTTTCTGAGCACATGCTTGTAAGGTATACATTAATATTATCAGATGACTGGTAAGGGCCAAATTCCTTACCCAGTTCTTCTGAGTGTGTTGTCATTGAGTTGAATTTGACTCGTAGTGAGTCTTTGTGAAACTGACAAACAAACAAACACCACACTGCTTAGTCCTGAGATAAACTCACAATTGTTATATTTGTGCCACCATATATATTTATCTTACCAAGGATTTCCTTGCTGTGCACATCCAATATCTCTCAATTAAAATGCATTTTCGTTTCCTGTAGTCTCCTGCACTGGGTGCTGAGCAAGAGTAGGGTGGGGGCGGTGATGGTCATAGACGTGACTTAACGTCAGTGCCCTCTTGTTTCCTAGGAAATAGTGCATTTTGCCAGCCAAGACCAAATATGTCTGTTTGGTAAGCTTGTAGTGGTCTAAGTCCTTTACCAGGGCATTCAGCAAAGGCAGTTCCCAAACTTCAGTTTTACCAATAGATACATTTTATGTCTGAGTAATATTTCACTCTCGCAGTGAAAGTGAGAAGTAGGGCTATTTTAGTACTCCAGAGCACCCCAACAGACTATTACTTTCACACTATTTCACTTACAGGTGTAGGACCCTGTCAGGTTGTTCTGGAACACAGTACACATCCCAAAATAGAAATAACTGCCTTTCTGCTGGTGTGCCTGCATGTTGGAGTCTGATCTATAATTAATACATAAAATACATATAAAAACAAACCTGGTATAAGAATGTTTCGCTGTCTTTAATTAAAAATCAAATGAATAGACGACTAAAAATCTTCATGGACTTACAGTTTATTTTGAGTGAAAATCGTCTGCCATACTGAGTAGCTTATCATGAAAGTATGAGTTTTAAAATACTCATTAAGTAGAATGATGAAATTTTTAAACGTGCAAAATTGCATTTTGCTCCTGGAGAAATATCTGGATCCTCCTATAGCCAATCAAACTACTTAGGGAGATAACTTTTGGCATAAACACACATTAAAAAAAACCCACAGAATCAGAATGACATATCAACAATAAAGTACTTTTCTGTGATTGTTCTGCATATTTAAATAGCTTTGTTCTTAAATGGCACCTTGCTGTTTTATGGTGGCTGGAAACCTCCAGATCTTGACAAGTGAGTAAGGGTTCCAAGAGATCAAATGTTCTTCTGGGAAGCTTGACCACAGTTGAATGGTAAATAGGGACAATTAATACCTGTGCCTCTGTTTCCTCCTCTGTTCTTCTCTCTGATAATGAAAATGTGAACTTTACTGCTTTTATTTTGTTTTATGCTTTGTCACTGCTTTGATGCTCATTTTACATAATCTCATAATCTCTAACTAGTCTTCTCATATTACCTAAAATAGCATCTGGTCTATACTCCAGCTTTGTGGTATTTTACTTTGTCATCTGTCACTGTGTGAGTCTCCTTGCTGCTTTCGTTCAAGGTCAGGGATTGTAGAGACATCCTCTGAATGCTGGCACAGGCCAGCATTCCAATAGATTTTATCCCACTCTCGGTGACATTGCTGTGACCTGGCAGTTTGTAATCTGTGGTGGTGGTGTTCATGGACCCCTTCAGGTTACCACACTCTCACAGTGCACACACTGGCACAGATTGGAGTCCGGAGCTCGTGGTCCTTCCTCTGCTTATGGACCCCGGCTGTGGAAGCTTTTGTAAAGACAAGAAAGTAGCTTATTATAATTATGCACTGTCGTCGCTGTCGCTTTATGTGCACCTCCGTCTAAGAGCTTCTGCACAGGCTGCATCCCTTTCAGTTTCTGTGTGTGTACAGGTTTGTGTGTGTGGACTTTAACCTTCTGGTCTGCCTCTTTTGAAAACTTTCCCCGATACTTATTATGCGGAGCCCTGGTGGTGGAGGGGTTCTGTGTTGGCTGTGACTCACAGAGTTACAGTCTCAGAGACTCACAGGGGCAGGTCCCCCGTGCTACTGGGTTACTGTGAGGAGTCATCCACTCGTTGACAGTGAGTCCATTTTATAACACACACAAAAGCTGGTGGGTTATTAGGGAAATTTAGCCATATCTTTGTTTTGTTTGTTCAGCTTACGGCACCTTTTAGTATTCTATCAGTTAGGGTTTGGAGTTGCAAGCCACAGAAGCAAATTCCAGCTGTATTATCCAGAACAAATTTAGTGCAGGGTTCAAAGGTAGCGCATTGGGTCAAAAGAAAGTCTAAATAGCTGGGCTTTGGAAATAGAGTAGTAACTAAAGGGTTCTGTGAAATACAGAGAGGCAGCCAGAGTCGAGCTACAGAACTCTCAGATCCAGTTGCTGACATGGCCCCCACCCAGCTCCTGTCACCAAGACAGGACATACATTTCAATGATCTTCCTTCCCTTCTTTGCTCTACTCCACGGGCATTCACAGACCTCGAAGGGAGCATGGGGTTGTCTGAGGACAGGGGGCACGCCCATCCTCTCTTACCAGAGAGAGTGGCAAGTGTGCCTGTAGTATTGTGTCCCTCTCCTTGCTCTCTTATAAAAGTCCGTATTGAATTATTGCCCCCATCGAAAAGTGCTGTTTAAATGTCAGAAAGCCAAACACTGACATATTTTGGTATCAATTGTTCAAGGCACATTTTATCGTGATAGAAAGAAATAATGTTTTAAACCTGTTTCAACCTTCCTGCCATACAGTCAGGAAAAAAAAATCAATGCCTGAATTTATTTATCATTTCTCAAACTAGTCGTGCAAGTAGATGACATCCTCATAGCAGAGTCACTGCGTGCAACATGGGGCCTGGTCTCACTGTAGAAAGCATTGTTCGTGGTGTGCTCATGAGCGAGTCTTCCCTTTTACTCATGAACTGAATTCTGACTTTGTTCAACGTCTCACCTTCACCTACTCTAGGCAGCCATATCCTGCTAAGGACTGGATTCTGCCTTTTGCAAGATCCAAATGGTACTGCTTAGTGCATCAGAAGCATGTTTTAGCTAGGTTGGTTAAATTATATACTAAATAATCCTAATATGTATAATTCATGACATCATAAAATTCTGATAAAGGAGAAATTTGAGGTATTGGCTGCAGGATCTGAAGCAAAGGTCTCTTGAGTCTTTAACATCTGATGGAAGGAACAATTCTGTCTCTGCCGACTGTGATATCTGAATCTTGTGCTTGGGCCTCAGCTGCTAAGAGCCCAAACTGGAGGAAAGATTCCACTAAGGGGGCTCAGTGAAGTGCTCCGGAGGGAGGGGCTGCACCTCTACTGTAATCTTCCTTTTCTTAGAGGATGGGACCCGTTTTTATCACTTTGAAAGTCATCCTGGGGAAAAAAATAAAGAAAAGTCATCATAGGGTAAATTTTCGTTTTACTTTCAGCTAAACACATCTAAAGTACGTCATGCATCTTTGGTTTTTATTGAATGGTCCCTCTGTAACCTGAGGGATAGACTACTCATGCAGCTAATCTGCTGCCCTAACACGCGGAAAGACTCATTAATAAGAGAGTAAGCATTCCATAACTATTTGCATGTAAACCTTGAAAGATAATAGGCCTTTACTTCCTCAGCTCAACATTTTACTTTCCCTCTGGCCTTTCTTAGTCCCACTGGCTTTTATATATGAAACGTTATGAACTGTACTACTTGTTAGCCAGAAGTGGAAAACCAAAAATGGTATTATATTCAATCATTCAAAATCTTTTGATATGGAACTGCATATGTATTAATGTAAATTATATATAACAAATAAACACTGAGAAAAATGAGTTTGAGTATTTGAGCGAATCTGGTGTGAATAGTAAGGAGCACTGTTGGTGTGTGAGTTGCTAATCTCAAGGTCAGTTGTTCAAACCCAACAGCCACAGAAGAAAGATGAGCCTGTGCATGCCTGTCCAGATGTGGTTGGGAAAGCCTATACAGAGTTGCTATGAGTCAGAATGAACTCAGTGGCACTGGGTTTGGTTTTCTTGCTTTTATCAGTGTAATAAATCTTTTACTTCATTGCAAATTAGTAATAGAAAAGCATATTGACTAAGGAACCTCAGAAAACACACGCAGATTGAGCATTTATTGCGTACTATATTGGGAACACAGTTTGGTTAAACAGTGATAAGCCAAAACAACCAGGTCCTTACCTTACACAATAGAGCCCTGGTGGTATATTAGATCACTTATTGAACTGCTAAGTGCAAGGTCAATAGTTCAAAAGTACCAGCTGCTCTATATGATTTCTGCTCCTGTAAAGATTTATAACTTTAGACACCCAAAGGGGGCAATTCTACTTTGTGGTATACATCATAATCATTTGGATACCAGTACCATTTTGTTTTTGACCTTATGGCGAGAGGCGCTAGTCCTGCAGTGGGGAAGTGTTCTGTGCTAACCAAAAGCAAAGTAGTTTTAACCAAACATGGCAGATCTCTGTAAAACAAAAGAAGCAAAATTCTAGGAAATGCTACTGGAAGTGTGACTCCCTCCTACAGGACGACCATGCAGTGGAAACAGCTGGATGCCAATGGTTTGGGTGGGATTTACTTAGGGAGTTTTTAGATTATGTGGGCAGTTAAATTAATGAGCAGGCAATTGAAACACAGAGTAATATGTCTTCTGATAGGGTACAAGGTACTTGGCTCAGAATTAGAAAGGAGGCAGAAGTGGGCAAAGATTCTCAGGGAAAATGCATTAAAATTGAGACTTGACTATTAAAGTGAATTTGCACAGTAAAGGAGAAAGGTAAAGTTTGAGTGGAGAACTAGGAAATAGAGAAAATATTGTATTAGGCATCTTCAAATAAAGTAGCTAATCTGAGACTGGGCAACAAGTGCTAAGAGGCTTGAGGAAGTACAGCGGGGCTAGTCCATGAGGGAGCTCAAGGTGTAGTGTTTTCTGAGCACACCGTATTGGCTGGCTAGCACAGTGGTGTGTGGTAGGGTTGAAAGAGAGAAGAAGCAGTGGCAGGCGCTGTGTCCAGGTGAGAAGCTGTAATGTGTAGCGTGGCACCTTAGAGGAAGATTCAGGATATCAGAGCAGTAATGTGACGGGAAGGACAGGAAGGCGTGAAAGATGACTCTTTGGTTCATATTCATCATTGGGGAAAAGCCCTCAAGAAGAGACAGTTTGGGGGAGGAGAGTGAGTTTAGCTTTCTTTGAATATGACCCTTAATTATCTTTGGGGAATCTAGTGGATATTGGGCTGTAGACATATGTATGGGGTTTGGATATGGACCAGGGTCTGTGATTTCAAATTTCCTGATATCTTAAATGATTATATTACCTATCCCAATGTTATGTGAATTAAGTGAAGGAATATAAAGCAATTCAGTGTTAAGAGAGGCAAATGACATTATAGTTTTTTATGTGAAACATTCCTTAATTATTAGTGATGCTACCCTTTGGTTGGTTACGTAATTCAGTTTCCTATTCAGTAGCCTGAGCTTATTAAGAAGATTATTGTAGCTAATATCACCTCAATCACTATTGGTGGTGTAGTAGTTACGTGTGGGACTGTGATCCACATGGCTGGCAGTTCAAACCCACCAGCAGGTACATGGGAGGAAGACAGGGCTATCTACTCCCGCAAACAGTTACAGTTCAGAAACCCTCGGAGGGTCACTATGAGTCAGCATTGACTTGATGGCAGAGAGGTTTGGGTTATATAATATTGAACCTTCCTTTTAACTACATTTTAAAGTAGTTCACTTCACTTTTAACTACTATGCATGTTGGCTTTCCCATAGGTAGATATATCAGAATATGCTTTCGGTTAATCCCTTTTTAACTTGTAATCAGTTTATATTGCTAGATAGGTCTCATAAGTATATTCAACTAATCATCTTCATTATTTTCAACTTCTTTCATTTCTGAAATATCTAGTATAGACAGCCCATCACTGTTCTTACAGTGGATGTCAAAGCATTATACTTTATACATTTATATTGTAATGTCATATCTAATGTTGGATTTTCATATATGTGTCTATATTTATTAATAAATTTCTTATCCAATCATTGTCATATTCATTTACTGGTAGGTTAGAATAGAACTTAAAGTCGTTCGATGTAAACATGCACCAACCATTGGAATTGCTTTGGCTCTGTAATTTTTGGTCCAAGACTTTCACAGCTTCAGTCACAGGGACCTACTCAAATTGCATCTTGTTATTTACATTTTTTTCTCAACGACCTTTTGCCCATCACTGTTCCTCCATTCCCACGAAACCTTCCTGGTCTATACTAAGTGCATTATACAATTCATGGAAATAAAAGAATAAATAGATGATATGGTTTTTAATAGGCATGATCCTCACATTTTCTTTGTAATTCTCCAAAGACTAAGAATATATTTCCATATGTATATCGTTGTTGTATAAGAGAAAGGCTGGGATAACTAAAGAATATGTGTTTGGGGAGGAAAGACAGTTGAAATCTGAAGAATTCCAATGCCATGAATATTGAAGCTGATGGGATTCCAACAAAAACATACCATTTCTATCCTGAATATCCAGCCTGGCATATGAAGACCCCCTTCTTAATCCTGACTGATTGCCATTTCAGCTTGTTAGAAACAAATTGGAGCCTTATACAGAATTGGGAGAGTAAAAAAGACATTGAGCTAATGATCAAAATCAAGCTAAGATCCAACCGATCTCATGGTAGACTGACTGTAGATATTCTGATCCACCCCAAGGGGAAACCTGTATTCCTGCATCGGTCCTTTCCAGATCCGTCGGTGTCCCTTTGCTGCCTCTCTTTTATTATCCCAATACCTCTGCATAAACAGAACTCAACAATAATAGTTCTCATTTAAATAGATGTTTCACATACATTTATAAGTTTCAATGTCCATTGTTTTTCAGTGTATTCAAGAGATTCCCCCAAGATACACACACAAACAAATTAAAAGCAAAATTTCTAATAATTTTAACACCTAATCAGAAAATGATTTAAATCCTAGTCCCAGGGTTCAAATAGAGAGTGCTTCATATAGCTCTCCTACCCAAAGCTAAACTCCAGGTTCAGATTAGTTCTTTGGAGATCTAAATTCGCAGTAAAGTTGTCCAGAGCATCTTGATGAGAAATCTGTCATTGCTAAGTCAGTGTGGATGTTGCTTCTCCAGGCGTCTGATTAAGTGGGAGGTGCCATCTGAACATGTGAGTTGCCCACAAAAGCTCAATCTGTCACAGGTGCTACAATTTGTATTTCAGAAAATCTGCTTCTACAACTTTAATTATCTCCAAAGCATCCCACTTTACATAAAGTTCTCAATGGAGTCAGCATTTTCCCCCCAGTTTCAGAACTGGCATGTAAATTAAGCATTTGCCTGTTACCTCCAAGTTCTAGGGCTGAAAGGATCTCAAATGAGACACTTTGCTTAACATCATCTATGTTCTTCTCCTTCTCCCACTTCGACATCGGAAAACGAAGTGCCCAGTCGTCATAACTGAGGACGCATTCACCGCGATGCATCCATGCCTCCCAGAGAGGAGGAAGGCTTAAATTAGAAAGAGAGTGTGTAGGTTTAACTAATAGTTGGGAATTCCTAAATTAAAAACATATTAGACCAGGATAAAATTTCTTTTTAATAATACTTTTTCATCAAGTCAATGAAAAGCAATGTTTATCTCTGTGATAATAGGCACCTTCGCACTAGAAAGCCTGTGACAACAGTCCTCTTTGGGCAAAGTGATACCTCTTACCTGTTTGACTAACAGAAGGCCATTGGGACTCATTTACACTGGCTACGTAGACAAAAATCAGCCAGTCCCACTTGACCAAATCTTTCTTAGTTAGGCCTTCTGATAAGGGTCACACAAAACCACACATTGCTTTCATTTTATACTCTTCCATGGAATCTGAACTCGAAAGACATCCACCGCAGTAAAGATTTGTTATTGTCAGAGTTGTTCTTATCCCATGAAATATTTTTTTAGATTCCAGTCTAAAATCCTGATGGGCAAGGTTTCCCAAAATATTACACTGGGGAGGTAATTTAATTCAAAAAGCCAAGGTTGACATGATAAATGAAGGGATGTTTTTTGACCCCCCCCCCAAATCTATAAATGATTCAACTCTCAAAAATAATTTTTAAAGATTAAAGTTATTTGATACTTAATTAGAAAATATGCTATGCTTAAGTTTTTTTGAATAGTTTAAAATTTAATTCTTATAAACCTTTATGAGTATTTCTCTTTGTATCAATATAAGCACAGCAAATAGAATTGTTTATTTGATTTGAGAAATGATTATATTAACTGGTAATTGCTTAGCAGTTAAATTGTAATTCAAATCTTATTTTCTTTGTAGGATTATTTAACCATTCATAAGTATGGCAACGCAGCCAGAAATGATCTCTGGAATGCCTTCTCAGAGGTAAAGTATAGGAAGAAAAAGAACCCAAACCATTGGTAACTTTTATTGACGCTGACAGTATGTTTTCATTTTGAGCTTTTATTTCCTTTGTCGCATATTATTTATAAATGTATAGTAATGAGCTATATAAAATGTACTAAAAATACAATGGGATTTAAATGTACTTAATGTTATTGATGCCTTTCATACTTTAAAAAGATAATAATTATGGAATACAATTTTAATATATTTGGGAAGTGAGTCATGCTAAAGTGAGAAATACTGCAAGTTTTTAAGGAAATATGTTTTCTTGTGTGCATGACAAATATTTAAATATACCAACTAGACACACTGGGGATATTTAATGATGCTGCATGTATTTACTTTACCAGTAAAATGTATTTTATTCTCCATTATGTAAAAAAAATTAATGCTAATGAAACTTCCATATATATATGCATGAAGCCTAACTTAAGGTGAGAAAATTAATTTTAGTAACACATTATATTAGCTTCACTGATCTTGAAATGTTTCATATTTAGGTAAATATTAAAGGTAAAAGTGAAAATGATTTAATATAATTATATGTATAATTCATGCTTATAAAGCTCATTTATCCAATTTGGGTTCTAAAGGCTTTGAAGAGGAATGGAAAATATGTAAATATACAAGAAGTCATGGATCAGTGGACGCTCCAGAAGGGCTATCCTGTTATCACCATCTTGGGAAATGCAACAGCCGAAAAGAGGGTAACCATTACCCAGCAACGCTTCATTTATGATATAAGTGCTAAGACCAAAACCTTTGAACATCGAAACAGCAGGTACCACTGACTCTCTTTTAATTTAACATGAATATAGGAACTTTTCTTTTTGCCATTCACCTTTTAATTTTAATATTTTAAGATAATTTTGACAACATAATTCTGAAATATAAGTTAAGACTCTTTTTATTTCTTTATTTCCATATGGTATTTTTGATTCCTTTTACTGCCGATACCTTACATATTTTAACCCCTGATTGATGAGCACACTTATGGTATTTCATTGAAGACTATTTTAAATTATTCTAATCATTTTAAATGTGAGATATGATATTTTACTTTTTGTTATAATATTTTTTAATCATCTTTAAGAAAGTTAAGGTGTGTTGTGAATTGAATGGGATCAATCTAGAAAACCAAATCAAAAGTATTTAGATAATAAATATTATCCTAGTTAACAAAACTCAAAAACTAAATAAATACCTTAAGGTGATCTTAAGTAGAAGTGGCAATATGAAAATATATTCTCTTTCCCTCAAATGTGGTGTTTAAAACTATAGAAAACACACCTGAATTTTGATTTGCTATAAATTTAACATTGGGGAACCCATTTAATTACTTAAAATTCAGAATATAAACATTCTATCCAATTTTTCTAGTTTATTTTTACTACTTTGTTTCAGTAAAGACTGAGTCAATGTAAGAAAGTACACTTCAAATCAGGCAGTTTTTAAATTTATATATAGAATGCCCTGGTAAGGGATTGGAGGGGTGAAGGGAGGGCAAGTATAGAGATCAAAAGTAATAAGTAAATAGAAGTGCTCATATTAGTTTACTCATGCTGTGTCCTATCACCTTGGGAAATTAGGATGCTGGACTTCATCATCCATTATTATGTAGGATTGGTGGGGAATATTTTAAACTTACATGAATGGATAGCATCTCCAAGTTAGCTTGATGTGAATAAAAGTGTTAGGGAGATTCATGAACATTTTCTGGTGGCTGATATTGGAACTCCATTTAAGAAAACATGAAGTCTTCACTGTTGTATTGAGATAAATACTGGTACAGCAGCTATACTATACAATACGATACGATACTATAGTATACGATACGATACTATAGGTGTAGGAAGGAGCTGGGCTCCACAGCAGTTAGAATGGAAAGATTGGCCCTGGGTTCTCACCCAGCCATGCTGCCGGGGACAGACTTGCAGGTCTGCTGCCATACAGATGAAAACCCAATTCTGCGCCATCAGGTTGATGGCGACTCCTAGCCCCCCTAAACACAGGGTTGAACTAGCCTGGGAGTTTCTGAGACTGTAGCTGGGGCTGGGAGTAGGACCCCCTTCTTTCTCCAGCGGAAGAGCTGGAGGCTTCAAACTGCTGACTTTGCAGTTTGCTCTACTCTCGTCAAGATGGGGGCACATGGAGGTTAAAGGCTCAAGTAGAGAGAGGCCTTCACCAGGTATGAGGAGTTGCCTTTTGCAATTAAACTGCTCGAACACGCAGAATAACACTCCTCCCTTCACCCTGTCGGGATCTGCCTGTCACTGCTTCGTCCCCTTCTCTGGGTCTCCACAGCTGTCAAAGGCTGCCCTGATCACCCACCGTCTGGCCCCAGGCGAAACACGCTTCGGCATGGACCACGAAGTACACAAAAACGACTTGACTGTGGCGAAGCCAGATTGGGGCCATGCCTTTGAGAATGAACAGTCTGACACAGGCCTCCCCGATGCAGAAAAACAGAAAGGACACCCAGATGACAGAACAAATATTGAACAAAAATTCTCTGCCAGCCCATAACCTGCATCAGAGGTGTCAGCCAGGAGCCTGGCTCTTCACGGGGGAAAGTCTCTCAGCATGAGTAAGCAGTTTTAGCACAGAGCGCTTAGCTTCTGCTGGCATTATAAAACCACCTGGATGGTTCTGAATCTGAGAAATTGGTATATAAAAATGTTGAGGAAAATTAAAATCCCCTTGGTGGCGTAGTGTTAAAGTGCTCAGCCGCCAGCAAAGATGGCATGTCGAAGCTGCCAGCCACTCCCTGGCAGAAAGGGGGAGCAGTGTGCTCCCATTAAGACAGCAGACCGGGACAACCCTAAGGCAGTTGTACCCCGACCTGTTGGAGGACCATGCGTCAGAATCCATTTAATGGCAAACAGAGCAAAAAAAATATATACATGACATTCTATTATTTAAAATAATTTTCCTAGTAGGACAGAATCCATCTCTAGATGAGAATTTACTATTCCCCACTTAGATTATTGCTTAATTTATATTAATGTTCAGTTAAAGCTTGAAAATCAAGTCTGTGTGCTCCTTGTACAAGCCTTCCGAGGTCTCTAGAAGAGACATTGCTGACGTGCTAAAATAAATGTTTCCCACGGCTCTCGACTTTTCAGCTACTGACTTGGATCGTTCATTGGAGGGGCAACTGGGAACTCACAGACAATATTTGAGATTAAAGGGTTTTATTTAAGGAAGTTTACAGGTTACATACAATCAAGGTGAAAAATACATAGGACATGGTTGTCCTGTCAGGAGAAGTCACCAAGTTCTCTTCCAGGTGATAACAAAGACCCAGCAAGCATGGCACTCCTGTGTAAGGTTCAGCCCAAAGCACTTAGCTCCAGCTCTGTGCATCAGCAAACCCAGTTAAGTGGCCAAAGGCCCCCCACTCTACAGGCCAGCCGTAGGTCCCAAAGCACCCAGCTTTACTGATCATGACTTTCGCTTTGCCATGACTGTTCTGTGGGACAATTATCATTACCTCTTACCTGGAACATTTTAAATGTGTAATGTAATTATTTTTCCATATGTAATAAATGTACATCCTAGCTGTTAAGTAGAGGAAGAATGAATCTTTGCTATTTCTAACAATTGCATATATTTAGTAATGTGTTTAAGTGCATAAAATCCTTGGTAGGACTTTGGTACACAGGAAGTTGTGAATTTTCGTAGTTTGTTTTTCCTTCATTTCATTATAAATTTAATACATTTCACTGTTAACTAATACCACCTGAAGCATGGGGCACCTCCTGGGAGTCTTGGGCGACAGGGCATTCTGTGTGTCCGCACACTCACCCTTTCCTTATGGGCCCCGCCTGCAGCAGTCTCCGGAGGGTTTCCCTGTGTGCATCAATGCTTCGTGAATGTTAGTAGCAACTCCTGGGTGTGATTTTTCTCATTCCACTTTTTAAAACGTACCAATTCTTTTCCATGTTAGTACAATCAGAATTCTTAAGAACTACTGAAGAAAGGGATATATTTTTTGAAAATTTTCTATTGTTACTTAAAATATGATATCCATATGATCAGTTAAACAGAAACAACAAGAACATAATCTAACTACACACATTAATTTTTTCTAATCACTTTTTAAAATATTACATACTACTAGAGTCTTAGACTTATTTAGAGGGTCTTTAGATGTTTTTAGTCGTATATATTGTTTGCTTTTTAATTAATATCTGTTTGGCTTCACAATTTAGATCGTCAATTCAATGTGGAAGATATACACCTATAAAGTCTTGTTCATAAAGTTAGTCTATGTCTTACAGAGAAATTGATTTGGTCTTTCATTTTACTTATACTCCACCCAGTTCCTTTCGGTCTAATTACAGAGAGTAATTAATTGAATGTCTCCAATATCTATTGTTTGTAAGTACACACAAAAAATAAACTTGTGTTTTAAATTGAAAATTAGATCCAGCATTTAGATTAGATCCAGGTACTATTGCCTCTTAACTTATTTTTCCAATTAACCAAAATAGATTAATTATCTTTGGTGAGGGATGCTGTTTAAAAAATAATAAAATAATCTGGCTGTGATGTTCCCACGGTGTGTCCATTGTCATATATTTATCACATATTTTTCATTGCATGCGTCGAGGCCTCTCTTAAGGAACATAAATTGTTTTGTTCACTAACTTCTATCCAAAGAACCAGGTTAGGCAACAATAAATTGGTTCTTTCATGATGGATTATGTGGAGTCAATTACAGTGTAACAGGGTACCTTCACATGGTTGGCACTCAGAAATGTTTCTCTGATGAAGTTCAGCTTATCATTTAAAATTCAGAATGTCAAGGATGGCCTTTTGACTTTTGACTTTGGGGATAGCAGTTGTTATGACATAATGAATTTTCCTCTTTTCCATCTGACATATTACTCTTGATGAATTCCCATGTATTAATTGTGAGTGTGAGAAATGAACTCTGTGACACGTAAAACAATTATGTGTCGAGGGACCGATTCAGCACTGCTCTTCCCAAATCTCCAGAAAGACGCCCATTTTATGATCAGTCACTCGGCGTCTCCACTGGTTCTCAGTTCTTCAGTCGCTCTCCAGTTATGAAGCTGACACAGTATAGCTTCTTATATCACAAACAAAATATATGACTTTAATACTCATTGCTCGCTTGTTGTGAAGTCTTGCCAATGACACAATGATAAAAGCAAACTAAAACAACAAGACAGGCCCACGTCAGCAAGTCCATTCTGACTCGTCATGACCCTGCATAGGGTTACTGACCCTGTAAACGTGTACAGTTGCTGATTGCCCCACTTTCCTCCCGTGGGACAGTTCTTAGCTTTGAACTTCCAGCTGTTTAGCAATAGCACAATGATTAGTTGAAGGAATCAGGTTATATTTCAAGAAAATAAAATATAATGCTTGAACGCAATGTAAAATCATCTATCATTAACTGGTTAGCCTTTCAGATTAAATAGATACTTTATGTAAACATATAGGCCTTGATTTTTATTACTATAAAAGGCAAACCTTATCAAATGTTTCTCTTTTATAACTCTGACCCACATTTGAACATTAAGTATCGGTGGTGCTTGGCCAATCCATTTGGAAATTTCATTTAAATCAGCAGGACATTAGGTGTGCCCTGTCGGGTGCATTGTGTTTATATGGATTTTAGGGGGATCTTGTCAGTCTTGTTTTATTCTCTTTGCCTGAATCACCTTATGTGTGCCATATTAACCTTATGGAAATATAATAAAATATCTCTCTGAACAGTTATAAAATAAATAAGGAGAAATTGGTGAAATGTGAATACATAAAATCACTAGTGTTTAATATTAAAACAATAGAAATGAATTATTTTAAGATTCAAATCAATATATACTGTAGTATTTAGCCACTTTTAACTCCTAATGCACACATTTTGGGTTTTTTTGGCAAAGTATATTATTAGGAGATCTCTTCTACATTGACAGAAAACTTCTGAGTGCACAGTCTTCTTGGTGAGATAGAAACAATGAATTAGAATCTACTTTGATGTCTGAGTGCTTTTTTTATTGTTGTTTTTGGTAGCTTCCCTAAAAAGCATTAATAAAAATCCCTCTGAAGATGCATGTTTTTCAAATGAACACCAATTTGTATTTTTAAAGCTACTCTTCTATTTTGCAGCTACCTGTGGCAGATTCCATTAACCATTGTGGTAGGAAATAGAAGCCATGTGTCTTCAGAAGCAATTATTTGGGTGTCTAACAAATCAGGTAAGATATATATTCTCCCCTGTGGACAATTGGTTTCAGATAATTGTTCAGCAACTTAACCTCTGGTTTCTGGGGTTATAAAAATGTGCATAAAGACAAACTAGAAAGAGAAGATGGAAGAATGATAATCACCTCTACAAGATAAGAAAGCATAAGAGGATCTCTTCGGTATAATTTCTGACTCATCCACTTTCACCCTGCCTATATAGTTCTTGTTTATTCGTTCCTTTCATGGTGAAGAGAAAACATTTAAATGCTTTTGTAGATCTCATCGTAGCTGTTTTAAACTGTATAATTTCATAATCACACATTTAATTAAAATGTAAGCAGAACTCCCATTAGAGCAGTGTCTCACAAACTGAAACTGAGGCAACAGTTTTAATCCCATTCCACTGTCTTTCTTTGCATTTTCAGACTATCTCTTTTAGAGACCAGAGAAGCAATATCCTTCATGGGATTAGATAATTATAATTATTGGATTTGAAGGGAGAGGATTAGAGTTGTCCTCAAAGTGCACCCTTTGGGGGTCAAACCTCAAGGTGCAGGGAGAAGAGCCAGTTCATTGTCTTTCTACCCACAGACCCAGTGCTATCAAATAGATTCCAACTCCCAGCAGTCCTCGGACACGGGAGCACTGCCCCTTAGGGTGTCCCAGGCTGTACCTGCACACACAGGACACCGGTGTCCTCTTTCACCCCCAGAGGAGCTGTGAGACTGAACCAGGGACGCTTAGTTAGCAGCTGTTGCTCTTTGACCCCAGCACCACCAGGGCTCCTTATTGTCTGTGTAAATGGCGCCAAACAGGAGAGGGGCCTATTTGCAATCACTCACAGAAGAGTACTTGAGTCCCTTCTAAGTCCTTCATGGACAGCAGGGTCCACATGAGGGTTCCTTTTGCTCTGCTTCCCAGCGAGTTGGAGAAAAGGCGATGATCATCTTCTATTAACACTTCAGTGGCACTAAGAAGGTCACATTTTTCTACCTTTTTCCCCTTGCTGCTTTCACCAATGCTGTTAGTGTATTTTAATTCTTTATGCTATAAACATCATTTTGAGCATATATCTTTTGTTTTAAGTAAATAAACAAATGTTTGTTTCATTTCATACATGGCACAGTTAAGTACTCAAAATAGGTGCATGGCTACATATAGGCAAAATGTACTGAATCCAGAATGTAATCTGACTATCAGAAACATAAACACTTGTAATTCCCAGGGGTGAAGGTTACTCATAATTTCGTGTTAATGTAATTTTAATATGAAACTGCATATTATAAAGAGTTACAATTCCATTCACGTTTATTGCATATAAGACATTCACATGTAATGTGGTGGTACGTTGAAATGCTGACTGTAACATTTATTGGTTTCTTCTCCTTTAAAATAACTCATTACAATTTGTTCTTTTAATTGCTTTGAGTTAGCGTTTATTTCGTGATTCTGAATTCACACTTACTATCTTATTTTCCTTTATAATTCTCTTTTATCCCCATGAAGCACCTTTACTTGAATACATAATATGTTATTACATGGTGAATGAAACTAGGGAGTTGTAATTGTCCAACGATTTGAATTATGCCATCCCTCCATACATTTCTTAGAAACATGAGACATAATAATCTTCAGAAATAAACTACGACATATCCCTTTGAAATGTAGAGTGGAAATGAGAAAGTTAAAGAAATGTAGAAGTACTTACTGATTATATATTTGAATCAGCCTAAACACTCAGCTTAGAAGGTGAGGGCTATAGGGAGTCTGTTCTTACTGGAAACCTGCTGGAGAAGGTATTTCCTCTTTATCCTTTACTTTCTCCTTTTTGGGAAGACCATAAGCCTTCCCTTGACCAATACAGGTTGTACTTGAGAGATTGCTTCATCTTGAGTTATTAATCAGGATAATGACAGTCCATTCTTTCAACATGTTTGCCTTAAATATCACCAATGTTAATATGAAGAACTGCTATGAACAACTGCACAGGTATACGCTTTAAAACTCTAGGGGATGCTATTTATGAAGGGGGTATTGTGAGTGGCACATCCCCACCCCACAGTCAGGCACTGCACACATATCAGAGTGTAAGGTGTCCTTTTGTTTCAATCCCAGCAGTGTTCTCTATTTGACACGAACATGGTAACACTTAATACTTAAGGTTGCTCAATACCGTCAAGTGTTTACTCAATAGCAAGTAAGTTTTCCACATGTCACTTGAAGGCCTTATAAATGCTTTATAAATGCACAAATTGGGGTGACCGATTCCCAGTGAAGCTAAAAATAAAAGTCATCTTTCTAGTTTGCCTTTTTCAGTGTCATTTTACCTATGCACCGTCTTCTCTTGAAGTCCTGAACTTCGATGAGGCCTAGTAAAAACCTGACACCACACTATAATTAGATAAAAAGAAAAGATTGGTTAACCTCAACTTCTTTTATATGTTATCTCCTATTTTATTCAAAACAAACAACTAATGTACATGAAAAGTATCTGCATTAAGCCAGGGAGAAAAACGCATTGGTCAATTGTTATAAACACATGTAAAAAAATGCCAAATTTTAATGACAACAACCAGATCAATGTTTTGTAATTTTTCATGGTCAGTAAAGATTTTATTTCACATATATTCACACAAGGCCATAGTTAATTATAAAGTTTAAATTTGATTATCATCATCATATTTTCTTGAGAGTTAAATTTTTGAAGCCCTTTGGATAAATATATAATTATTTCTAAAGATGACATAAAACGCTACCTAAAGTATTAAGTCAATTTTTAAGTTATTAGAAACAGCCAAAATTTTTTCTCTCTTTCATTTTCAATGAGAAAATACCAACAATCTAGGCATTATAAATGTAATAGCTTGCATATTTACTGGATATTTGCTTACCCAAGAGTGGCAGGCAATACATTCAGTTACATTTTAGGAAAGAACACAGTCAGAATAGAGTAGACACTGGCTCTGAAAGGTCAGTAAACACTAAACTAGTGCTGAAGTGCTCTCACCTTTGCCTTCAGCATTGGCTTACTTGAGACTCAGAAGCCCTTAGAAGCAATATGATTTTAATCCCCATCTTCTAAATGAGTTTATTACAATTTGATGGTAACTTGGATCAAGTCCGTTGGCAAATTAGGTAAAGAGCTAGGTCTAGGGCTGTGATTTTCTTCTGTTATTTTTAATACTTCTCTCATGAGCACACCCTTATTTACCGTGGATAAAATTGTAAAGTTTTGTTAGGCTGTCTGGGCGATCTCTTAGTTATGTAACACTTTGTCATTGGGTGTATGCCAGTGACTCTTAAAGAGCTACAGAACATTATCTCATTTAATTCTCTTACAAGTTTAGGGAGGAAGTCCACCTAAGTTATCACAGAGTTTATTGTGTATTTCCAGTTTTGTTATCCTGGTTGACATTTCTTCTCATCTGCAGCCAGCCAAGTTTGTAAAGAATATATCACCTTCTTCTTTTGGTCCTGGGGTGTGTGTGTTAGGTGTGTGTGTTGGGTGTGTGTGTTGGGTGTGTGTGTTGGGTGTGTGTTGGGTGTGTGGTGGTGGTAAATGAATGATAAGAACTAAAATATTTTAAAGTATTAACTGCTCTGTGTTTTGATATGGCCTCAGACTTGTGTCATTTTGGGAACATTCCAAATAGAAATTTTAATTATTATTACCGACCCTCAAAATATAGCTTCCATAATTTTTTATGGTTCTCATCATGCACTGTACATCACGAGGCCATGGAAAAAGAACACTTTAAAATTCATTGCTTGCCATTAGTTAATTTGAAGAATATTTTAGGGATATAATTAACTAGAACTGAAAAGGTATTTAAGAATGTATTACTATATCTTGCCAGGGATTATTTCTCTACAGATTTCACTTATACCAGAGACATAAAATTATTCACGAACAGTAATAACCTTCAGGTTTTAGTTATCAGTTTAATTATGGCAAACTTAAAAGCAGGAGATGGTTGCCTTTTATTTCCTTTCCTTCTTTTTTACTGACCAGACTACATAAAAGGGGTAAGAATTGCTTTTATCATTTATACATACATATTATTTTAATTTGAGTATAGATTTAAATTTTTGAATAAAATTGATTTAAAAACAAGAGCCAAATATATCACATGAGATTTATATAAAAGATGAGCATGAAATAACTTTTAAATTATATTTAATAATTATAAATCATGACAATTTGAAACCTGTAAAACCCTAAATTATATGATCAGATATGAGGCTTGAATTTTAAATATTATCACCTATAAAGTGACTACTTAAGGAGTGGGGAGATCCAATTTATTCTGTGAATTCAGACATGATTTTAATATTTTATAAGGAATAGATCATTGTGAACTTACAGATGCATGAAAATAAAGTCAAAGTTGATCAACAGAAACAGTATCCTTAATGTTTCAATTTTATTTTTTATACTTGCCACATTTTCTTGTTAACTATATCTCTTGTCATCATTGCATCCATAAAATGGGGATGATATTCTAAAGCTTCTTTATAGCAATTGTGTGGATAAACATTGAAGTTTTGAAGAAAAGGAGATTATAAAGTCTCATAGGTAGAGAAAACCATTCATACTCTAAAATAGAACTTGATAGACTTTTCCTTCTGCATACCACTATTAAACTAGAGATCAATTGTCAGCCTAAGAGAATGTATACCATTTCTTTTCCATTGAATTGTAGCATTGAAAGGGACCTTATAGGCCATTGTTTGTCCATCAGGTTATAGGTAAAGTGGTTTTAAAAAAGGAATATGCTATCGAAGTTTAAACATTTATGTATATAGATGTATAGTCGGGCATGACTTTCTTGCCCCTATTCTAGTTTATTTTAACTGTCATATTTCTCCTTTCAAATTAAAAAGAGAGAAGGAATGTGAAAATGTGTATTTTATGATAGTAAAAGCACTATACCACGTTGTGTCAGGAGCATAGACCAGACTAGAAAGAAGCCTAGATGGTGGAAGACCTGAGATGGACTATTTTCAGCTGTGTTGGACAATTGAATTTCAACTGTCTGAGCCTCGTTTGCACGGGTACTACATATAAATGTGGCCAAAGTACAGTGCTTTGAAACATTAAATATTAGATTTTTTTCAATAGTTTGGGATTATATTTTAGTGGACTGTAATAGGTGCCTCTTCATCTTGCTGGCATGTTTGGACTAAATCTTCCACTTCATTCCAGTTTTGAGCAATTAATGACCACTTTTGTCCACGATACCTTTTGTGGTAGTAGAATTATTTTCTGATGGACTCTATGTAAAGAGATTCCATTCAAAAACTATATGTTTGAATGCGTCCTTGGGGAAATAATAGGAAAACCTGATTTGGAGTCTGAGATGTAAAAACATTGACAATGGACTGAAGCTGACTCCAATGGGCTGCACATGGTCTCTGTGATACATTTTCTGGTGTGAGCTATCATGGAAATGATTTATTTTTCCCTTGGGCATGAGACACTGTTTTAGCATAAGCTCTGCTGAATCCTGGAGGCTTTGTAGATAGAGAACATGAACACATGCTATAGTAAACGGTGGCATAGCAAGCTAAGCATTTGGACTGCAAGCTGGTTCAAACTAGCCAGCTGTTCCTTCAGAGAAAGATGAGGCTAGCTGACCTCATAACCAGGAGCAGCAGTTCCGTTCTTCCCGATAGGGTCACTGTGAGTTAGAACTGACTCCATGGCAGTGGTTTTATACATGTATACGTGTACACTTACATATATTTCCTTACATTTATGCACAAAGATTAAAAATATTTTATTTAAAGAGTATGCAGGTTCTAGGACACACAAGGTCTGAAAGCATCCACAATGAAGTACAAAATCATTGGAATTGTGACCTATGGTTTGTAAATAAATAAGGAAACAATTGAAAATGAATAGCATTCTCCATATGTACCATATTTGAAGGAGTTAAATGTGTAAGAAGTTATAAGATTGTTTTTACCAGCTCGCTTTCTTTAATTGAATTACCTGGCTAATATAATCAAGTTACTATTTTCCAAGGTGATTCCAATAAGCAGAATTTATTATCTTTGTTTTTAATTATGTGTAGAAATATTAGAGTCTTAAGTAAATGCAGTTTCTTTTTCCGGCGTTATTGATGATGCTGCATCATCTGTTATTTATAGTATTTCCAAGAAAGCACAAGGAAGAGGCAAGGAACACCCATGACTCTGAAATAAATGAGCTCGATTGTTTTAATAACTTTCTTACTGAACGCGTTAAGAGAATGTAGTTCTCAAAACTTTTCCCTTCATTCTAATCATACTATATGCATATATAGTCTATGTCACACAGACACAAGTAAATGTTAGGTCACATGTATGTTGAAAAAACTACTATGTGTAGGGGATAGGGATTTTATCAGGAATAGAGGCTAGTTATAACCTACTAAACATTTACTAGTATATCCTAGATGCAAATGATTACGTGAAAGATTAGCTTTTAATTGAGCAATAATAATTATTAGTAACTTTACACTTGGTATTAAGAAAATATGCTTTATATATCATTAACATCTAAATCTATTTCATCCTGAAAAACATGCTGTTTGTAGAGCACCACAGGATCACTTCTCTGGGCAAAGGAAGCTGGTTGTTGGGGAACATCAATCAAACCAGATACTTTAGGGTCAACTATGACCTAAGGAATTGGAGATTATTAATCGAACAGTTAATAAGGAACCATGAGGTAAATTCTGGATTTTCTCTTTAAGATCCGTTTTCAGATGTGAACCCTGGATTTTAATTCTAAATTTCTAACCAGGACAATATTTTTCTGGTTGGCCTCATAGGTTCTCTCAGTCAGTAACCGAGCAGGTTTGATCGACGATGCCTTCAGCCTAGCCAGGTAGGTGTGTTTTCCTATGCAACTACCCAATCAAGACTCACACTAGTGAGACTTTCTCTATTAAACTCAATCGCGTGTATGTTTTGAGTAATCTTTTGAAATAATTTGTTTCATGTGCTCTGGGGGTGGGATATGAATTATAATCATATAATCTTGATCAATAGTTAGCCATAGGGTGTTTCTGAGTCAGAAGAAGCTTGATCAATTTCTACTGAAAATTCGATTGACCACTCTGGAGATTAATAATTGCTTCACCATTTCACTAATTAACTCTACAAAATGGCCATTGCACCATATTTAATGTTTGATAGACTACACTTTTCAGTGTTAGCAGTTTTTTTCTCTTACATAGATTAGTATATCTTTTTAAAATGTGGTGCATTATGAAAAGCTATTGCTTTCAGAAACAGGTAGTTCCAAATTTTGATTAAAAATGCAGATTAAACATCTCAAGAAAAGAGTCATAACAATCTTATAGTAGCATTTTCATTGATATTTTTCATAATTTGTTATACTATTAAAGTAAATTATGCTTTGCATAATTAAATAAAATTATTTAAATTAAATAATTTGAAAATAAACCCAAGTGATTTATTCAGTTTGGAGACGAACTAGTAAAACAGCTCAGTTCTGAATTGTTTGTACTGCTTCACATGCAAATTTTAATTTACTAATTTGATTTTACAAGCTACAGATTAGGACACAGTGGTTCTCTTAACTTAAGTGTTTGTCATTATTCGTTATGTTAATTCTCCTATGATACTGTGAAAACCACCTAGAGATGTCTCGTGCATTAGGCACTGTCTCATAACGGGGCATTAAACTGCTTTCACAGTGTGCACATCCCATCACATAGCAACTTTCTTCTGCATGTTAAAAAGCATATAGTTCCCTAGAGCTTTGTATTTAATCAAAACCAATGAGTCTAAATATCGATCCCAGATAATTACTTTGATAGAGGCAAAATCAAAGCTTGGAATCAGGTTTCAGAAAACAGCACTCATTAAATAAATAATAATATATATAAGGAAAACCTCATTTAAAAAAAGGTAAAGGACTTTCAGTGGTTCTTTTAAAAGAAATTTATATCTGGCCTTTGCTGTTTCCTTGTTAAAGAAGCCAAGAACCAGTATCAATATTTTCTGTTACTTGATGTCAGTGCCTCATTTTGGGTGGAACTTCAGGTTCAAAAATAGCTGCTCACAGAATGCTAAGACTAAGGATCATTTAGCAGCAATAAAATGTCTAATACAGTTGTATTTATTCAAAACAGTTGTTTAATTAGAAGCATTTTTTGCTTACAACCAGGTAATTAAGAATTATTCCATATTACAACATCAACTTATTGGGCAAACATTTAGAAATAATAGAGATTGAGAGGATCTCCTTAGATACCGATGTGTGAAAATAATGATTAAGAGGTATTTTTTGCTTGAAAGTATGATGTAAAGACTTTAAAGTATGTTTTAGATACAGTGGAAAGATTAAGTCGACATAGAAGTTCCAAAAAATCCAGAAAGTCAATGAGCATACACTTACTCCAATATTTCACCCAGAGAAAATCAAGACAAGCAAGTAGTGCAATAGATTACCACAGAAAGTTAAAGTAGCTAGAAGAAAACTTATATCATGAACTAACAATTACCTGAAACTTAAAAGGCACCAGACACAAATCTGTGTACAGTTATTCATTTAATGAATAATTGATAAAGCCTTATGAAATATGTAGGATTGGTTGTTGCTGCTGTCGGTGCCCTTATGTCTGTTCTGACGTACAGTTACCCCATGTAAAACAGGACACAACATGCCAGTCCCGTGCCGCGCTCCCCCTCTGTTCTTATGTCCAATCCTATTGTTGCACCACAGCGTCAAGACGTCTTTGTCTCTGCTCCTCTGCTTTACCAAGTGTGCTATTCCTTTCTAGGGGCGGGTCTCCATCATGCCCATAGTAAATGAGATGAAGTTCAAGCAGCATTATGGCTGCCCATCTTCTGAGACAGATTGGTTTATTCACTTCACATGCATTGTATTCTCAATATTTTCTTGCCAGCACCATGATTCAAATGTGTTGACTCTTCTTCAGTCTTCCTTATTCAGTGTCCAACTTATCATGGTCACATGCGTGTGAGGTAATTGAAAAGACCATGGCACCTTAGTCCTCAAAGTAACATCCTTGCCTTTCAAAAGTTTGTTTTTTATATGTCGAATGATCCTGTTACTGTTTTATAAATAAGGAAGCTGAGGATCAGAGAAGTCGTTGAACCTGACCACGTAACGCTGCTAGCAATTAACAGGGCACGTGTGTACATCCAACTTGTAGGACGGTCGAACCCATACTGTTAAAAAGGACAAGAGTCTACACTTCAACAGCAATGCCATTTATTTTAATAAAAGGGAAGTTTACTTTAGAAAACTGAAGGACTTTAAAAAGACATTTCTATAAAGAGGGGGAACCCCCGCCCCCCAAATGGAGAAAAAAGCCCCACTGGGCATAACTTTCACACTATGCATTTTTCTTGGTAGGTGAGTAACTTGCTCTTAGCGCACCCAGTGGCGTCACCTGGGAAAGTTCTTTCTGGTCTCAGTGAAATTTTTTTTTTTTTTGTAGAAGTAATATCACTGGAAATCAGTTTTTCTTTTGGCCAATTTAAGAGACCAGGATGCAGTTGTGAAATTTTATTTCCTGCCTGGAAAATATGCTTCAGAAACTCAAGTGTATGAATGCTTTTCTTATTTCAAGAAAGGTAAAATGCCGATTGATGATAAAACTCATTCTAGACATCCGTCGACATCTCAAAAAGACAAAAATGTTGACTCATAATCCACTTGGAGTTCCTTCCACCAGGTCAGATTATTAATCAAGCTTTCTATTTAGAGGTTCTGAAATGATAGAGTAACTGTGCCACAAAAAAGACCTTATTTGTGGCAGATGGGACTCTGGTTCTGCCACCACAACAATGCACCTGCTCAGGTAGCCATCTCAGTGTGCCAATTTGGGGTGAAAAAACAGCATGCCCCTCTGGCCCCATGCATCTTAACTCACCTGACCTCACTCTGTGCACCTTCTTTTTATGTCCGTGAATCCAGAGGGACATGAAAGGACAGCAATTTGATGACACAGAAGGTGAAGAAAATAATGAGGGAGGTACTGTCAGCCATCCGAACAGATGACTTTTAATGTTTCCAAGAATAGAATCACAAATATGACAAATGTGTTAAGGGTAATGGAGAGTACTTTGAAGGTGATAAAGGTTGTTTTATTTAAAAATTTTAAATTTATAGTTTTGAAAAATAAATTCCATTTATTTTTTCCCTTTAGTGGGTACCTTCTCGTATTCTGAAAGTTTTAGAATGCTTATGAGAAAACAAGTAGTGATATTTTAAAGACAGAGAGCAAAAGAAAATGGAAAATATGTGAATATTTTTCACTCATTCACATTAACATGTTAATTTTAAATGTAATATTTAAAATATTTATAACCTTTGTCTGTCTGTTAGAATATTATTAGAAATATATCCCCTAATTTATATTCCTTGTTGACTGAGTCAGAACATTGCTTTCCATTTTAATTTTGGAAGTCTTAAACACTTGAAACAAACCATTTTATTCTCATTTATTAAAATTCACCAGGGAATATGCAAATGTTATTAGAGCAATAATTATGAATTTTTAAAATGATCATGAGATACCTTCATTTTAACATATGTAGTTGTAAACAAAGCCACATGGATGTAACACCCAAGAATCAAATCTCCTCAATGTGTGGAAAGGCAGATAGGGAAGCTCCGTATCCTTATCCAGAATTAGAACAAGGCAAACTATGGAACAGACCATCAATTGCTATTGTGCAAGTTCAAATTGAAACTGAAAAAGATGAGAACAAGTCTAGTAGGATAAAAATATAAGAGTATTCAGGTGAGTATATCCCACCTGAATTTAGAGAATATCTCAATAATAGCCTTGCAGCATTGCCTGATCATTAATGATAAAAGACTAGATGATTCTGGGATGACATCATGAGCATCATAGATGAAGGGAGCAAAAGGTCATTAAAAAGACAGGAAAGATAGAAGACATCAAAGTAGATGTCAGAAGGGACTCTGAACCTTGCTATTTATTGATCATAGAGCAACTAAAGCAAATGGAAAAATTAAAGACAAAGTAAAAGCTGACTTGAAAGTTTTATAGGCTCGCTCAAGAAGACAAGTGAAGCATTATGATGAATATGCATGAACATTCAGTTAGAAATCCTACACAGAACAACATGCAGCATTTTTCAAAATGAAATAAATAAGGAAAAAACTCAAGCCTTGAGCGAAAATACCAAAGGATTCTATGGAAAATATGCTTAATAATGCAGGAAGTATTAAAATAAGAATGAAAGAATCATAGTTACTGTACCCAAAAATTTGGTCACATTCAACCATTTTAGAGGTAGCATCTTAATCAAGAACCTATAGTATAACAGGAAGAAGCCCAAGCTTCACTGAAAATATTGAAGAAAAAAAAAGATTCAGGAACGGACAGAATAGCAATTGAGATATTTCAATAACTAGCCATAAGCTGGAAACACTCCCTCATCCATGTCAAGTATTATAGGAAACAGCTACCCCATCAACCAACTGGAAGAAATTCATGTATTTGCTCATTCCAAAGAAAAGTGGCCTAATATGTTGTGTAAATTATTAAAACAAAATCATAATATCACATGAAAGTAAATTTTTGCTGATAATAAGTTTAAAATAGTTATAACAATACATAGAGAAAAGACAGAAATTCAAGCTGGATTGAGAAGAGGATGTGAGATGAACTATATGATTGTAGATATCAGATGGATGCGTTTTGTTGACAATGCACAGGCATTTGATTGTGTATCCCAAAACAACCTATGGATTACTCTACGAAGAATACTTAATAGCTCTCATGCAGAGCCTATAGAAAGACCCAGAAGCAGTCACTGGGCAATCAAGGGGATGCTGAGAAAAATGATCCCAGAAGCCAGACTGCAAGAAGAACGCACCATCATGATTGTAAAAAGGCTCATAAACAACTTTCCATATGCAGATGGCACACCTTGCTTGCCAGCAGTCAAGAGGACCTGAAGCATTTACTGATTAAGATAAAAGGCTACAGCATTCAGCATGGATTGTACTTCTCCCTAAGGAAAAAATAAATCCTCACAATTCTGCCTAATGAAAAATAAATACAACTGAACTAATAGGGACATCATGATAAATGGAAGGCGGTGGTGGGGAGAATTGAAATTGTGAATCATTTTGTTTTATTTGATACCACAATTACACTCATGCAAAGAAGCAATCGAGACATCAATTAAATCTGTAAAAGGATTATTTAATATGTTAAAGAGCAAAGATGTCACTTGCAGGATTAAAGTGTGCCTTATCAAAGTCATGATATTTTCAATCTCTTCATGTGCATGAGAAAGATGGACACAGACTGGAGAATAATGAGTCATTTGAATATGGTATTGACAAAGAATATTGTATTTACCTGGGTTGCCAGAAAAAGTGACCAGACTGTCTTTGAAACAGTACAGACCAAATGCTTCTTCAAGGTAAGGCTGGTGAGACTTACGTCAAGTACTTTGAACGTGTCATCAGGAGGGGCTAGTCCACAGTTGAGAGTGAGTGAAAAAGAAAAAGGTACTCATGTGCAGAGTGAAATTACTCCATCAATATTTCAAGGCTGGTACCATTGGAAAGCAGATAGCCAGGCCTTCTTCTCAGAAAGTTCCGGATAAATTTGATCCACCAACCTTTGGGTTAGTAGCTGAACGCTTCCTATTTGCACCACTTGGGTACTTACTCTTCTACAGGTGGGAACTCCAACTGTGAAAATGAACCCAAGTTCCTGTCTGGCATCAGAGGAGCTGCTAGAACATTTCACAGTTGCCCACCGCTGAGATTATCTGGGAGAATTACTGACCTTCAATCCAAAGTAGCTAGTGCTTTGGCAGGAACAAAATGTCTCCTCCGAGGAGCCCTGGTGGCATAGTAATCACTCATCAGCCTGCTAATGGTAAAGCCAGCAGCCAAAAATCACCATCTGCTCCTGGAGTGAAAGCTAGGACTTAATACTCCCAAGAAGAATTAAAGCAGTGGTTCTCAACCTGTGGGTCGCAACTCCTGTGGGGGTGGAACGGCCCTTTCACAGAGGTCTCCTGATTCAAAACAGTAGCAAAATGACAGTGATGAAGTGGCAATGAAAATAATTCTATGAGAGGACCTGATGCAAAGGGCTTAAGTGGAGAGCAAATGCTTTGAGAATGATTGGGGCAGGGAATGTATGAATGTGCTTTATACAATTGATGTATGTATACGTATGGATTGTGATAAGAGTTGTATGAGTCCCTAATAAAATGTAAAAAAAGAAAAAAAGAAAGATCAATAAATAAAACTGAGAAAAATTTTAAAAAGAGTTGTATGAGCCCCTAATAAAATGTTGTTTTTTTTTTTTTTAAAGAAAAGAAAAGAATTCTGTGGTTGGGGGGTCACTCCCCCATGAGGAACTGTGTGACAGGATCACAGCATTAGGAAGGTGGAGCACCACTGTGTTTGAGTCTCAGAAACCTCCAGGCACGGTTCCATCTTGTCCTATAGGGTTGCTCTGAGTCGCCATCAACTCGATGGCAGTGAGTTTGGTGTGGGGTTTCATTGCCAAAATGGTTGCAATGATCCCACACAGGAAAGGTTGTAAGAGTGCGCAGTGTTTCTTTCTGTTGTGCTTGTCACTACGAGTTGGAATTAACTCTGAGGCACTAACCACAAGAAATCCAAACTCAGATTTAATTGGGGAAATGTTTTGCATTTACTTGGACTTGCAGGACATACATATTTTAGTATATGCTAGTAAATTCTCTAATTATGTTATTTAATCTATTGTCAACCTTTGGAGTCTGACTACATCCTGCTCCATTAAGCATGTTCAAAGAGACTGAGTAGAAGATAGCAAATATTCATGAAATTCTCGAAGGATCTCATTCATACTTCTCAGTAAAAGCACTTCATGAACTGGTCACTATCAAAATTGTATAGCTGAGAAATCAAGGTTAAAAGTCACTCAGCTCAGCAAAAATTGGGCAGCTCTTAAGTTAGGGATGGGGGATAACCTCAAACAATTGAGCAGCAGTTGTTCTGACCCCAAATCATAGGAATTTTGCCCAGTATTTGAAAATTCTTAAATCCCCGTTTGCTTAGTCAATTGAAGATATAAGTATTCATTTAAAAAATGGTTCTACTTAAAAAAAAAGCCTTGTCTACCCTCCCCAGCAAGAATAGGTATTTTTTTAGCAAGTCCAGTGTGTGTTTGTGTGTGTGTGTGTGTGTGTGTGTGTGAGAGAGAGAGAGAGAGAGAGAGAGAGAGAGAGAGAGAGAGAGAGAGAGAGAGAGAGAGAGACAGATTTGCCAATTGGAAATCCTAGGGGGTAATTCTGTATTGTTCTATATACTTCGTGTGAACTGGCAACATGCTTGGTAGAGGAGCACTGATGACATAGTGCTTACCTGTTGGTCTGAAATCTGAAAGGTCAGCAGTTTGAAATCACCAACTTCTACACAGGATTGAAAGATGAGGCTTTCAATTCCTGTCAAGAGTTACAGTCTCAGTGCTGTCCTCTGAAGTGCATTCTTCTAGCGAAGGGGTGGGGGTGTCCACATAGTTGGGTTTGGGGCTGACCCCGCACACCTGTCTATCGGTTCCCTGGTACATGCCGGTATGTTGTAGTCACATCTTGGCACATGGGGTTGAAGACTGGTCTCTCTCCTACAGCCTGGGGAGAGGGGCACATCTGATTAGAGCACACAGGAGAAAGGAAAAGGGATGGAGAGGGAGGGGAACTCATCATGGCCCAGCAAGCCCCAAGGACGATATTTCTGCACAGATCAGACAATGCACAGAGAGGACCATAGGGCTGGCCCCACTATGAGGCACAACGTCCCTCACTGAGCCATAGCGCTAAGGGGGACAACACTGCAGACACAGTGCATGTGCCAGTCTGACCCCATCACCCTGGAGGGAAACACCGAAGGCATGCAACAGAGTAGCAAGGGGAACAAAGTGGTGAAATCTCCAGTGAATACAAAAAATAGACTTTGGAGACAGAATGTGAGACCCCATCACACTTGACTAGAAAGCACTCTTAAAGGCTAGCAAAGAGACCTTGAACTATTTAGAGGCTTTTCCACTTTTATCAGTGGCTTTCTTTTTGGTTTTGGTTATTTTATTGTTTTGTTGATTTTGACTTCCTTTGTTGTCTCTTTTGGCTTTGCCTGGTTTTTGTGCTTATTAATGTCTCTGCATGTCTTCTATCTAAATAAGATAGGTGGGATAAACAATTCGGAGAAGATAAGAATGGACTGATGATTCTGGAGGGATACTGGAGAAAGGGAGGTGGGAGAAAGGAAGGGGATGAGATACCAACCCAGGGATAAGAGAACAAGAAGTGAACTAAAATCAATGGAGAGAAAGACTTCAGATGCCTAGTGGGCCCTAACCAAGGGCAATGTAGCAGCAAGGATTACTAAACCCAAATGAAGGCCTAACATGAACATGATGGTGGGACAAGAGGAACGTAAAAGGAAATAGAGGAAAGAACCAGGAGGCGCAAAGAACATTTATAGATGTCTAAATACAGGCATGTACATATGTAAATATATAATGAGAGGGGAATAGATCTATGTACATATATCTATATGTTAAGAATTAAGGTTGTAGATGGACATCGGGCCTCGACTCAAGTACTCCCTCAATACAGGAACATTTTTTTTCTAATAATCTGGCATTCTGTGATGCTCACCTTCCCAACAAAATCACTGAAGACAAAATGAGTGCATAAGCAAATGTGGTGAAGAAAGCTGATGGTGCCCGGGTATCAAATGATATACCATCTGGGGTCTTAAAAGCTTGAAGATAAACAAGTGGTCATATAGTTGAGAAGCCACAAAGCCCACATGGAAGAAACACACCAGCCTGTGCGATCATGATGTGTCAAAAGGATCAGGTATTAGGCATCTAAGACCCAGAACAAAATTATACTCAATGTGAATGGGAGTGGGGGGTTGGGGGGAGAAGTAGAGACCCAAAGCCTGTAGGTAGACAATTGGACATCCTCTCACAGAAGGGTCACAAGGAAGAGATGAGCCAGTGCAGTAGAGCACCATTGAAACACACAACTTTCCTCTAATTCTTTAATGCTTCCTTCCCCCACACTATCATGACCTCAATTCTACCTTACAAATCGGATTAGACCAAAACATGCACAGTGCTACATATAAGAGCCTGCAACACAGGGAATCCATAAACCCCTCTGGGCCAACAATGAGAATAGAGATACCAGGAGGATAAGGGGAAGGTGAGGGGAGAAAGGAGAAATCGATCACAAGGATCAACATAAACCCCCTCCCATGGGGACAAACAACAGAAAACTGGGTGAGGGGCAACAGAGGAAGATTTAAGATATGAAAATAATAATATATAACTCATCAAGAGTTCAGGAGGGTGGTGGGTAGGGGGGGAGGGAGAAAAATGAGGAGCTGATATGAAGGGCTCAAGTAGAAAGAAAATGCTTTGAAAATGAGGATGGCAGCATCTGTGCAAATGGGCTCGACACAATAGATGATTGTATGGATTGTGATCAGAGATGTAAGAGCCCCCAATAAAAGTAATTAAAAAAAAGTTACAGTCTTTGAAACTCAAAGGGACCGTTCTACGCTGCCCTATAGACTCGCTGTGGGTCTGCATTGACTGGGTTGCAGTGGGTTAGAGTGAGTTAGATGAGTGTAGCCTTATCCTGAGGATAGTGCATTATCTCATCCTTATACTACTGCTTGCTACTCCAATCCATAGTGCAATGTTGTATTTGTGTGTGTTGTTGAATTAATCAGTCATTGATTGTTGAAAGGATCGACTTCTATGCAACTCTTTTCAGTAAACTGCTCTAGGTATTCTTATTTATGGCTATATTAAAATATATAAGTAACCACTGAACGCTTTCTAATTGTCAAGACTAAAACAAAACATAAATATAGTATGAAAACCTTCTTTTGCTCTTGCTCCATACTCATTTAACCCTCCTCAGATGTGAAAGTACTAATACTATATGCTCATTCATTCTTTGTATTTTCACAGGGTTTAATATTTACATATGAAAGCATTCGTTCTCTACTCTCATTTGTAAAAATATGTCTGG